>NC_086325.1:53212733-53812733 GCF_036172605.1 Pelobates fuscus
CTGCTGCCAGACATACACAAGGTCTGGGCTGCAGACCTCCAGCAAATAAAAGCAGACATACAGGCAATCACAAGCCGAGTAACACAAGCTGAAACAAACACCAGCAACATTAACTCTGACCTGACCACAATTAAAGACACAGTTACTCAGCTACAAGTCCATCAATCAGCCTTGTCGCTCAGGCTGACAGCCTTTGAAGACAAACAACGCCGCAACCATGTAAAGATAAGGGGTGTCCCTGCTAACATCACGTCAGACGAACTACCACACTACTCTAGACGACTGCTGATGACCATCTTACCTAACCCAGTGGCCAGGAAACTCACCATCGAAGGAACATTTAGACTACCAGGCTCACCCACAGCAAAACCAGGCCAAATGCGAGACGTTATACTCCGCTGCGCCACTTCTCAGGATAAAGCCCAGATTATGCTAGCCCTGAAGGGTAAAACACCACTGTCCTTTGAAGGCGCCTCTCTAACCTTCTACCAGGACCTCACACGAGCCACACTGCAATGGCGCAAATCACTGACACCGATCACCTCCCAACTCAGAACGTCTGGGGTGACATACAGATGGGGCCCCCCTGGTACGCTGTTTGCCATGCATAACGGGACTGTCCACACACTAGAAGCTGGGGCAGACATACCCTCTATCCTTGCATCACTAGGCATAGCAGGCCAGACCGAAGGAACAACACGAGACAAGCCATCCAACGCCTGGGAACCAGCGAACACAACCACAATCACACCGAGAGCAGCCACGTCCTGGGAAACTGAGCAATGGCTGGACTGAGCATTAAATACCTCAACACAACTCAACACGACAGCCGAACACTCTTGCAAAGTCCTACTGTTTATAATGTGTTTAATGTTTAACATTAATGCTTCAGTTTATGTCTCTAAGCAGTACTGCGGCTAGCCACGAACACCCGAAAATGGGTTAAAAATTACACGAACCGAGATGGCAATCCCACCCCCCCAAGCCCCCCAACTGCCACCCCCCCTCAGGAGTGGGCGAACCACTCAGAGGTGCGTATTCACCCACACTCTCACTCACCTCCCTTAGGCAAAGGAAGATACACACTAGCCCACAGGTAAGGGACCTACCCCTCCACCTGACAGCTCACTAGGCAACCCTGTTACCACACACCCTGGTAATCAGCTCCGTATAGAGCCTTATCAGTCAGATGCAATACGCGATCTACTCACAGAGTAACAGGCACAACACCCCCGAACCTTTAAGCAACAATCCACAATCAACACAGGGTTCCTTCAACCTCAACTAACTTGAGCTGATAGAAAGCTAAAAACCCCATCTCAACCGCCTAGACCTTCTCAGACAAAAAACTAACCTACACCCAATCAAACTAAGCATACCTGTCTAACACATACGATCTATCTATATGATGCAAATCTCCCATCGGAGATTCCTTAGCTCAGCTTGTTTATACAACTCACTAAATGTAAAAATGTTCAAGTTAAACGCATAACTTCCCTATGTTCAAATAATAATGCGCTTGTGGCTATACAAGCACTGCTGTAACCCCATGCACAAAAAAATAAAAAATAAATGGCAATAATAAAGTTGTATGTTTTATCATTTTTTTTTTTTTTTTTTAAATGAAGTAAACTGCTGTGCACAGAGCTTAAAAAAGAAGAAGAAAATTCTAGCACACACAAAAAAAAAATCCATGTTGAGTGACACTTTATACTATGTTTACAAGGAAGGATAATGATTTATAGTTGCAATAAAATACTATTATATTATAACAGTGTTTAACCTTGCCCTGTATATTGTTAGAATTAAGCAACATTTGAACGCTGATAAAATATCTTTTCAATTAGGGATGGTATAGTCCAGCATAAACAAAGTTTATGAATTATCTAATAATTCAAGAATATCTTTATACAAGCAAGCTTTGAAGGAGTACTAGATAATGGAGCATTTTGCTGTAAAAAGTCCACTTTAAAACATTGGAAAAAAATTAAATAAAAATAAATAAATAAATAAATTAAAAGAAAGCTAATAAATACCGACCATATGTTTGTGTGTCATAACTGGATTTTGAAAGATCTCCAGACAGCACAGAACCTCATACACAATGCTCTTGCCATCATGTAGTTTTATACCAGTTCTGGGATATCAGCTATGCAAATAAACTGGGATAATGTATCAAACCTTCAGTGCCAAAATAAATCAGTTTTTTTACATGGCTTTACGTAACCAGTCATTGGCAGAAGGTCTCAACACATTACAAGAAAGTCTTTAAACAAGACAGTGCTGTGACCCGAAATGGATTGCAGCAGGAAATATAACACCCAAAGGGGACAAGGAACAAGCAAATTGGAAACAGGACTCACCCTTCTGATTGAAGCATTTTCCAATGAGTGGGAATTGTACTTTGGAGTAGACGATGAGGCCATGATGAGAAAGCTAGAGGAAGAAACAAAAAAACAATGTATATATTTGTAAATGGGTTAAAGGATAATTGAAGTGAGAAATAAAATGCAAACAATTTAGTTTAGAACATTTCCCAGAAGTGTCATTCACAATAAAGTACCGTTTGGGAACGAGAGGAAATTTTGAAAAATACAGAAGCTATTTGTTTAAAAATTGTTATTTCGGGGTATCCTTAAGCATAAATTATTAATAGGCAATAGCTTTAGATATCTCGCAGTAGAACTTTAATGTTGTGTGAACATTTAAAATCAGGAACACAAAAGTTTCGACCTGGCTCAAACAAAAAGAAAATCAAAGGAGTCAAAACATTCCTTTAAGATCAACTGGAAGTGGCATCAAATATAAATGCCCCACAATCTTTAACCCCTTAAGGACACATGACGTGTGACATGTCATGATTCCCTTTTATTCCAGAAGTTTGGTCCTTAAGGGGTTAAAGCATAGGTAAACAGGTAGGTGCTGATGAAGTTAAAACTGAACAATCTACAGTCAGACTTTAGAAGGAAAATATAAACACTGCCACCACCAAATAAAGTATCCATTTCAGTTTCCAACAGACCCTTTAGCAAGCCTGACTTATTGGGAACCCAAAGAGTTCTAGCCTGGTTACCTCTAGAGAGAGATACCGGTTGGCTACACCGAGACTAGATTTACATAGAAATGAAAAACACCTGTCAGTTTAGTGCGGATTATCATCAAGCTCATTAATACGCTTGTTAACAGAACAAAAGGAGTTTGCACTAGACCAGTGATGCTTTGGCACCGTGGCCGTTATTGGTTACATGAGCATCCTGGGAAATGAAGGCAACAGCAGCAGCCGTGCCAAAGGTTAGCAGTTACCAGGCTAAAACATTCACTCTCCAGTGCTTTAATCGCTTTGTGAATCTCCCACTGAGCGCCAAAATAATTCAGTGGCGGACACAGGCTTGCAATACGTATACTGTAACAGCAGCCTGGGAAAAGTCAATGTTGAACTTAAATAAAAGCCATCAGTTATGGTTAGAGTGACGATTCTTAATTTTTATTTTAGCCCAGTTTAAGAACAAGGCACTTGTTCCGAGACCGGTTTTTCCCCAATTATAATAAAATCTATGCTTTAAAAAAAAAAAAAAAAAAAAAACAGCAATCACAGTGCAACAGAAAAATAAAAAAAAGTGGTCTACATTTTTGTATTCACAATAGTTCTATTGCTACCGGGAGCCTATGATGCTTCAGTAAACTATTGTGAGAAGCTACTTGGGATCTGGTTAATAGGATGCGTCTGTTCCAATGAACTGACTAAAAATAGTATGGAAATAACAACAAGGAATTGGTGGCACACCCAGAACATGCATCTTGCAGGAATGGTGCTCCCATGGAGCAAAATTAATGTGATCAACACAATTTGAAAAATACTTTAGAGGCGGCCACAGCTATATTTTTGAGAAGGTTTTGGATAGTAAGGTGTGACTTTATAATTTTATTGAGCAGATACATAATTTACATTGTGAGTATATACATCTAGGCACTATCACTTTAATTGTTTAGCTTTGACATTGCATTTATCACATTAATTTTGCATTGTATATATTCACAATGCTCTTACAGATTATTTAAATAAACTTCAGCTTTCTAGTCTCCCACGTTGGAATTAGTGTAGGACTCACCGATATTGGGGTACTGTGAATATGGCCATATGGTGGAACTGAATCCCCATATGGTTTGCTGTGATAGGAGACTTTTAGTAGCTTTAAACAGCCTTATCGTTATGTGTGCGTTGGTTATTAATCTATATTCTATAAAAAAAAAAAATAGTATGGGGACCTTGTTTGGGTGCTGAAGTATCGTTAGAAAATATCTGCGAAGAGAAGGACAATCATTTCAATATTGCTAGGTTCAACCTGGATTATTGCATCAACAGTTAGAACAAACATATATAACTTATTTTTGTTCTTCTAAAAATGAAAAAAGGAAAAAAAAAATCTAGTGATGGTACAAATACACAAATATACATTCTGAGGATATTTAAATAAGATTGTCTTTCATTACTGTGCACTTTATACAGCAAGGATGGTTTAATTATTTCAAGTCTAAAACATGGCATGACTGCCACTGTATCATTATCCCCATTCCTGAAAAGATCACAAATCCTTTTTATAAATTAAAAAGGGACACCGTAGGCAAAATAACCGCTTAATCTCATTGAAGTGGTGATAGTGTCTGGAGTCCCCTGGCATCATTCCATTCAGCATTAAACCATTTTTTATAATTTTAATGAAAAAACAAGAGTCCCTAGCAACCCAACCCAGTATGTTCTGCTTGGGCTAATGAGGAAGTATTAGTCTGAGCAGCAAGAGGTGGCTGTAATTGCCAGAGTGTGTCAGCTGACCACTTTCAGCCTATTACAAGACCCATTCAGGTATGAATCATTAGGAGGATGGGTGTAATCTCTGCTTTAGCCATGCCTCCAGTGGGGCAGGGCTATAGGAGGCCAGAGACCCTCATTCATTGTTTAACTGCTAGAAAATGGTTTAACTGAATGGAAGGACAGTTTTAGGGGACTCCATGCACTATAACCGATTCAATGAGATGAAAAGGCTATAATGACTACAGTGCCCCTCAGGAGCAGACCTCCTCTCCACCAGACTGGAACCGTTAAACACTCAAGCATCCATTACCCCAGTAACTAGACGAAACATAGTTCTAGGAGTCAACTGATTTTATTCAGGCCACACACTGCTTTTATGCACAGACCCCCCAACAGAGGGTCTCTAACACAACATTACAGGGTTTTCCTTCCCAGGGTCCTCTTGAGAAAACTATAACTCAATTATCTCTCAGGTACAGGAAAACCTACACAAAATATACTATACCCCAAAAGTACCCCCAGTAACCCGGAACCCCACAAGTTCCCCTGACAGCTCTGATCTGAGTGTACAACTTGGCCAAGTATCACTCCGATCCGTTCGGCAGAATTGGATTGCCACCAGGGTAAAGTTTTGACTTGCCGGACACGAGGTGATGGCCCAAAAGAGTTCCAGTGAAATAGGTGCCCTGGCCGGTCTCTGTTCGGGAGTTCCTGTGCAAAAAAACATGCAAGGCATTCTCTTGATTTCAGGGAACAAATTCTCCCCCTAGTCGGTAGTTCCCATCTCCCGAACGTCACTTGCATAGTTGGTCGGGAAGTAGGACGGGCAGCGATATAACCTTTCCTGGGGTTCGTGCAAGTGCCTTGCCGAAAAAAGTATTCGGTTACACGAAATGGCGGTCACCAAGGGGAAGCATTCATTAATTACTTCCCTTGCGGTTTCAGACTTAAGTTGCAAGGTGGGAACATTCTAATAAGGTACCGAGGTGGTCGTTGTTCTGGAGTCGAATGCAGGGCGCTCTGATACCATAACTCCCAAACAGATAAAGTGAAAATTCCACAAAATTAGTGGTATGTTCTGACACACTCTCTATATTACAACTGTAACGGACCGTTTCACTTACAAGAGGATAAAACCCAGTTTAGGCGATAATCCCCTTTCCAGATGCACAGGCAGCTACTGCAGACACCATTCTCCCGACTGGAACCCCACGAACACTGGAACAGCTGAACAAGAAAAGCAGACATCGGCTTACACTCTTGGCAGTCAGCATACAATCCCATTCCCCCAAAGACCGAGACGACACATCGCTTTGAGGGTTAAGCAAGAACTCTAGACTGGGACACCCAGTCTGGCTTTTATTACAAACAAGTACATACAGGACACTCCCAGGGGGAGGATGAATTTAACCAATCACATGGATGTACCTCCCACACATTTCCTCCCCTTAGATTAGCACTTAACATAATTATACCGTACACCCTTTTCCCCAATTCCTGGATGTACCCCAAATACACATGCTACACCTCCAAAACAGGTATCCCCTGATAGCCCTTATTCAGGGGGACAACATATCCAAGAATCAGGTCATTCGGATGAATGGTTCGGGAGATATGAGGTTCCAAAGATTTGACCGACCGCATGGGTAAAGTATCCGAAAACAGTTCCATGCATTTTGGCCCTGCGGTCGGTCACAAACAAGGGAATGAAAACAGACGAATTGCCTGTGTTATAGAGCCTGGAGAGGGTTTGAATGAATTCCCTTGTTTGTGGGGTTCTTTCTACCGAACGGCTGGTCATTCGGTAGTTTCCATACGAATTTCTGGGAGTATGGAGGTCTCAGCGGTGTTTGCCTAGTCAAGTGTCCGATTTCAGTTCCAGACACTCGACGGCAAAACACCGCTGTTCGGTAGTTTAAGATGGCCGCCGCCACGTGTTTGTTTCCCGAATGGCGGCCACCCAGAGGACAAAGAATACATTACATGGATTGCCAATTACCTGTTTGCAACATTGTTGCAAACGGTAATTGGAGGCACACTTATTCCTGGGTGGTCTGGTTGTTCGGTAGTTTCACTCAATATAATGAATGGAGTGATTCTAGAGAACAATCAGATGAATGCTGCATACATATCACCCAGGTTAAACTTAACACATGAATACATATACAATATACAGGCAGTACACTAGAATATGCTTCACAGTCTTAAAGGGACAGTAGTCCCAAAATGTCCATCGCTGATTTTAAAGGGCCAGTAGCAGCAATATACATTATTACATGCCCAAATATAGTTTTTAAAGTGCAGCATGTCCAGGGGCCATAGTCAGCGGGCAGGAGGCTAGCAACCAGGCCTCTCCAGTTCACAGTGGCGAAGCTGGTTTCGCCACATTTCTCCCCTTTGCCAATTAGACTAACAGGGTACCTGACTTTCTGCCGGTCAGTGCCCTGGTTAGTCCAGCAACCCACCCACAAAACAGAAATAACAGAGCAGCCCACCCACACTAACCGGTTACTACATCTGGGTGAGGAAGAATTTTGTCCAGGTTCTGGTGTTTCACCGCTGCTGGGTGGGAGACTGGTAGGCTGCCTTGGTGGGTTGCTGAGGGGGCAGAGACCAGCGGTACTCTGTCCGGTTGCCAGCACTACCACGGGAGTAGTCTGGTGGGCGCCTGGTTGCTGGAGACTGACTGTCTCCCCTTTAGGTGCACAGCTCGACTGCCGGAGGGGGAGACCGACTGTCTCCCCTTTGGATCCATCACCCTGAGGCTGGGGAACAGGACCGACCGTCCCTATCCCTTGTGCTGTGAGTGCAGAGACTACAGTCCCATCTGCACAGTTGTGGGGCTTAACATCTCCCCTTGGTGGGTTAGGCTGCCGTGGGAGAGAGGGTATAACAAGCTCCTCTCTCTGGACGGTGAACTGCTGCTGGGGAGAGGGGTTAGCAGGCTCCTCTCCCTGCCACTCTCTCTGCTGGGGAAAAGGGAGACCAGCTGTTTCCCCTTTCATTCCCTTGTCCTGCGGTTGGGGTGCGAGACTGACTGTCTCTGCTCCCTGCAGGACACACTGCCGCTGGGGAGGAAGGACGGCACCTTCAGCTCCCTGGGGTACACACTGCCGCTGGGGAGGGAGGACGCTGCTCTCCTCTCCCTTCACTTCACACTGCCTTCCTGGCACATCACTTTGCTGCTGGGGGGCAGGAACAACAACCTCTGCCCCCTGTAACTCAGCCTGCCGCTGGAGAGGATAGACGACACCATCAGCTCCTGGAGACACACACTGCCGCTGGGGAGGGAGGACGCTGCTCTCCTCTCCCTTTACTTCACACTGCCTTCCTGGCATATCACTTTGCTGCTGGGGGGCAGGAACAACAACCTCTGCCCCCTGTAACTCAGCCTGCCGCTGGGGAGGAAGGACAACACCTTCATCTCCCTGGGATACAATCTGCTGCTGGGGAGGAAGGACGGCACCTTCAGCTCCCTGGGATACACACTGCCGCTGGGGATCCTCGCAGGACCAGTCTAGGAGGTCCGCTACCTCGGGTCCCGCTGGTTGCTGTTGGGGAAGAGGGCCGGTTGTCTCTTCCCGGGCCTCATTGATGAGTCGCAGGTAATCCCACTCCAGGTTCCATTCCTGGGTGACCAAATACCGTAGGTCTGCCTCGAGGTCAATAGCGCTAGGGAGACCCAGCATGTCTTCTCGGTCGTAACACAGGTCCCAAAAACGAGAGTCGGTAGCTGTCCCAAAGTCCTCATCGTCGATATTATCCCAAAATAGGCCAGGGCCAGCGTAATCTCCGCCTTCTGGGAACTCATACTCTGCCATCTCGGGGACACACTGAGCTGCGTACCACTGTATCGCCTGGTATGCGTCGTCGAGCACCAGTTCTCCATATACTAAGATCTCGAGTCTAGTCACCCACGCTTCTTCGGTCTTTTTCCTCAGGAGGGGCATCCGCTCTGCCATTCGAGCCAGGATTCGCTGCCTTCTGCTGCGGCGCCGATCCCCTCTTGAATACTGTACTTCCTCTAGGGCTTCGTCCCACAATCTGGCTCTGGCAGTCTCTCTGTACATCAACATGTCCTCTTCTGACACTGCTCCAGACCTCCGGAATACGGAACCGTACAATCTATCCTGCAACTTCTCCTCCATTTTCTGAGTTCCTTTGTAGATAGGGTCGCTGTACGGATACTAGCGTTGCCCTCAATTTGTAATCCAGAAATAGTGTTGTCTGTAGCTGTCCCTCTGGTTGTAGGAACGATCCCGCCGCTTGCCACCAATTGTAACGGACCGTTTCACTTACAAGAGGATAAAACCCAGTTTAGGCGATAATCCCCTTTCCAGATGCACAGGCAGCTACTGCAGACACCATTCTCCCGACTGGAACCCCACGAACACTGGAACAGCTGAACAAGAAAAGCAGACATCGGCTTACACTCTTGGCAGTCAGCATACAATCCCATTCCCCCAAAGACCGAGACGACACATCGCTTTGAGGGTTAAGCAAGAACTCTAGACTGGGACACCCAGTCTGGCTTTTATTACAAACAAGTACATACAGGACACTCCCAGGGGGAGGATGAATTTAACCAATCACATGGATGTACCTCCCACACATTTCCTCCCCTTAGATTAGCACTTAACATAATTATACCGTACACCCTTTTCCCCAATTCCTGGATGTACCCCAAATACACATGCTACACCTCCAAAACAGGTATCCCCTGATAGCCCTTATTCAGGGGGACAACATATCCAAGAATCAGGTCATTCGGATGAATGGTTCGGGAGATATGAGGTTCCAAAGATTTGACCGACCGCATGGGTAAAGTATCCGAAAACAGTTCCATGCATTTTGGCCCTGCGGTCGGTCACAAACAAGGGAATGAAAACAGACGAATTGCCTGTGTTATAGAGCCTGGAGAGGGTTTGAATGAATTCCCTTGTTTGTGGGGTTCTTTCTACCGAACGGCTGGTCATTCGGTAGTTTCCATACGAATTTCTGGGAGTATGGAGGTCTCAGCGGTGTTTGCCTAGTCAAGTGTCCGATTTCAGTTCCAGACACTCGACGGCAAAACACCGCTGTTCGGTAGTTTAAGATGGCCGCCGCGACGTGTTTGTTTCCCGAATGGCGGCCACCCAGAGGACAAAGAATACATTACATGGATTGCCAATTACCTGTTTGCAACATTGTTGCAAACGGTAATTGGAGGCACACTTATTCCTGGGTGGTCTGGTTGTTCGGTAGTTTCACTCAATATAATGAATGGAGTGATTCTAGAGAACAATCAGATGAATGCTGCATACATATCACCCAGGTTAAACTTAACACATGAATACATATACAATATACAGGCAGTACAATAGAATATGCTTCACAGTCTTAAAGGGACAGTAGTCCCAAAATGTCCATCGCTGATTTTAAAGGGCCAGTAGCAGCAATATACATTATTACATGCCCAAATATAGTTTTTAAAGTGCAGCATGTCCAGGGGCCATAGTCAGCGGGCAGGAGGCTAGCAACCAGGCCTCTCCAGTTCACAGTGGCGAAGCTGGTTTCGCCACAACAACCTCAAGCACCAATCTAGCCAAGGGACAGAAATTACTTTCCGGTAACAAAACAGTGTCCCTTCTCTAGCAGGGTGATAGGGATTAGGAGGTGTTGCATTTTTTATGTGCAATGATAGAACATGATATCTATTTACTAAAGACAGTTGTACAAGGGTTTGATAACTCAATGTTGGGTGATTCATGTTTTTCAGTTCCTAAATGTTTAGCCAAGACTTGAGCTTTGTGAATAGATCGCTGTGCAGTTTTAAATGTGAACAGCCCTTCCCAAAGCATGTATGCAAATTTCAGAATACAGCATTTGCATGTCAATGTCTGCAGTTTATAGTTCTATGAAGACAGTAAAGCTTTTGATCTATATACTACCAAACAATTTTTTTCAGTCTTAATACATGTTATATCAACAGACAAAGGAGAGAGACTACTTTGACTTATGAGAAAGCCAGAGATTTGTAAAAGCAGATAACCAGGTAGATCATCTGTCAATGACCACAACCATCACTAGGCTGTATGCTTGTCTTAGGTGTTTTACCCAAGGTTGATAAGAATTGGAGCTTCAACCTTTAAATGTTGTCAATTTACTAAACCATCACTTGCCTTTTGGCTAGACTGTTTGTTTCTCAGGACGTGGAGGAGCCACGGGCTTCGTGGAGATTATCAAAGAAAGAAGTGGGCATGAATAAAAATAATATATATATATATATATATATATATATATATACATATTCAAAAAACAACGCAAAGGGGCGGAGCCAAGCAGCCGAGCGAGACGGACGCACATTTCATGAGCTCCGTTATACCCAGCGATATTTACAGCTTCCAAATACCTTCAGTGACCCGAACCCGGGAAAAACAAGCAAAACAAAAAAGCAGAAACCCGACAAGCCCAGAATGAGCATGAATATCGGGGACCTCCTGAGACAAGCGCAAGCAGTGAGTGGGCCCAAGATGGCCACCGAATACGACGACTTTTCAGATTCCTCTGAGGAAATGCTGCCAGACAGGGGATCTACTATACTACCTTTACCTCCACCCCCGGCAGCCCCTCGAGGAGATGACTCTCAACCAGCGACAACGGCTGTCCTGAAGGACCTACTAGCCAGCCTTCAGAAAACCATTCAGGCCGATGTGGCCTCCCTCTGCTCGGACCTCTCAGGCCTTGTGGGTCGTATAGAGATTGTGGAAACAAAATCCACGCAACAATCTCAACGGCTCGCATCCCTGGAAGACGAAATGAGATGCCTTAAAAAAACACCAACTTACCTTTGAGCAACGCTTTGTGCTCCTGGAAGACGCCCGGCGCCGCAATAACATCAAGGTCGTGGCGTCCCAGAAGACCTGCCAACGGCAGAGCTCCCACACCTGGCACGGCGACTGATCTGGGCCTTGCTGACCCCCAAAAGGGCCAGAGGCATCACCATCGATGGGACCTTCCGAATCCCAAAACCTCAGAGAGCACCGGAATCCGCCACAAGCGACATCGTGATACGTTTTTCCTGCAACGGGGATAAGGCGGCTGTCATGGCGGCACCGAAGGGAACATCACCATACGAGTTTGAAGGCATGGCGCTTACCTTCTATGCCGACCTTTCTGGAGACACACTTAAATGGAGAAAATCCCTGCAACCCTTCACAACATTGCTCTGCAACAGAGACACTCGATATTGATGGCGCTCCCCACGAATGCTACAGGTCCTGCAGGGCAATGTTAACCATGTGGCTCGAGATCTGACGGAGGCAGACGCTCTGCTAGAAGTCCTAGGCCTCCCGCGGGACTCTTTATCCAGGCCCGGCTCACACGGCACTTCAGCGCTAACACATACCTACATACCTACCACCTACAAGGCAGCCGCAACCTGAGCAGTCGCAATGACTTTAGTTTTTATTGTTTGCTTTGTTACCTATCACTTTTCTCTTTTTTACATTTACAGTTGACACACTCTTAGGCACTTGACTTACATAAGTCCACACACCTCAGCGAAGGGCCACTAAGGCTCGAATTCAGCTCCTCAACCCCCCTCCCCCCCTACGACCAACCGACAACCCAAGCAACACCCAGGGGCGTAACATTACGGCAGCTGTCAGTCTCCCATCCCGCAACCCAAGCCGAATGCCAAGCCCATAAGGTCAGGCTCCGGAGGCTAGACTAGCCCTAGCGACGCCCACACACCAATACTACTCTAATCGCAACAGCTTTAATTCCCTTCTACCAAACGTAACTTTTACTTTATTATTTTATCATATTTTTAATGGCCCCCATTTGCTACCTCTAGCCACAGAACACCTGTGTCACACGCTCACTGTAGCACCTTGCAATTGACAACATGACATACGGCCACCCCACATGGAGGCCACTTAATAGATTATATACGACGTACCGAACCCAGCATGCTCAACCAAAAAATACTCGCCTCAGTGTATAAGACGTATCTGACACAATCTTTGTAATGTTGTATGCAAACCGTGTATTAATATCGTTTTTGTAAGATTTTGGCAACTTACTGCTTGTCTCCCAACATTGAGGAGAGCAAAAATCAAGAATTAAAAAAAAAAAAAAAAAATGTATAAAAAAATGACAGGACTGAACATAATTATATAAATTGATGATTCAAATCATTAATTGTAATCTTGCTTGCCAATAAGGACCATTAAAAAAAATTCAGGGTAATATATAGCCATTTGCCCTGTACATGAAAAATTTACGGTTTTACATCAAAAGTTGCACTGGACTTTATAACCTCGCCTCTCCTGGCATTTTGTCAAATCTGTCCTGTACTTATAAGTGGAACTAGTAGGATATGCTCAAGAAGAGATTTCCTCTATAAGAAAACAATTCCACTAAAACACATTTGAAATGTTAAAGGTTCACTATAGTCACCAGAACAACTACAGATTATTGAATTTGTTCTCGTGAGTAGAATCATTACTTTCAGGCCTTTTGCTGTAAACACTGTCTTTTCAGAGAAAATGCAGTGTTTACATTACAGCCTAGTGATAACTTCACTGGCCACTCCTTAGATGGCTGTTAGAGATCCATCCTGGGTCATGGCTGCCTAAAATGCATCCAAACATTCAGTATCTCCTCCCTTTGCAAGCAGACACTGAACTTTCCTCAGAGATTTATTGATTCAATTCATCTCTATGAGGAGATGCTGATTGGTCAGGGCTGCGTTTGATTCATGCTGGCTCTGCCCCTGATCTGCCTCCTTGTCAGTCTCAGACAATCCTATGGGGAAGCATTGTGATTGGATCAGGCCACCACTTCTGATTATGTCAGAGGAAGTTCACAGGAAGAGGCAGCAGCTTCAGACTTGAATACAAGTAAGATTTTACTATCTTTAGGGAGGCAAAGGGGGGCAAGGGGACTTGATAGTGGTTTTAACACTATAGGGTCAGAAATACATGTTTGTGTTCCTGACACTATAGTGCTCCTTTAATCTATTCTTGCGTGTCTTACATATTTGTTAGTACATGTAAACAGCATATAAAACATTTGACATTCTAGGATTATTTCGGCCAATTCAAACTGCAGGGACTGTCTCTATGCCCCAGAAGCAAATTAAGCTGTATTGGTTTTGGCGCCCAGACTGTCCTTTTACAATGAGAAGGAGCCAATAAGAGACAATAGAGGGGCTAAAAATAAAAATATTGTAATACAGCCCTCTACTCCAAATGAATATTAACAATGTAAGTAAGCTCTTTATAATGCTCTTATCTGTTTATGCACAAATACGAACACACACAATGTATATTGTATATACAATGTAAATGGGTAGAATCCATAGAAATTATTACAAAAATGATGCATTACATTTTAAAGGGTGAAATGTAGTTCAGAAATGGTGCTTGGGCAGAAAAAAAACAAAAACAAAAAAAAAAAAACAACCCCACAGACCACAGAATCAGTCTGACATTGTCACAAATATGATGTCAAAGACTAGTGTTTCTGTAAAATGAAAAAACAGCTCCAGGCCAATTACGAAACACGCTTTATCATTCTAGACAGAACACAAATAGATATAATTCGATTTATAAAAAAAATAATAAAAAAAAAACCCTCTTGCAAACAAGGGAAAACAAATTTAAGATTCAAGAATTCCCTATGGCAAATTGATAACAGCAGTGCAATGGAGGAGAACAGACTCGCAATAAAGAAGGTGTTCACACTGAATAAGCTTGTGTTTGCCGATTGGACCCTAATTCAATTTGTGTCTGTTAGGTAAGGGTTCTAGCAAGGGAGAAATTACATGCCCATAACATTATTTGTACATCCCAGCATATTAGTCTTCAGAAATAAACTGCTCAATATGCCGACACTACATCTGGGTTTGTAATTTGTTAGTTGAGAAAAATGTAGCATATTAGGAAAAGTACATAAGAATAATGAAAAATAAAATAATCAGACTAGTTTCTACAGATGATAAACAATACCACGCAGACACAAAATGCAAAATGGTAGCGTTGTATACAGATAAAGTGTGTGTCAAAACACTACACATTGCAGCAATCAATATGGCAATATATGGACAGTTCAGATGGAATACTGTACTTTCACAAATTTCACCAAAACGTTTTTTGCAGTTAACTCCGAAGGATACAATCCACATTTTTTCCCTGATCTAATTAATGTGGATAATTAATATATAAAAAGTTAAATTTGACATTATCTATAAGTCCCAATCAGAAGTGGTTCTACAATTACACATAGGTTTAAAAGGGACACTATAGTCACCTGAACAACTTTAACTTAATGAAGCAGTTTTGGTGTATAGAACATGCTCCTGCAGCCTCACTGCTCAATCTTCTGCCATTTACGAGTTAAATCCCTTTGTTTATGAACCCTAGTCACACCTCCCTGCATGTGACTTGCACAGCCTTCCATAAACACTTCCTGTAAAGAGAGCCCTATTTAGGCTCTTTATTGCAAGTTCTGTTTAATTACGATTTTCTTATCCCCTGCTATGTTAATAGCTGGCTAGACCCTGCAAGAGCCTCCTGTATGTGATTAAAGTTCAATTTAGAGATTGAGATACAATTATTTAAGGTAAATTACATCTGTTTGAAATTGAAACCAGTTTTTTTTCATGCAGGCTCTGTCAATCATAGCCAGGGGAGGTGTGGCTAGGGCTGCATAAACAGAAACAGAGTGATTTAACTCCTAAATGACAGTGAATTGAGCAGTGAAATTATCTATACACTAAAACTGCTAAAGTAATTTAGGTGACTATAGTGTTCCTTTAATTACTAAAGCGTTACTAACTATATGCACCCAGTCCACTTCAGCTCATTGAAGTGGTCTGGGTGCACTGTCCCCGTTTTTTTTTTTTTTTTTTTTTAACACTTACAGTGCTGAGGTGAGGGACTAGAGGGAAGTTCAGTGTAAGGAATACAGCTTTTAATTTATTTTAAACTTAAAGCAGCTCTACCATGGGCCATTCATATTATTTTACACAGTCTCCCCCAACTCTCATGACAGGGAGGTGAATATACTGAGAAAATGGGACTTGACAAAGGAATGGAGCTTACCTACTTTGTCTTAGTGTGTGTGTGTGTATATATATATATATCCAACCCAGTTAATATATGTATTAACTGGGTTGGAATTTTAGTAAATAAAACTGACCGTGTCATACATTATGTTACCCTTTGAAAAATAAGCACAGTACAACATCACCAGGGTAAATCTGAAGTAAGTGAACATAAATCTAAACCTAAAACACAGAAATGTAACTAAAAAGCTAACACAAGTTGAATTGTTTTTATGGAAGTGACAGATTTATGTTTATTATAATTTGTAGTTAATCTTTCCAGGATAGGTGTACTGGAGAAAAAGCCCCGGTATCAGATTTGGTTCACCTGACAGCAAAAAGTCCAATCGGCATTTCCACAAGCCACTAATGTTCTCTAGAAAAATTCCAAGGTGCCCCCAACGTTTTGAACTTTCATCATTTGCAATCTTATTAGAGAGGAATGCACCATGTTTAATAAGTGGTTTATTTTAAATAATGGCCACATAGCCAATCGCAATTTGATTTCAGACAGGGCGTGAATATTGGACACAAGCTTCCTTTACTGAATCCTACAAAAAGAAACATAAATAACTCAACACCCAACAATAGGCAATCCAACTTGAATATACATCGCAAACAAAAACTGTTGAATAGAATGTGTTGCTTTTTCACAGACACCATTGCATATCTCCCAACAGTGAGAGCGAAGGCACCCGGACAGGAGTAGGTGGAGCCATAATGCATTGCAACGCACATAGACTGCATGGTTCTTGGGCCGCTACACAGCACAAGCTAGTGCTGCACAGAGACGCTGCTCTGGTGTCGTCAGATGCAAGACACAAGGGAACTGAAGCGGGACGGTGGGACAGAACTCCGAAAGTGGGATTGTTTGGAGGAACTCCTTTATTACAAGTTTATTTTACCTTATGATAAATTATTGCAATTTATTAGCATTTAGGCAATGCTATCACGATTTTAGAAGTCTTGTATTATTCTGTAGTTTCTTTTCATAGCTGTGTATTTATTTCATCAGTTTCATTCTGTATTAGTTTACCTTTGAGCTCCTTAATTTTCTCATGAGCTTAATTATGGTGAATTACTTCTTTATTAGAATTTCGTTTTTTTACAAACTTCACTGTGCAGTTGGCATGCTGTGATTTGACTTGTATTGCTTTTATATCTCTCCATGTGTATCTTATAATTCTTAATTTCTATAAACTTTGTTGATGGTGGTGCTAAGTGTTTCAAGCAGTGGATTCTGAAGCTTACAGTTTACACAGATTCTTGAGATATGTAGATATAGATATATATTCATACAAAATCCAGTGCACTCATTCACTAAAACGCATTTTCAAGTCTCACAGAACAGAATGTAATAGTTTGTTTTATTTTTATTCTTTTAAAACACATCACCTAGGCAAAATTGAATAAAATACATACCCTCCTTTTTTTTTTTTTGAAATGGAGTTTAATGATTACTATTAAACTTAGCAACAGTTTTCATGTTTTGATATTTCAGTTGTCTGACACAGGAATACACGTGTGTTACTGGTATATGCCCTGTAATTGTGGAAATTAAGTGGAATTCTAGGCAATTAAGGACAAATTATTATCAAATTTATAAACAAATAATCTCACCTGACATTGGTGAGCTTAATAATGCTGCTTAGTTCACCTAAGTCACCCGTTTGAACAATCAACAACTTTGTTTTGGTGTAAGGCACACTTTGCTCCTTAAATCTGTGCAATGCCGAGAGGTATAAAACCACATTATCCAAGAAGTCAATCAAAATGTCAAAACTCTATTACAGTCACCATGTCTGCCATCAAGATACACTGCATTCAGACAAAGCCTTCAATTTTATCCCAGAAATATGTCACAGTGTATTTTTTGACGAAATACTGTTACAAATTTCCCTCAATATATATTTTAAAGTCATATCGACAAAGAAAGCGGAAAGATAAGAAATACAACTATTTAAAAATCAAACACCTAAGAATCCAATACTCACCAGGTTAATTAGCTAAATAAAACTGCTCTGTCCCCCGCACGGCATTTAATCCTGCAATTACTGAGGATTTTCCCCAGATCTGTCCAATCGTGACTGAATCCTTTTTGGCACTTTTGCCATGTATTTGTTCCACTGTACTCACAACAAATAGGGCTTTCTTCTTCCTTCATATATGTATAAATTGCAAATTATATACAAATAAAATATAAATCTATATAAATCTTGGGAAAACATATGGAAACATTCTTATAATATTTTCTACAGAGATTTATAATTGGTCCTGATTGTGAAAAGGTTATCTTGAGAACCATAACCATTATACAGCCCGTTGTAGTGGTTATGATGTCAGAAGACTCCTAATGCCATTACTTAATATGGCGAATAACCAAGCCTCCGGGAACGCCAACTGAAAAGCAACAAGCTTCTGCTTGTATTGAAGACAGTACGACGCCTAACACAATTGTACCAATATCGTTAAAGATTATTAGAGGGGCACCATAACCACTAAAGACTGATAGACCGTTGTAGTGGTTGTGTAGCTAAGAGGCTGTGGGTGCTATTCATGTTTCTGTGTCAAACAACTTAAGTTGTTTGGCCTAAATATAAAGTCCCACAGACATCAGCAGCCATGCCCCTCATTGGAAGTTTGAAAACATCAGTGAGGAGGTTTGTCCCAAATTTGGATAGCATTGATAGGATGTGCATTTCGACTGTCACTGTCTGCCAATCAAATTTGGACGAGGCAGATATTGTTAATGAGGAAGTGGAACTTCCATTTTAACAATCCACAAGTAAGGGGCAGGTTATTGTAGTTATGGTGCTTGGAATGTGCCTCTTTAATAACAGTTAAAGGGCCATGCATCACTTGACAATTTTTTACATTTATTTTTTAAACCAGCAAACACATTTACATAAACTAATCCAACCATCTCAGTTTCATGAGCACTGGCCATACACGATAATCTATGTGCATACTTACGACTTTTGCAAACAAAAGAGCAAAATTATGCTGAGAGTCAGAGAAACAGTAATGACAAACTGAGTCTCTGCATAACAAAGAAAAAAAAAGCGCAAGTGTAATAATTGTTTATTATTGTTATCAGGGGTTACCCTACCTAGGGTCATCCCACCCACCCTTATTAAATCATTACCTCCTGCTGGGCCCTTTTTACCCGAATGTCAATTTTGGCATGCCACAACCGACTTTTCAACACATACTATTTTAACTCTTTTCTCTGACCACAAATATATCTATCTATACAAACACATACATTAGATATACACACACAATAAATAGAAGGATTCACGGTGCACAAACAAAGTGTGTCATTCCGTATACAGAGTCATGAAAAGCGCAATGGCTAAAATAACACTGTGTGTCTAGTGGAATGCTTAGCAGTGTAATTGTGTGTTTATGTAGTGTTATGTAATGACTGGTAGTGGGCATTGGGGTGTGTTTCTGACAGGTGTGCATCACATGAATGTGTCTGGAATGCCTTTCTGCATTCCAAGTGAGTATCTAATCACTGGAAGTGTGCATCTATGCGAGTGTGTATCTGATCAAGTGTGTTGGTGGGGTTGTGTGGTATACAGTGTGACTACAAGTGGCAACAATCGGAAAATATTTTGTATGTCAGAACATGGAGATTGTCATGACAGAACTAGATTGGGCTACCACTTCAGTCTGTTACGCTTACTTCCCATTTTAGCAAGAACAGAAGTACAAGGACCCAGGTCGCTTATTGTAATTTACAGAATGACACAATCCATTTCATTAAAGGAACAGGATAGTCACCTAAATTACTTTAGCTAGATAAAGCAGTTTTAGTGTAAAGATCATTCCCCTGCAATTTCACTGCTCAATTCACTGTCATTTAGGAGTTAAATCACTTTGTTTCTGTTTATGCAGCCCAAGCCACACCTCCCCTGGCTATGATGGACAGAGCCTGCATGAAAAAAAAAAAAAAAAAAAAAAACTGGTCTCACTTTCAAACAGATGTAATTTACCTTGAATAATTGTATCTCAATCTCTAAATTGAACTTTAATCACATACAGGAGGCTCTTGCAGGGTCTAGCAAGCTATTAACATAGCAGGGAATAAGAAAATCTTAATTAAACAGAACTTGCAATAAAGAAAGCCTAAATAGGGCTCTCTTTACAGGAAGTGTTTATGGAAGGCTGTGCAAGTCACATGCAGGGAGGTGTGACTAGGGTTCATAAACAAAGGGATTTAACTCCTAAATGGCAGAGGATTGAGCAGGGATATGTTCTATACACCAAAACTGCTTCATTAAGCTAAAGTCGTTCAGGTGACTATAGTGTCCCTTTAACTTTTTGCCATAGCATGTGCAAACAGATTAAGATCTACCCATAAACAGAAGTCTAGAATTGTGTAATAAATCGGTCATTGACATTTTATTTAGAAAACTGAACTTGAAAGTAACATCTTTATATTCATGAAGTTTTATATGATCAGTTTTGGGTGAATTGAATAGATACATGTGTTACATCTCATAATGGTAAGCTAGCATGCTTAACCCTTAAAAGGAACACTCCAAAGGGGAAAAGGGGGGTAGCCAGTGGCAACAATCTGAAAAGAAAATTGTGTCAGAACATGCGGATTGTCATGACAGAGAGCAAGATTGGGCTACCACTTTAGTCTTTGGAGAAGTAGATTTTTCTAGGTATAAGTGTTCTCTGTGAATGGACATCATGCACATTCATGGTCTGTGATCAAGAAGGTCATTAAGAAGCCCATGCACATGTAGACTTTCTACTATTTCTAGAGATAAGACACCAACTGGTTAGATCTGTTTCCTCCCCCCGGAGTAAGCGTGCACAAAGAAGAAGCAGGTAGATTTAAAAAAAAAAAAAAACAAGGGAAGAAATTAATTTGCTTTTTTTTGCTTGAATGAAACTATGGACTCAAAGTAATGTATGTCCCTTTAAGTAATTCAAGATGTGTAAAAGTGAACAATGGTCTGAATAGGAACAAGGGGAAGAAATACTCTGACCTCAAACCAAGGCTTACAAATGTCAGGAAAGGATAAATACAGTGAAATTAGGGGATGCAATTTCCAACAGGTGAAATGCACTGCAAATGTATAGGGATGAGGTAAATGAGAGAAATCCTGCATGTCAATAACAGAAAGAAGACATGTTTCTGTTGTGTTATGGCAAGGAGGTGTGCTGCAGAAGGATTAAGAAGGAGGTGAACACACAGTGATCTGTTACAGCTGTAGGAAGTCATAGGGAGCCAATACTGGGATGGGGAAGTTGTAATAAGTGAATGCTACAAGGTAACGGGGTAGTAATATGGAGAACAGAGGGATGGGAGGAGGTAATATGGGGGAAGAGAAGCTGCAAAGTGATGGGAGAGGTAATTATAAGGGAAGGGAAGATAGTAATATGGGGAGAGATGAATGCAGAGGGATGGGGAGAGAGGAAGACACAGAGATAATATGGGAAGGGGGCTGCAAGGGTGTGGGAGAGATAATATGGGGAGTAGAAAGTATGGGATGAGGGAGCAGTATAAAGATGGGGAGATGAATTAACGTGGAGAGGGGAAGAGGTAATAATATTGGTAGGGAAAGCTACAGCCTGTTAAACATTGAATCCGCAGCTCAATAGAAATAAATCTATGACCATTTGATCCCCAGACCTTTATAACAATGCCCTTTTATCACAGGGGACACCCACCTTCATCAAAATGAAGTTATGGTGCCAGTAGGTCCCCTGCCTCCAACATACCTCAAGGGGTTAAACCATTAACAAACGGAGTTTTGAATCCTGCTCCCAATGCCCATGAACATCCCCCACACTCCGAGACTTAAATGAAGAAGCCTTGGCTGGGAGCAGAGAGAAAAATACATACATTTCTCAAGTCATTTTGTGAATGGGGAGCTACTGATTGGCTGAGAGTGTTAGCCAACATTGGAAGCTTCCTGATTAAAGCCTCGAAGTGAGGAGGATGTTCGTGGGCAGAACGATTCGGTTCCAGACCTCTTCACACAACAAGTTCAAACTTCTTTCTAAAAGTTGTTATAGCACTCAGAGTGTCCCTTTAGGTAGTAAAAGCTACATTTCAGTTAGCAATTGTTGAAAATAATGTTTTTTTTTTGTTTTTTATTTTTTTAAACCACTGAAATCTATCCCCCTAAAGCAGGGGTCCTCAAACTCCGGCCCCCCAGATGTTGCTGAACTACAACTCCCATGAATCTCTGGCTATGTAATTCAAAGAATCATGGTAGTTGTAGTTCAGCAACATCTGGGGGGCCGGATTTTGAGGACCCCTGCCCTAAAGCAAAACTACAAGCACAATAAGTACTACAGCACGCTGTAGTGATTATAGTGCAGAAGTGCCCTGGCTCTCTCCCCATTGTAAGTAATCAGTTTTTGAACAGTTTCAAGGGTCGGGGTGGAGGGGAGAATAACTTAGCACCATGGTCACCATAACCACTACAAAGATCTGAACTGTTTAGCTCTGAGTGTTCCTTTTACAACCACAGCTGCTTCTTGCATCACAGCAGGGAAATTGCGTGCTACAATATTAGCTTATTATGCCAACTCTTTCAATGTGCAGACAGTTCAGGAATTCAGGGCCAGTTGCTTTTGCGCCCTATGAAACTCCAGGGGTGCAATGGCAGCATTGCCAAAGAGGTGCTCGAGTGGATCACGCCATCAGTAATGAACAAATATAAAATCAAGCACTCACTCAGAGAACATCCAGAGGCAAAAACTGGCAACAGAGTGGCCCACACAGCGGGGCTTTGTTACTTTCAATGTGCCACTTGCATCACACGCCACACTTTAACACGCAGTGTCTTGCTACAGCTGGAGAACCAAGTCTGGACATCCCTGCTGTACAATATACTTGTTAACACAAAGTACACTGCGGCTTCCAAAGTAAGTTTTTATTGGTTTTGTTTTTTTAACACAGTGCTGGTTTATTAACATATTCACTATAAATACAGTATTTTACCTCTTGCCTGACAAATAAGCACTACGTTTTGTGGAAGTTGTGGCGACAGGTGTTCTACTTGCACGGCACAGCACTCGGTGATCAAAGTTCCTCTGTTACTCTCACTTCCCGTCTTAGCAAGAACAGAAGTACAAGGACCCAGGTTGCTTATTGCAATTCACAGACTAACAAAATCCATTTCATTAACTTTATGCAATAGTATGTGCAAACCGATTTAATATCTACCCATAAACAGAAGTCTAGAATTGTGTAACAATCAGTCATAATTAATCGAGTTTATATACGGTAATCAGTTGTGGGGTAATTGAATAGATACGCGTGTTAAATCTCATAACAGTAAGCTAGCATGCCCTTAAAAGGAATACTGCAAGTACCATAACCACTACAGCCCACTGTTGTGGCTTGCTATACTTCGAGTGTTTCTTTAAAAACCAAATGGCTATAAATGCCATCACACCATGAGTCTTATGGATTCTATTTATTGATGGACTTACCCATTTAATAAAGGAATCTTTATACATGTCAATGCTAATTAAGAGGGACTAGGTTGTAATGATGAATATATATAGATATACACACACACACACTCACCAGATAAAGTTGAGTTAGTCGACCATACAGCACCAGATCAGCTGGAAAATGGTAGATTACCCAAGCTCACAGAACAGGACCACTGCCGAAACAAGTAGTTTTAGTTCCAGAATGCTTCCAAAGTATCAGCAGTAGTGATGTCCCGAACAGTTCGCCGGCGAACATAGCTTGTTCGTGGCGAACATAGCTTGTTCGTGGCGAACATAGCTTGTTCGTGGCGAACATAGCTTGTTCGTGGCGAACATAGCTTGTTCGTGGCGAACATAGCTTGTTCGTGGCGAACGCGGCGGGCGAACATATGCCATGTTCGGTCCGCCCCCTATTCGTCATGGAGGTGGGAGGATCTGCTGCTGATTGGCTGGAATGTGGCTGCTGACTGTGAGGTACAGGGTCAAAGTTTACTCAATGATGACAAATAGGGGGCGGACCGAACATCGCATATGTTCGCCCGCCGCGTTCGCCGCGAACAAGCTGTTTGCCGGCGAACAGTTCCCGGCAAACTGTTCGGAACATCACTAATCAGCAGCAGCAAAAGAACGGTTTATCAGGATCTTCATAAAATGGCTAGGGAGCCACACTGAAGCATAATATTAGAATGATCAGAGTCAATACCTCCATTAGACACTGAAACAATGGAAAAACACTGGACTGATGAATCACGTTTCAGCATTTAATAGTCTGATGGTCGACTCAGGATTCGGAGAAAACTACACGTCTAACTGCACAATGCCAACTGTAATATTCAGAAGATGAGTAATAGTCTAGGGCTATTTTTAATTATGCAAACTAGGCCCCTGTGTTACAGTGGTGGGACATTTAATTGTATATCTTACAATGACATGTAAAATAGTACGTCTTCCAATCTTGTGGCAGCAGCTTTCCTGTTCCTACATAACAATGGCCCTGCACACAAAGCAAAGTATATAGAGAAATGGTTTGTCAAGACTGATCATCAGTAAGTGCCTAGCATATAGCTATTTATCTGTTTGGTGAGACTGATAAACCTGGTCTGTCTAAAATGAACAAAAAAAAACAAAACAATCTGAGAAGTATCGGTGGGGAATATTTTGAAAACTCAAAACATTATAATGACCTAAAAATGAGTACAACTGTAATGGATACATATAAGAAGTAGTGGATTGAATTAATATAAAATGCTTGCATATTAAATCTGCAAGAACCCTTTAATTTTAGAATGTAGATAAGGTCAGCTGGAGAACCTGCCAATTAACCTTGGAAGTCAAATTTGTTTTGACTGTCTATTTTTTGTTTTCAGCCAGTCCGAATAAAGCTACAACTGAAATCATGGTCACTGCCCAGATAAAAGTACAGATGGCAATTAAGTACTGGCACTCCTGGTCTACCATGAAATGCACACTCCCAGAAAGAGCGGATACAAACACAAAAGCAGCGCTTTCACAAAAACATGTACTATTTCTACTATTGCTAAAGTGCAATTGCATTTTCTTTTGGGCAAGAGTCACTGACCAGTTGCCAAGTCCGGACCATAGGCTACATACCAAAGACAGCTGGGTAGAACATTAAATGCTTTTCAGAACTCAAGAAAGTTTTGCACACACAGTTGCAACACAATTGTACTGCTTCTTGCCATAGGTTATTTGAGCTTAAATGTTGCTGCCAGGCTATGATGACACGCATAAGGGAAAGGTCAAGTGAAAAGAACACAACAATTTAAAGCAGTAAATGAATAACACAAAAGGTTCTAAGATGACATATTCCGAGTAAACTTCAACCCCCATTACCTTACAGTCTGCCTCTGAAGCTAGTTGATTATATGAATATTAAAGTAACACCCTAGTGTTAGAAATAACTACATTAATTTCTAACATTTGATTTGTGTCTTTTTTCCTTTATTTTACGTTTATCCTCCCCTCCGAAGCCCTATTCTTTCAATCATTTAGTAGATATTTACACAATTTACTATCCTTATCTGGCATTGCCATATTTAGGGATACCAAATTAGGGAGCCATTTACCAGACAGCTGAAAAATCTAAATTAAGAAAAGCCCCCTTTTTTGTGTGCTTTTTTATGATTTTTGACATTCTCCATTTAAGACAAAATTACAATATGGGAATGGCAGGGTCCAGTGGAAAATCGATTCAGACCTGATGAGACAAACAGGTCTTAATAGTAACAAGTGTTTCATAGATTTAAAAATAGATATAACATACGATACACCTTTACTGGTTTTCATACTGAAAATGGAGCTGTCATAAAAGTGACAATAGAAGTCGCTCATCCATCTAGAAAGCAATTATTTTATAAGAGACAGGGATAGTGAGAGAGGAAAAAAAAAAAAAAAACGCCTTTAACTTTGCTCTTTCAGTTGTTTAACCCCTTAAGGACCAAACTTCTGGAATAAAATGGAATCATGACGTGTCACACACGTCATGTGTCCTTAAGGGGTTAACAGATAACTCCCTAATGTGCTATCCTTCTCTAAATCAATTGACCTGAAACTATTCAATACAGATCTGTTTGTTTTCCATCAATTCAGAAAAAAAAATGATTCCTAATTGCCCAAATCATTGCCAGTTTGAGCTAAAAGTGAGGAAAACCCTTGAGGATGAACAACTTCTTGGACTTTATAAAAAAAAAACAAGTGGCAGAGAGAGAATCACTATGCTATATACAAACTTACAGCATCACCTGTCAACTACTGTACAGTTTTAGAACATGTCTGTTCAAGAACTGCGATTCTGTTGGAGCCATACATGAGAATGTAAAGCCTGAGTTCAATTACTGGGATCTATGAGCTTAAAAGTACACTATGGGCACCCAGACACGAAGACATTGGTACTGGATTCAGTAAAGCTACAGAAGGGTGCAAGCAAAGGGGCTACTATAGTGCTAGAAATACAATTTTTTATGACTAGCCTATAGTTTCTCTTTAAAAAGCATGCATATTAAAGGTATTTGTTTGGATAACGAGGAAGGTTTAAAGGGACACTATAGTCACCTGAACAACTTTAGCTTAATGAAGCAGTTTTGGTGGATAGAACATGCCCCTGCAGCCTCACTGCTCAATCCACTGCCATTTAGGAGTTAAATCCCTTTGTTTATGAACCCTAGTCACACCTCCCTGCATGTGACTTGCACAGCCTTCCATAAACACTTCCTGTAAAGAGAGCCCTATTTAGGCTCTTTATTGCAAGTTCTGTTTAATTAAGATTTTCTTATCCCCTGCGATATTAGCTTGCTAGACCCTGTAAGAGCCTACTGTATGTGATTAAAGTTCAATTTAGAGATTGAGATACAATTATTTAAGGTAAATTACATCTGTTTGAAAGTGAAACCAGTTTTTTTTCCCATGCAGGCTCTGTCAATCATAGCCAGGGGAGGTGTGGCTAGGGCTGCATAAACAGAAACAAAGTGATTTAACTCCTAAATGACAGTGAAATTGCAGGGGAATGATCTATACACCAAAACTGCTTTATTTAGCTAAAGTAATTTAGGTGACTATAGTGTTCCTTTAAGGTGCTAGGTATCATGTCTTGTTTTTATTTTATTTTTTTGTATCAAACCACTTGGAAGTAGCTTGTAAACCATACCCTCCACGCATCATAACCACTGCATTAATATGTGGTGGTTATGGTGCTTAGAGTGCTCCTTTAATGTATTAATTTATGTAATGAAGCACTTACTTGTGAAAGACTTAATGGCCTGGGGAAGAAGAGGAGGGCTTCAGATGAGATCTGCAGCTTCTATAAGTGGTTTTTAGGCACGGTATTTCAAGAAATTAATACAGAGGTCTGCACACGTGGCCAACCACAAACAATCCACAAGGGGAAAAATAATGAAAAAACACATTTATTAGAAGAAGAAAAAAACAACAAAAAAAAACGAATGTACTCTATTTCATTTATTCTAAGTTGACTCCCTCATGAGGCCTTATATTCTAAAAGGGTTTTCGTAGGGACAGGGGCTACAGTTGGTTGAACGATTCCTTGAGAATGTATCTTAGGATCAGGGTATGCCCTAGTTGAATCTGTCCTACTACCGATGTGCAATCTAATGAGGGCGCTGCTGGGAGATGTATAGGCTACATTACCGACACAATTTCCCTTTTATTTATATTGTATATATAAAATCCTGACGGGGTTTGTGCTTATAAGCGTAAGAGGTTCGGGATCATCCTGCCTTTTTTAGAGAATGCATTAATTACAGTAAAACTTTGTCTGCTACGATGTTGATCCTTGAAATATGTACTATTGTTCATGTTACTGGTTTGATATACTGAACCCTGTTTGTACACTGTGATTTATGTACTAACCTGTCAGTCAAAAATAAAGAACAGAGGGGGGGGAAATGAACAAAAATGTAATAAGTGCACATGGCATTACACCAACATCAGTCCTCATATATGCTAGTAGTTCCAATATAACATAACATATGAGAAATTGTATCATGTGCATTGAATAACACAGTATCCAAAAAAAGAAAAATGCATAGATACCAAGTAGGCGATCCACCCGCAATTGCTGGACAGGGGAGAGACCAGCCAAGAAGATAACCCAGAAAAGCACCCCTCCTAGTGCTTTCTCAATATGTTTTTAGACATACCCTAATAAAAAAAATGCATAACAAAATGCACGTTTTCATTGAGGTACATTTATTTAACAGTGATTTTTATTTGGGCAATGCTTCTTTATGTGGAGCATTAGACTGTACAAGTATTACAAACATGGTGACTTTATGCACAGTGGAGTGCTTAAAGGAGACTGTCCAGGCACTGGATTATTTTATTTTTAAGTTATCGATTTTTAGGGTTTGGTTTTTTTTTAATGGGAGAGGGAATAGAGAAGCTAAACACACTCTAAAGATTGTTTTATACATAATTTTATACTCTGCTCATATGTCACCAATAGTTAGATTTGTATTTATATTCTCTGTTAAAGACATTGACTTTATACTCTATCAAGTAAGTTTAGATTTCTTTTACAAACATAATGTTTTCTGTTTACAGACCGATTTAGATGGTTACATTACGATGATTTGACTAAATAACATTTGAAACAATAAAAATAAACAAAAATTCTCCATGATCTGTCCTTCTACAGCAGATATAGCTAGTCTATGGCATGCCAGCTATAACAGACTAGTGAACCCATGATACACTTTCCGCTGTGAACTTCACTTCCCCGATGCTCAGTCAATTAGAAACTGTAGTCTACATCAACTGGCGTGCAAAACCTTAGCCACTGATCTTCATGCCTAACACCTATCCATTGTAGTATCCTCCACACCAGGGGTAGGCAACCTTTGGCACACCAGATGTTCTGGACTACATTTCCCTAATGCTTTGCCAGCATTGTATGCGATGCAGTCCACAACAACATCTGGAGCGGCTAAAGTTGCCTACCCCTGCTTTACAAATTAAGTCAAAGTCTCCAAACGGAAGTCCCCCAACCATAGCAGAACTACCCATTGTTGTTTTACCTGCTGTAAATATGACAAAGGGATGTGTAGTCATCCCTGCTTCAAGGCTTTCAACTAAAATCTCCTTTCCTCTCTGTTAGCACATCTGACCAGTCACCACCTGCCTTTAACCCCTTAAGGACCAAACTTCTGGAATAAAATTGAATCATGACATGTCACACATGTCATGTGTCCTTAACGGGTTAAACACTCACCACTTCTACCATGGGTCTCTCTCACCCACCAATTACCAAATATGACCTTTATGCCCCCATACCCTTTCACTGAAGCTCTGCGTTTTGGACAAGCAGCTACCCATTGGACCCCTGAATTACCTTCCTCTCTATGAACCCATCTACCACCCACCCCACACATGTTTATGGTAAACAATTGAGATGGACAAACTTTGATACTCCAGATGTTGTGAACTACATGTCCCATGATGCTTTGCCAGCATTATGCTTGCAAAAGCATTATGGGAGATGTAGTCCACAATAAAATATTTAGTAGTCGCGATGTTGCCTGTTTATAGTCCATGGCAGTGCTGCTCTCTCTCCCCATGCCATTATTAACACCTGCTGGCTGTGTCCATAGAAGGGCTTGGCAGGACCCAAAACAAACCCTCCCTGCTGGCATGACAGGCGGACACACCTCAAACCAGCACTACAACTAATCCAGGGGCCCAGCCTGGGGTCCGCGCAGCACAGGGCCGCCATGCCTATAACTCCCTCTTCTAGGACAGTCCCGGCGAATCCCCGGGCTTTCCTGCTCACCTATGCGCTCGAGATCCGCCTCCGGGTCCGCAGAGCTGGACAGGAAGTTCTGAAGCCGCCGCTTACCTCTCTGAAGGAGGGAGGGGGGCGTGAAAACAGGACCGTAGCGGATCACGTGACCCGAACGTCGCGTCAGTCCTGGGATAAATCCGCACTTCTGATTGGTCTGCGCCTTAGGCCGGGCCGCAAAGGCTGCCGGTAGTTGTAGTTCTGATTGCTAACTGGCTTGCAAAGAAGGTTATTTTTGAGGCACTGCCAGGGTTATTTTTACAGCACAGAGTTCTCTCTGGCTCAAGATTTAGAAAGGCCAGAGCTCAGTATTTTAGCTGTAGCAGTAGTTTGTCTAGGGGGCCTGGTAAGGAATGGTTTAAGGAGAGACTTTACATGAGCTTCATGGCCCAGTTTTCCTAATGAAACCTAAATTTAAAAATCAATTTCCCAATTAAAGTATATTTCTTGTCCCTTTACTTGCACAGATTATAAGTGATTACTTGCCTATAACCAGTTATAGCTTATTTGTAGTGTACTGAATGTTCTTAGAATGCTGAAGAATCTACAAAATATACTCAGTATCACTAAATAAATATAAATGTTATAAATTAAATTAAAGGTTATTGGATACATTGCATATTATACAAATGTGAAATGCAGTGCACTATACTATCTGAATTTTCTTCCAATGGAAAGATGTTTAAAGTGCCTTTTGTATACAACATAAAATGCCATGTGACTGCTTTCTGTCAGGTGGAGCCTATCCCCCTCTCCATTCAGGTGGGGTAATGTCTGCAAACTAATTCTGATAGTAGTGGGAGAAAACTATTTTTATAACAATGCAAAATCTGATGGGCACATCAGTTGTTTAACTAATGGAACCAAACGGAAAGATGTCAACAATCTGCTATGATTTACTAAAGTCCAAATGAATGGGGCAAAACCATCCAGCTGCACATGGGGCCATTCGTATTACAAAATACGGACATGATTCACACTATTCAACAATGTCTGGGATTTGCGTCCAGATTTCAGCTGGACTGAACACTTTCAGACGTTTGAAATCGAGACCGAATCCTTCAAATCCAGCCCTAGAATTTACAAAAATCCAACTATATGCCCTCTGGCCTGCCACATAATTAACCCTCTCTCTAAATTCACAAATTCTGTAAAGCAGGTCAGACATTCATCAAGCTCCAATTTGTCCTTAGATTTGCTATTTTCAGGGACTTTTTTTTTAATTCAGTTCACCTGCTTAGTTTTCCAAAAATTGAAGGCTCAAATAAATAGAGAAATTAGCCCTCAAACTGTGTAAAGTGCCCTAGATAGACAGACAGTGAGTGCCAAGCTCTTAAATAGAATGCCAGAGAAACGCCCTGTGCTCCTGTTGGAAACACTATGTTATTGACCTACTCCCTGCAGAGTGCCAGCGTAGCCCTCCAATCTCTGACTTAGAATTCCTAAAAGTTCTAACAAACTTAATAGGACATTATGATTCGCTTTTCAACCACCCAGTCAAATCAGCTGGCAGATGCAGCGATTAAAATCACTGCATTAAAATCATAACTCATTTTTATCTATCTTCTAGATATCATTTTAAAACATTTTTTTGCAAGTAGTTCTTTTTTTTCCTCATTGCTGGTTAGCATTGTTAATGAAACAACAGACAAAAACAAATTATCATTTGAAAATGGTGGCTATAATAAATATTAAAAAATGTTATTCCACAGTTTATTATATTTTACATGGAAAAGTTATGGATGGCAGCACTCAGGCCACATACATTTTTAGTAAATAGACACTTGTTGGTGACTGGGTATCCCTGTTGCACTTCACTTGGAAATGTTGTGTATCCACAGTACTCTACTTGCATGTGTGGGCACTCTAGGTATACCAGAGTGCTACTAATGCTAGGGATTTGGGAGGAAGGTGATTGATATTGAGTGGATTGGCAAATAGATTCATGGCAAATGATGGATGATGGAAAATGAATAGGGGAGATGATGTCAAAAGGAGGGAGAGATAATATAGGGACATAGAATAAGGGTCCTGATGGATAAGCCAGTAATGGTGATGTTCAAAAGAAAGTTGATTGTGGAGCAGGTGGTGGTAGTGGAGAATTACCAGGTGATGGAAAGATATATTGAAAATAGTGGATGGATGTTGGAGGAAACTGAGATGATGCTGGTGGATTGATTGTAAAGAAGGTTTTGTGATGCTGGGTGGATGATTGCAAATAGTGATGAGACAATTTGATAGAGGACGGTTTGGTGTGAGGAGATAGAGATGGCAATTAAAAGGAGCGAGCTGGGATTGAGGATGAGCAGGTGAGCAGATTAAGTAAGATTAGAAGAGGATATGAAGATGGATTGGGGTTAACCTGATTTGGTAAAGGGACTCTAGGTTTGTAGGCGTTGATTTGATACCGGAGAAACTGACGGAAGCAAAGCACAGAGAGATGGACACAGGTTTCTTCAGGAAGGAAGAGATTCTTTATTGGATCACCGATCGGGACTCAGAGGGACTAGTGTCACCAAAATACAGCAAGTTCTGAGCCCCGGACAATAGTGCAGGCTCCTTATATAGGCACATAACTCCTCCCATATTAAGCTCCACCCGCACATTCTCTTGACCAATCAAATACAAATAAGAATTAACTTCCTGCTTGACCGCATGGCCTGTCCAGCACAATGGAGGAGGGGAATACTATATCCTGTATTCTTGCACATGCTCCGTACACTACTGATCGTATCTTACCTCGTGCAACCAACTGATCGATACGTCAGCATATGCACGTACACATGCCACGTGGTAATCTCGGCCTACTAAATTTATTTTTACCGAGATTCCACCACAGATTGACTGAGAGTGTCAGCTGACCACATTTATCACATCTGCCTATAGCTGGTATGAATTGGTATGGGTAGGGTATAGTGTGATCTCTGCCTTAGACATACCATGAGTGGCAGTTAGATACCCTTATTCAGTCTTAAAGTACTTGAAAATGGTTTAATACGGAATGGAGGGGAAGTGTCAGGGGACTCCAATCACTATAACTAATTTAATGAGATGAAATGATTATAGTGACTATAGCATCCAGTAACAGTACTTTGATTAAGGAGGGAAACATAAACAAAGGGAAATGGAATGAATGAGAGAGTCTAAATACAGTGTTGATGACTATAATAATGTAAAAAGGAAGGTGCAAAGTGGAATACGAGGGAACCTAAAGAAATTGAACTACGTGGCTCATGTACGGTAATCTGCCAATGATAGGTTAATGAAAGCTAATTAAGGGCCAATTAAATGAATAGTGTAAATTAGGATGGGATTGACCAAAAGTCTCCTTTAATGCGCGTTGTGTATAAACTATCTAAGGTGATCACTGGAAAATAACACCATCAATAGGACCTGCGTAGCGCACCCCTCAAGGAGAAGCACTCACAGACCTCTGCTCTCAGACCAATTTACTAATTGCTATATATGTGTGTGTATCACTGTATCATTACTAATGCACAACTGGGAGACTTGCATATGGATCAGTCTTCTCACTGCCATGCACTATGGGTAAATGAGCTGCAAATACAATGTGTGTATAGATTAACTTCACAAATGACTTATGCTGTAAATGTTATATTAGTCTCCTTTGCCTAATAGCGCATGAAGCTTAAAAAAGTTCTATTTATGAAACCTACAATGCAGAACCTTCATAGACTCGCCATGATGGAAGGGTCACGAAGGGTCGCAGAGATCTATTAAAAAACACCAATTTAATCCAACCGCTACATTTCTTTAGACAAGGTTAATTATCTCCACTGTAAATGATCCTTTATTGTGTGTCTACCACATTATTTGGCTTTTATACTCTAAATTAATTATGTCAATTGCATGCCATGGGTTAATGTGCACAGGTGTTCTGCGTAGGTCATATTCTCCATTTTAGCAATTAGCTCAGTTATATCAGTTCCACATGCATTATCGCCATAGATAATTACAAATGTCATATGTAATTTACTCACAATTGGAAACTTACTAATTATATTGACTGCTCCTATTGCTTTGTGAGCCCAATAGCTGAGCCATATAGTAACCGCCAATGGGGCAAGCAAGTAAAAACAATGTCATCACTTAGTTGCACCGCTCTGTTGTTGTTTGACCCCAAGAGGTTGATTTCAGTTAAGGCTAAGCAGCAGTGGAACCTTGGGAGTGGAGTTTCCATTAGTGACCAAGCAATATTACCCCAGTCTCATTTTTGTACTGACTCTTTCTTGCCCTAATGTTTGAAAATGTTCTACATTTCCAAAAAAGGGCTCAAGGTGAGCAACTGCTCTGCCGAGACCCATTTTCCTTTTCATGTGTAAGGAGCCCATGCCCTGATTTAGTGTTGTCCATCTAGAATCGACTTCCCTTATTCTCTTACGCAAAGCTCTGATATTCGATTTATGCAGTTTTAGAATCTACTTTGTTTTAGTTTGTCTGTGTGTGGCACTGATTCAACCAGACTAAACTTGACAGACTAGACACCAAAAAAAAAAAAAAATGGTTCCATGATCCCATAATTATAATTAATTAGTAATTCTCACAATGAGACTCTAAACAGAATAAGTAATTAAGATTAACTCTTTAAATACTTTTTTAGCTCATAAATTATATATACGCGCACACACATTTCTGAATTATAGGATTTAAAAAAAAAAAATCTTTAATCAAACTTAATTAACAGCCTCCAAATGTGATGGGTTTGAAACATGGAGCACTATCTTTGCTGTCCTCAATGATCAGAAGCCATCTGTTAATCGTACCCTTAAACTGTACAAAGGCAATATTTAATCTAAGGCGATTACTTCTCACAGTAATCGTCTTAATTAAAATATGGTGCATTTTGGACAAGTCCATCCCTCAATCCAATTGCTGCCGTCCTGCTGTACAACTAATGTCACCGCGGGGTTCCAGCTTCTGATGTTTTTTACAGACTTTGCATTTTTTTTGTGTGTGTAATTCAGCTAGCCTTTTTTTTTATATGCATTAACAAGCTACCCGAACCCTTGGGATAAAAAGCAAGAACACAGTAAATTTAATGTGAAATAACACGATTTAAAGCAGAATCCAATTGTGCAAAACTGATTTTAGATTCTGAAGATCATAAAGCAATAATTAATTGTTTTAGAATCATGTTTTATTTCTAATAGTGAATGTAAAATAATTGTTATTTATATTTTAATACATAATTTTTAATCGCCACACACTCTTTTTCTATATACTCTTTTATAACTACGGTAACCATTCTCTGACTCCCCCTTATCCTAATGTATCAATACTTTCCCTTTTCTCTTTCAGTTTTCTTCCAGGCAAAATATGTTCAGTCATTAACCCCTTCCCTCCCAACAATGGGCTCGCCACCAGTTACAAACGAGCCAGTGGTGTTTAAAATGACAAACGAGCCAGTGGTGTTTTGAATTAAGTGACCCCCTTTGGCTGTTTACTGTGCTGCAGATTTTCATTATTATCGACTAATAATCAGCAGCAGGGCCAGATTAAAATAGGGGCTCCAGGCCCATTCATTGAAAGACGCCCTAACCTATCACACAATAAATGTTCCGTTGTTTTTCTTTTTTATTATTCGTTATTACTGCCACTACAGCACCTCTCATCTTATTATGTGTCAGAACTGTCTTTTTTCACAGTAACGTGCAACAGATCTGGTTACCAAACAGAAAGCTGTAAATGAGCCATTTCCAGTAGATTGAGATTTGTCTTGCACTGTGCGCCTGCTAGTAACTGCATGCAGTACAAATATTTGGACAGACAGGGGAAATCATATGCTTGCTTATGTGATGCCTGTCACTGAGGGGGTGGACTTATAAAGGCAGTGATTTGAAAACTATGCAAGTAGACAGAACAATGGACATCCTCATGCAAGAAGCATATATTTTGATGTTTGTCCCATAATACAAATTAAAACAAAGTAAAGAAAATATGGTAAATAAATAAAAAGCACGTGCAGTCCAGTAATTTATGCTCAGATGCCGTAGACAACCATTGTGAGTAAAAAGGAAATTGGAAAAATAGGAGGTATTACCGAAACTTAGGGTTGTCAGGCTCAACTATAAAACCCCCAGGAGGTTAGCAAACTAAAGCTGCAAACACGTATAGAGCAAAAACATAGATAAACTGTATAAGTGGGTGCTAGGATGGAGAATAGTAGATGAGTTTTATTAAAGCAGTGTATTTGAGCTGGCATTGGTAAGCAACGAGTCTTTAACATAGGCTTGGCTGGAGTGGTTGGTGTTTCAAGCACCTCTCCACAGCCTGATGCTGTCCTATGTACTGTGAGACTTGACAGTAATTCCATTGCTGATAAAAAAAATGAATGAAACTTTTTCCTAAGCTAATTGCTAATGGCTGCTGTAAGTTATTGATATCTCCATTCACAGTTTTGTGAAATGAAGTTACAGACTTGAGCACAAGTTAGAGTGTGTGGACAGTCACAGTAAGCTGTGAAGGAGACAGTTGAAGAAAGTAGGGGCTTAAACAGTGTCACCTGCCAAGTAGATGTATTAAAACTGGCCAGGGGAAGCACAAGCTTCCTACTGTGACGTCAGGTAGTGAGGAGATGGAGAGATTTCTGTGAATGAATGCACTTACTAATACTAGTGTGCAAGGTAACAGGAACAAGGGATTCCTTAGTCCACGATTTATACCAGGGACACAAGATATTAGTGCACAGTTATATTTAGTGTCCCAAAAATAAGGGAGGCGTCATGGCACAGTCCCACAATGCCTGTGCTGTGGTAATATTGTCTCCAGCATACCAATCAAAACACTTATAAGTTGTTTTTTTATGTATTTTTTTTTATCACATATAACATAACTAGATGTTAATGACTTTAATGTTTTTAATATGTAATAGTTTAAAGGACCACTATAGTCACCCAGACCACTTCAGCTCAATGAAGTGGTTTGGGTGTCAGGTTCCCCAGGTTTTAACCCTTCAGATGTAAACATAGTCGTTTCAGAGAAACTGCTATGTTTACATTGCAGGGTTAATCCAACCTCTAGTGGCTGTCTTCCTGACAGACGCTAGAGGCGCTTCTGCGACGCTGGATGTAATATTCACATCCTGCGCGCGGAACGTCCATAGGAAAGCATTGAGAAATGCTTTCCTATGGACTGTTTGAATGCGCATGCGGCACTTGCAGCGCATGCGCATTCCGCTCCACTCGGGAGCTGACGGTGGCGGGGGAGGAGAGTAGGCCCGGACTGGCCATCGGGCATACCGGGTAAATGCTCGGTGGGCCGCGATGGCCGCGGGGCCGAGGCCGGCAGGGGAGACCACAGGATCTCCTCGGCCGGCCGCTGCAGGGCCAGCGCTACCCGAGCGCCAGCCCTGCTGTGTGTCTCCATGGGCCGCTGGGGAGATCAAAGATCTCCCTCACCGACCCAGAGACACTGAGATGTGGCCGCTGGCTGGGGAGTGAGGGAGGGAGGAGAGAACACCGGCGGAGCTCTAGCCAGCAGCTCCGCCGGGTCCTCTCGCGGGATTCTGAGCGTTGCCGCGGTTACCGCGGCAACGCTCAGATCTCGCGAGAGTAAACTCTAGCCTGCATGGGCTAGAGTTCACTCTCACCACTGGACCACCAGGTAAGGAAGCATGGCTCCACCCCCGTCATGGCAGAACGGCTCCCCCCCCTCCCAGGCTAAAGGTAAGAAGGGAGGGGGGGGATATAACTTTGTTTTTAATTAATAAAAAAATATTTAAATTTAAATAAAAGATCACACTAACAGCCCCCTCACACACACATCACCCCCAGACACACACGTCACCCCCAGACACACACAACACCCCCAGACACACAGCACCCCCAGACACACACAGCACCCCCAGACACACACAGCACCCCCAGGCACACAGCACCCCCAGACACACAAAGCACCCCCAGACACACAGCAACCCCCAGACACACACAGCACCCCCAGACACACACAGCACCCAGACACACACAGCACCCCCAGACACACACAGCACCCAAACACACACAGCACCCCCAAACACACAGCACCCCCAGACACCCACAGCACCCAGACACACACAGCACCCCCAGACACACACAGCACCCAACACACAGAGCACCCAGACACACACAGCACCCCCAGACACACAGCACCCCCAGACACACACAGCAACCCCAGACACACACAGCACCCAGACACACACAGCACCCCCAGACACACAGAGCACCCAGACACACAGAGCACCCAGAAACACACAGCACCCCCAGACACACACAGCACCCAAACACACAGAGCGCACCCAAACACACAGAGCGCACCCAAACACACAGAGCGCACCCAAACACACAGAGCGCACCCAGACACACACAGCGCACCCAGACACACACAGCACCTTCAGACACACAGTACACATCACCTTCAGACACACACAGCACCCTCACTCACACACAGCACCCTCAGACAGACAGCACCCTCAGAAAGACAGCACCCTCGCTCACACACACACACATATATATATAACATATAAAATAACCCTCAGTGAGTTAACAGACAAAGAAAATTAGAAACCTAGAGTGTGACGGCAGATAAAAACACCCTCACATACAGCACCCCTCTTACATACACACACACTGCGCCCCTCACACATACAATACGTCCAAATATATATATATACACACACACACACTACAGCACCCCTCACACTGCACCACTACACACATTACGCTCCAGATACACGCTAGATTTGTGTATCTTTTCCCTTTTTTTGCTTCTTGTATCTCACTTTTGTTATGCTTATTCTCACTTTTGCTTCGTTATCCCCTTTTGTGGTCGCGACCCACTCATTTCTTTATTATGTGCTGTTGTGAATAATTTATAGAATAATGTATAGATATGATCACCTGTAAAATGGAAATTGCAGCTTCGGCTGTACAGAATGCTTGGAAGTAGCCAGTTATAAAATGTGATAGCATCTGGTGTGGCAAATGTTGCCTACCCTTGATTTATACTAATGAAAAATGAATGAATAGACACAAAAATAATAAAGATAAAGTGGGTTAGGTCTATCATTTACATGCAAGCTCCTATTCTAAAATCAAGCATAATTTCAAACTAAACTTTAAAGCTAATAAAAAAAAATATTTTGACAAACAATAAAATGAACAAAAAAATAAAATGCTTACTCTGTTTTGTCAGTTCATCTTATTTTGTCATGTAAATTAATGCAGTACATATTTTAATACACTTGCACAGAGCCTGGGGTGTCTGGTCATTACAACCAGTGCGATTCATAAGCACCCAACACAATTTGTGATAATTTCAGTCTATAAGCCCTTTATGATTTTGGCTGTACAGCGTATAGTGCTGCTACCTACACACTTAGTGGCTGCTGCTGTCCTTTGTAGTTGTGGTGTTAAGAGTTTCCCCCAACGTAGAGTTTTCCCCCAGAACAGCACCCCCCAATCACAGCGACAATGGGGCGCAAAATTAGAAAAAAAGCCATCCAGAGGCTCCCCGTCAGCCGGATGTTCGGCAACTTCAGTCCAAAATGGAACCGCGAGGTGCACCGGAGCCAACAGAGGCCTCAATAGAGAAGGAAGATCCTCTCAACTGTCCCCGCTCCGGAGTAACGACTCCCACCTCAGAATCCAGTGAAGATAAGGCACCCTCAACGAAGGGAGACATCAAGAGCCTCCTGATTGACCTCTGAAGGGTTTGGCAGGAGGCCCTCCAGGCTCCAAGTGGCCTAGGCCGAGATTGGAGTGGTCCATAAAAAGGTGAAGGAGCTGGAGGGGAGGGCGGCTGACAGGACCAAACACATACAAGCCACAGATGACAAACTGGAGGGACTAACCGCCGAGGTTCAACACCTCCACAGAGTGGTGACCACTTTAGAAATGCATCACAGAAAGAAAAATATACGCCTCAGGGGCATACCTGGACAGGTAAATGCAGTCACTGACTATGTTTCTAAAAGAGTTGCTTACAAACATGGACATTACAGACACCCCTGAACAACCTCTAATAAACCTATGATTTGTGGTAGTTTTTCTTCTTTTAAATATAGTCTCCTCCTTTACTGTGTTGATTCCCTTTATGTATTTAAATGTTTCTATCATATCCCCCCTGCCTCGTCTTTCCTCCAAGCTATACATGTCAAGATCCTTTAACCTTTCCTGGTAAGTTTTATCCTGCAATTCCATGAACCAGTTTAGTATCCCTTCTTTGAACTCTCTCTAAGGTATCAATATCCTTCTGGAGATACGGTCTCCAGTACTGTGTACAATACTCCAAGTTAGGTCTCACCAGTGTTCTGTACAATGGCATGAGCACTTCCCTCTTTCTACTGCTAATACCTCTCCCTATACAACCAAGCATTCTTCTAACATTTCCTGCTGCTCTATTACATTGTCTGCCTACCTAGGCTAGATTTTATGCTATCCTTCACATACAGGGCCACACATAGAGGGGCAAAGGTTTAAAAATAATATCAGGAAGTATTACTTTACTGAGAGGGTAGTGGATGCATGGAATAGCCTTCCAGCTGAAGTTGTAGAGGTTAACACAGTGAGGGAGTTTAAGCATGTGTGGGATCAGGGCTGCCATCAGAAATTTTAGGGCCCCTGACACAGCTCATGATCTGGGCCCCCGGGGCCAGTCCTGAGTCCGCCCTCGAGGATAAGGCGTGTGTGTGTATAGTGAATGTAGAATGTGTGTCATGCATGCAGTGTGTATAGTGGATGTAGAATGTGTGTAATGGATGCGGTATGTGTGTCATGGATGCAGTGTGTATAGTGGATGCAGTATGTGTGTCATGGATGCAGTGTGTATAGTGGATGCAGATTGTATGTTTTGTGTAATGTATGTAATGTTTGTATGCATGCATTAGATGCAGAGTGTGTGTGTAGTGAATGTAGGTGTGTATAGTGGATGCAGAGGGTGTGTTTTGTAGTGGATGTAGTGTGTATAGTGAATGTAGTGTGTATAGTGCATGTAGTGTGTTTGTAGTGAGCAGGCCCGGACTGGCCATCGGGCAAACCGGGCAAATGCCCGGTGGGCCGCGATGGCCATGGGCCGAGGCCGGCAGGAAAGATCAAGAGATCTCCCCTGCCGGCCCATGCGCAGCAGCACCGGCCCCAAGATGGAGTTCTATCCCATCATGGGCCGATGGGGAGATCGGGAAGGGAGCCGGTCTCCCTCCGCGCACGGCGAGCAGCTTCCGTTCTCTTCTTCTCGCGAGCTCCGAGATTATCAGAGCGTTGCCATGGTAACCCGCGGCAACGCTCTGAAAAAACGGCGCTCGCGAGAGGGAGAGAGAGAGAGATGGTCTGTACCCTGCGGGGTACAGACTGAATTACCTGCCGCTGGACCGCCAGGGATGTGTGTGTGGCGTAGCCCCCCCCCCCTCACTGGACCACCAGGTATGTGAATGTTCCCTCCCCCACATAAAAGTTAAAAGGGGGAATAAATTGATTTTTTTTTTTTTTACTTTTTAATAATAATAATAATTTAAGGCCATATACACACACAAACACATTACACACATACAAACACACTACACACACTGCACCCCTGCACTAACACTCACTGCACCACTAACACACACACATTCTGCTCCCCTGCATTAACACACAAACACACACTGCACTAACACTCACTGCACCACTAACACACACACATTCTGCTCCCCTGCATTAACACACACTGCACTAACACACACTGCACTAACGCTCACTGCAGTAACACACAAACACACACTGCACTAATACACACACTGCAGTAAAACACAAACACACTCTGCAGTAACACTCACTGCACCAGTAACACTCACTGCACCTCTAACACACACACACATTCTGCTCCCCTGCACTAACACACACTGCACTAACACACACTGCACTAACACGCACTGCAGTAACACACAAACACACACTGCAGTAACACACAAACACACACTGCACTAAAACACACTGCACTAACTCACAAACATACTGCTCCCCTGCACTAACACACACTGCACTAACACACAATGCAGTAACACACAAACACGCACTGCACTAACACGCACTGCACTAACACGCACTGCACTAACACGCACTGCACTAACACGCACTGCACTAACACACTAACACACAAACATACTGCTCCCCTGCACTAACACACTACACACAGCACCCCCTGCACTAACACACTACACACACAGCACCCCCTGCACTAACACACTACACACACAGCACCCCCTGCACTAACACACAAACACACAGCACCCCCTGCACTAACACACAAACACACAGCACCCCCTGCACTAACACACAAACACACAGCACCCCCTGCACTAACACACTGCATACACTCTATACCCCTACATACACACTACAGCCCCTGCATTAACACACAATACACACTCTATACCCCTATATCCACACTGCACCTCCTGCACTTACACACAAACACACTACACACACTCTATACCCCTTATATACACACTATTCCCCTGACACTCACATACACACACTAAACACACTCTATACCCCATAAACCTACACTACACTCCCTGCACTCTCATACGTTATACCCCTATAAACACACACATCACACCCCCTGCATGCACCCACACTAATTTATATCCCCTATAAATACATATTCTGCACCCCTTGTACACACTACACCACCTATGCATACATTATCCCCCCTATACACATGTGCTCTACAGCTCCCATATGCATACACACACTAGAGCCCCTAGATACACTCACAAACACACAGTACAGCTCCTTACATGCACACACTCCACAGGCCCTATATAAATACACACACACAAACACACATACTTTACAACCCAGAGACACACACACTACAGCCACTAGCCACATGTAGTACGCCACAAACAGACCTCTTCACACACACAATTGCTCTACACACATGCAACGTCCAAACATTTACAACAACACAAGGAACATCCCCACACATGCACAACACTCTTTAACAGTCCGGTTCCTGTTTTGATCTCTGGTATCCCACTATTGAGGACACCAGAGACAAATCGCCAGCAAACGCAGCACAAACTCAACCCCCCCCCTTCCCCCCCAAAAAAAATCCTGGCATTTATTTTAGCCAGGAGCACTGGATGCTCTGGAGCAGTCACATTAACATACTCATTTGGTGGGGGGGGAAGGGGGTGTGCGTGTCAATGGTGGTGACATGACATGCCCCCTTTCTGGCCCCGCCCCTAATAGTGGGCTGCTCTGCCTTTAATTGCCCGGGCTGAATTTTTGTCCCAGTCCGGCCCTGGTAGTGAGTGCAAAGTGTGTATAGTGCATGTAGTGTAATTGTAGTGAGTGCAAAGTGTTTTTAGTGAATGTAGTGTGATTGTAGTGAATGCAAATGTGTATAGTGAATGAAGTGTGTTTGTAGTGAGTGCAAAGTGTGTATAGTGCATGTAGTGTGATTGTAGTGAATGCAAAATGTGTATAGTGAATGTAGTGTGATTGTGGTGAATGCAAACTGTATATAGTGAATGTAGTGTGTTTGTAGTGAGTGCAGAGTGTGTTTAGTGAATGTAGTGTGAGTGTGTGTAGTGCAGAGTGTGTTTAGTGAATGTAGTGTGTGTAGTGCAGAGTGTGTTTAGTGAATGTAGTGTGTGTGTGTAGTGCAGAGTGTGTTTAGTAAATGTAGTGTGTTTGTAGTGAGTGCAGAGTGAGTTTAGTGAATGTAGTGTGAGTGTGTGTAGTGCAGAGTGTGTTTAGTGGGGAGTATTTTTATTTTATTTATTTGTGTATATTTAAATTTTATTCCCACCTCCCTGGTTCTTACCTTGCCAGGGAGGGGGGAAATCGCATTCCCTGGTGGTCCAGTGGCATGGTGGAGGGAGCCAGGCGCGGTACATTGCAGAGAAGGGGCCCAGCAGCACACACTGTCTTCCTTTCCAGCTCCTCTCTGACTAACTCTCGCAAGACCAGCCTGTGTGCTGTGCGGAGCATTGCCATGGTAACCCGTGGCAACGCTCTGGCGGGCGCAGGGCGTAGGAAAGTTAGACAAGAGCAGCTGGAAGGAGGACAGAGTGTGCTGCTGGGCCCCTTCCCTGCAATTTACAGGTAGCGGGGGGCCTGCAGTGCACATATATATAGCGAAAATCGCTATATATATGTGCACATAAGGAATGTGGGGCTCGGACTGCCAGAGTAGTCCGGGCCCCCCAGGACCGCCGAGCCCATGACAACCGTTATGGTTGTCATGCCCTGATGGTGGCCCTGTGTGGTATAGGCATAAGGCTATCCTAGACTTAAGATAAGGCCAGGGACTAATTAAAAGTATTTCGAAATATTGGGCAGACTAGATGGGCCGAATGGTCCTTATCTGCCATCACATTCTATGTTTCTATAAAGGCCGCGTTCAGAGTGCGGAAATCAGCTGCAGCGCCAAACAGCGCATCCAGAGATATTATTGTGGTGACAAAAGGTATCACAGTGAGAACGGCAATTATGGATCGCTCACGGGAGATGGGGACCATACAATGCAAGAGTCATGCTGTAGCTATATATGCGGATATTCCGTTCTCAGTTCTGGTGGAGAAGAAGAAGCTGGCCCCGATAGCTAGACGGCTAAGAGACCACTCCATGGGGTCCCTTTTGGTGGATAATGGAGAGGAGATCATTACGCTGATGTCTGTGGAAGACGCAGAACCACTCCTGAAAGCGCTGGGATTGTCTGGCGACCTACGAGGAGCTACCACAGAGGCAACAACCAGAAACCGTGACAGTGAAAAAGAGGCAACCACAAGTCTATCCAACCGCTACAGATCACACACAAGAAAGTGCAACCACTGTCCAGAAACAGGGATGCCAGCCTCGGCACTTCAAGACCACTGAACAGTCCAAATGGTATCAGACGCCTTACTTGAGACGTGTCAGATCAATATGGGCCATGGCTACCCGACCACCTCCCGCTCGGAGGCCTGGACTAGACTTGCCTAGCAAGGATCCCTTCATAACCAGGTTCCATATACCAAGTTTTCCTCCGCTGAAATGCCCGGTGCCCCCAAGTGCTAACCCAATAACGTCATGCTACCAGCAGTTATGTTGTTATTTATATTTCTATTTTTTCTATTATGTTGATTACTAAACTCTTTTGTCCAAGTGTTGTATATAATGCACAAGGCTTACAATGCTGTAATTAACTTAATAAAAATAAAAAAAAACTGAAACACCCCCTCACCATCTAGACCCCCTGCCCCCATTTGCCTCTCTAAATATAGTAAAACCTTACTTTATTCAAGTCTGCAGCTGCTGCCTCTGCCCCTGATCTGCCTGCTTACAGCTGACATCATCAGAAGTGCTTTGGCATCAAATATATAATATATAATAAATTATACAATTTCCTAGCACTCACACATCCATCCAATGTACATTGCTCATTTCTACCACAATATGCTACCAACTACTTGTTTGGGTCAGGTATTAAATAATCTAACAAATGCTTTGCCACACTGTGAATAATACAGGTTGTCGAGCTTATTACCTTATACAGGATTTTAGTATCTGTTTGGAATTTATTGATTAATCCTGGTTTTCAGTTGTTTTCAAGTTAGTTGTTAGTTGTTTTCATAATTTGAAAAGTTTTTTAATTTTAAATTTAACATTTGAATCTGTAGTTGAAAATGAGACTTATTAGACCAAGAGACTTTATCTTCATCTAAATAGTTTTTTTTTTATAGGTTCCCTTCTAACAGTGTGAGAATCCCCCCCGAGACCTGTAAAATGGAAGTTTAAGAAAGATGACTTACCTAATTTCTATCGTTGAGCTTCCTCTGCTGCAGCCCCCCAACACCGCCTCTTTCAATGACAGCATCCCTTCTGACATCACCTGCATTCTCGTCCAATCCAGTGCTTCTCATAGAGAGGCATTGGGGAAGAGACCGCAGGCATGGCAAAACACCAAACTCTCCAAATCAAATGCTTCTAATATAATTGGCTTAAGAAGCAGAGCTTCGCTCAGTTTTGGAGATGGAAGCGCCTCTAGTGGCTGTCAGAATCCTTTTTTAAAACTTTTTTTGGAGTAAAAACTACAGGACTGTTGTACCTAAACCACATCTTTGAGATTAAGTGATTGGTTGACTTTAGTGGTCCTTTATGGGGGAATTTGTTTAAGCTAGTTAATAGGTTTTGGTCGATCATGTGCCCAGTGTAACCTTATCTGTCTGTTTTTGACTGACAAAGAGTGTAACCTAACCTGTTCTTCTGATCTTGTTTCCTTTTCAACACAATGAACGCACAGAGATGTTTTTCTGCACAACACTGTCTTAACAAATGGATGAGAATATGCTGCATGTCAGTTTTAACAATCTGGCCATTCTCGTCTCACCTCTCTTTATTAATATGGGTTTTTCGTCCACCGAGCTAACATGATCTAGGCTGCATATGTTTATTGCACTATTCCCTTTAAACTCGCAAGTCTTTAATTCTCTAACACTGTAGACTGTAAACGGTGAAAATTCCAGGAAATCAGCTATTTTTGAGTTGCTGGAATCAGCACATCTGCCACCACCAATCACACAATGTCATTGTCGGTAATATCCTCTGTCTTCCACTCCCTAATGTTTGGCTGAACAACTAAACCTCTATATAACGTCGGCATTCTTCGTATATTTCATTGCAGCCACATCGTTTTCTGTCTGGTTATTTGCTTTACTAATCAGATGGACCCAATAAAATAGCCGGAGAATGAGTGTGTTTACATTTTGTCTATTTATACTAAAATTACTTCATCCTGGTGTCTATAGTCTATATTTTAAGATTCGTGCGCTGCTAAACAGGACTGGTTAAAATGAATGTGCACTTACAGGTTAAATATAACGTTGCACGCAAAGATTTACGTTTACAGACTAATGAAAAAAGATCTGCCATTTTTAATTAAACAGTTTCAACAGTTTTTATTTATCATCAAAGAGTCACTTTATGGTGGTCTTTCTTCAGTTTTTTTTTTTTTTTACTCTCCCTCATTTAGTTCACTGTTTGATAGTTTAGCTCTGCAATCAATAGGGTACATTATTATTAGCATTTATGTATCGTCAACATATTCTGCAATGTTTTACGATATTTGACAAGTCATTTGCAAACAGGATATAACAGAGACAAAACTTACAATCTATATGAATAAATCCGTAAGGTCACACAACCATCAATTTGTTCTTAGATGAATAAAATGTGGTATTTAAACATATTTATTCTGAAAATACTGTCCATTCTGATATAAGGGTACACTCCAACACACAGTTACAAATCTACAAAACATATTTTTATGCTAAGATAGGCATTGTAAAATGTAAAACTGGATTTTTTTTTTTTATTGTGTGCGATGTTCCATAATCTGTATTTTGTATATAAGTCGGTCTTTACAGCAGCGCCATTACATAGAAATGCTTATTCCACGTGTGCCCCCATCCCCCATTATTTCTATAAATATTTGGGATCCAGACCAGATTCCTATTGGGTGGAGCCCCCATCATCCACGGAGGGAACCCCTCCCCTTTGGAGGTGGCCAAAGGAAAGCATAAATTGAAGAGTCTATGGAAGCAGTTTAAGCATTTAACTGTATATTGTGGAGGAGAGAGCTATCAGTTCAAGCTAAAATTAAAAAAACGTACAAACGCAGGTCTTGGTAATTTTTAACATACGCACCCAATGTTTCGGATCCTGCATACAAGTAGCAGTACTTTATGTCACTCGCATTGGGCTGCCATTGATGGGCTGAAAGTGTTAGACAATGCTCTCAGCTGGCCATTACCGGTACACAATGCTTTCCTTCCTGGTCTTCTTTGAATGCTGAACAGAAAATAGTACGGACCAACTTAATGCACTGGACAGCACTCAGGGATTCCACAACCCAAAAAAGCTTAATTAATTGTATTGAGGGTGAAAAATCCCATTAATGAAATTTATGTCTATAAAGTTAGATCACTGTTTGGTAAATCCTGGCCACTGCCCACCCACATTTATTTATGATGTAATGTCAAATTATGTAATTACCCAACGGTAATGGTTGATGTCCATTGAAATAATGGACTCCTGAACGAACCTATCTTGAAATTCTGAATATTTGTTAATTTTCTATTCCAAACTAAAGATGGAAAAAGCAATCCATTATCAGTCCAAATCAGTCTTTGTCAAACTTATCCATTGATTTAGAGTGTGACCTTTTGCCACCGGATATCTTACATAATTCTAATATTAAGGTGCCTCAAAGACTATAACTGGCACAAGCATTAGCTGCAAATGACGTGAACAAATATTGGTGCAATTGTAAAATTATCAAGACATTTTTATATACATCTAAACCTCTATTCGCGTCTAGTAAAAAAAAAAAATGCCCATTATGACATTTTCTCGTTTATATAAGGATTCCGCACAGCCAATAAATGCTCCAATTAAGTCAAGATTTCCTTTAAACTGCTGTGGATAATTCTTGACAATTTCATTAACACTAGACTCTTATTAGTACCTATACCAACTTCACTTAGTGCCAGCGGCAGACAGAATTACTGCTGAATACAAATTATTCAGACACCTCGGTAACGAAAATGGCTTTTTTTTTCATGCATCTGCAATGAGAATTAAACGCTGACAGCACTTTGCAATTTGAAATGATATTTTTCTAAAGAGCCAAATTATCACATGACTCGTTAATCTGCACGAAAGCAGTAAAACAGAATTTCTAGAGCACAAATGGAATTGGCTATTGCAACCAGAGGGAAAATGTGGCAAAAAATGTTAAATGTATCCTTGGAAATGGGAACTCTTCTATAGCACTCTTATGCCATTGATGATATTTTTACATTTAATACTGCGTAAAAAGTAAATCAAACTTAATACAGTAAAGGGAAATCCAAATGTGTATTTCTTATCTGAAATGGGTTCTACTCACAGTTTAATCACACCTTTAAATAGCAGAGCTACATATATAGGAAAAGTACATTGAAACAAATCTCTATATTTAAGGCAGGCTTAGTGTCTAATTCTGGGTATTAGCGATACATCTGTCTTTGTTTTAAAAGGAACTGTCACTTCCTAGTTTCCACAACCCAGTAAAGACTATTGTAGAATTTACCAGGAAATAAATACCATAAGATCACAAGCAAGCTTAGGCATTCTTTTAGGAGAACATTATGTGTCAACATGCTTTGTGAATGGCATTGCAGGGGTTAATTTAGTTTATTTTCCATGCAGCACCCTGTGTGCCTATCAGGGCATGATACTCAAAAACAATTCTACCTGTGGGATTTTTTTTTTTTATCAATGAATTCATTTTTAGTGATAATTGCTCTTTGATATGTGGGCAAACTGGAGGGGGTCTCTTGATTGAACCTAGACTTGGTTCCCACCAATTTCCTCCTGTCTCTCAACTTTGCTGCACTGCTTAGAATGCAATTTAAAAACTCAGTTTTCGGATTCACTCTGGATCATTACCAAAAATGTATATTTTGTCATTTACAAGGAGAACTCAACGTGAATGCTCTCCTCTACAAACAAAATTGTATGATCATCTTCTCTGGTTAGGAGGACAGCTGCATTCTGAAACAGTATTCCGTGTAAAGAATGTTCTTAAAGTGGCACTGTCACCTTCTGAGGTCTTTGCATAAATTGCCACTTGGTGTGTGGTGGCCTGGGGTTGAGGTGGAGGTGTCTTACACTTACCTGATGCAGTCCATGCGGATGCCGCCATCTTACCAGATATGGCATTAAATGGAAACTGGCTATGCAGCTGTGAAGTTTAACTTAATACACTGTTATTCAATGGTGTAAGCTGGGACTTTGTATGTAGTTACACTATATCCAGATGTTGCCTGTCTCTGATACTCCAGCTGCTCTAAGGGTATATCTGTCGTCTTTTATTCATTGTAAACATTGCACTAAAGCACATTGTTCACTGTTACAATATAAAGTGTGGCAACGTACAAATACAGTGGTTTATATAGTAAAATATTTCCCTTTTTTGTAAATGAAGTGAGAACTGTCAGTCAAGAATTCCAGTAGTTTATCCATTTCCTTAATTCAATAGTTGGAATCAAGGCTTGACCCAAACGTTAAAAGGACTTTAAGTCAAAAACAGTCCAAATTTTACCCTTAGCCTAACAGCTAAAGGGATATTTCACACTCATGTGCTAAATCCATTTAGACTTTTATGTGCACTGCAAATAGAGGACCGCTATAGGGCCAGGGACACAAACATGTATTCCTGACCCTATAGTGTTAAAATAACCATCTAGCCCCCCTACTCCCTTAACCCCTTAAGGACACATGACATGTCACACATGTCATGATTCCCTTTTATTCCAGAAGTTTGGTCCTTAAGGGGTTAAATATAGTAAAATCTTACCGGTATTCAAGTCTGCAGCTGCTGCCCCTGCCCCTAATCTGCCTGCTTGGTTGACATCATCAGAAGTGATTATGTGAGCCAATCACAATGCTATCCCATAGAATTGTCTGAGACTGTCAAAGAGGCAGATCAGGGGCAGAGCCAGTACAAGTTAATCACAGCCCTGGCCAATCAGCAGCTCCTCACAGAGATGCATTGAATCAATCAGGGCCGTCTTTAACATCGATTGGACCCTGGGCAAGCATTTGCTTGGGCCCCCTGGGCCCTGCTCTCCACCCCCAGCTCCCTGGCATGCAATCAAGGCCTCCACCCCAACCAAGTGATGGAACTAATGATTGGGGTGGAGGCTGGTGCAAGCATTTTTTGGGGGTCTACCCTCTAGTGCAAGAGTGAAGAAAAGATAAATACCCATCTGTCGTACAACTCCCACAATGCTATGCCAGCTGGGGATCTACCATTTGGCCATTCTTGTAGGGTTGTATTTGTGAGCGGTGTTTGTGAATTTGAATGTAAGCATGTTTTTGTATAGAGTATGTGGATGCATTTAGGGGTGTATTTGTATGTACTATTACCATTGAAAAGCAGTGGTGTACTTGTGTGTAGTGTTTGCATTTGAATGCAAGAGTGTGTGTTTGTATGTAGTGCTGGCTTTTAAATGCAGGTGTGCATTTGTGTATAGAGTTACTGTTTGTATATAATTTTAGCATTTTAATAAAGGGGCGTGTTTGTATGTAATGTTGTCTTTTAAATGCAGATGTACATTTGTGTGTAGTATTGGTGTGAGTGAAGGGTGTGTTTGTATACAATTTTGGAGTTTGAATTCAGGGGTGTATTTGCATATAATGATTGTGTTTGCAGCAGTGTGTTTGAGTGCCTGAATGTATGCACACACATACTAACACAGATATACATACACACTCATCGACACGCAGATATACACATAAACACAGTGATACATGCACATACCTGGACACATACACACGCCTTGACACACAGATACACATGCTAACACAAACACACTGGCATATGCAGACCAACTAGCACATACACACACTCAGATACACACTATGAAAAACAGATATACACACTTTGATACAGACACTGGTGCGCACACATAGATACACACACTGGCATATCCACACACAGAGATTCACACTGACACAGATGCAGGGGTGTATTTGTGTGCAGTGTTGGTGTAGGAATGCTGGTATGTATGCATTGCCACATACACAGATGCACCCTTACACAAACACTGAGATACACACAGGAACACAGACACACATGAAGTGGTGTATTTGTGTGCAATGTTGTTGGAACACAGGAGTGTACTTGTGTGCAGTGTTAGCATTAGAAACACACACACATGCAGGTATACATACATAAGTACACATACACAGACAAAGGTATACATTCACACAGATACACATACACGCTGATGTACAGACACACACACACACAGCCAGACACACACACACACACACTCACACTGACACAAACACAGCCAAATACACACACAGCTAGTTACACAACCAGATACACACACAAAGCCAGATACACACTGACACAAACACAGCCAGATACACACACAGCCAAATTCACACACCACAGCCAGATAAACACACACAGCCAGATGCACACACATACAGCCAGATACACACACTGACATCCACACAGCCAGATATACACACACATAGCCAGATAAAAACACACAGAGCCAGATAAACACACACATATAGCCAGATGCACTGACTCAGACCCAGATACACAAACATATATCAATTTACATCATATTTTAGCCACCCTCCTGTCTCCTTACCTTTTGGGTACAGAGGGGTGGCTTCCCTGGGGTCCAGTGGGAGCTGGATGGCCAAGGCTGATGGGAGTCTGACTTCCTCGGTCCCTCTCCTCCTTCTGTGTATGCCTCCTCCCCAGCAGCACTCTGTTACTTGGGAGGAAGTGATCTCTCCTCACTTCCTCCCAACAGGCAGCATGAAAGGGGCCTAGTCCGGAGCACTCTTCAAGGGCCGGTGGACCCTTATTACATCAGGTGCCACAGCCCACAAGGTTTGGATGCCGGCAGGGGGCCCACGGGCTACTTTGGGCATAGCTGCCCCATTTTCCCCACTTTAAAGACGGCCCTGGAATCAATGCATCTCTATGAGTAAAGTTCAGTGTCGGCATGCAGAGTGTGGAGACACTGAATGGCACACTGTGCAGCACTGCCCCAGGAAGCACATCTAGCAGCCATCTGAGGAGTGGCCAGTGGAGTTATTACTAGGCTGTAATGTAAACACTGCATTTTCTCTGAAAAGACAGTGTTCACTGCAAAAATGTCTGAAGGCAATGCTTATACTCACCAGAACAAATACAATAAGCTGCAGTTGTTCTGGTGACTATAGTATCCCTTTAAATACTATCAGTGTTTCTTTCTGTTCTGTTGTGATTTAAGGTCACTTTTTTTTTTCATAAATAGCATATCATGCCACTTTAGTAAATAACTTTAGTTTGCAAGAACATCTGAATGCTGGACAAAAACACCATACAATTTCCATAGTATACAGTGCAGACAACAACATGTAAGTCATTATTTTATAAATAATTCAGAAATACATATTGCCCTTTTACATTTAACATCAGCTCAGCTTCCCTGATGCAATACATCCACAATGTTTACATGATGCTTGTCACCTCTTAACCCATTAAGAACGTTAGGACATTCCAAACCATCCCGATAATAGTGGGCTTTATAGCATTTACAGTGGAATAGCATGTCCTTTAGTTTTGGTGTGAGCAGGGTTAAATCCTAGCTCACAATGGGGGATCCGGTATCGCTCAACACCCGAGGCTCCCCTGTCTGTCAGCTGTGACCATATTCAGGTGCTGCAGACTGACAAACTAACTTTGTACAGCCATCAAATTGAGCACTTCATACAGTCATTGAAATCACTGTGGCTGGACGATCATGTTCAGTCATGGCGATTATCTTGGAAGTCAAGGCGATTCTGAGGTTCTGTGTGACACAACACAACCCCTGGTTGTGCATGCCCCCTGCTGATAGTGATGGGCGCTGGACTGTGCCTACCACCCATCACTTATCACTAGGTAATCAGAAGAGATATTTTTTCGATTTGACAATTTGTATTTTGTCATAAAATAAACGTAGATGGGGTACAGAAGAAAAGGTACAGGAGGGATCAAAAACGTCAGAGTTATTATATACATACTTCATCATTGCACATTAGAACAGATATACAACACTGCAATGTTCAATATAATGCCATGTGCCTAACCAATAATGACACTCATATCACAGCGACCTAAGCTCGAACATGAATAGAGTGTGCTACATGTTTCGTACAGGACCATAAGGTTTCTAGCAGCCAAGCTGTAAATAAGCCTTTTGGCAAGTACTCTCATGACTCTACCTTGTATCCGTAATATAGCTGTTGGTTACTCCCCGTTCTACTAGGTGATATTGGATGTGTTACCGGGCCCTGTGAGAATCATAGAGTCTATAGAGAAAAGTGTCTTGTGTCATATCAGTCTCTGTGTCTGTAAGCATGAGATGGTTTGTTCAATTATAAGAAATAACTATGCACAGTGGGCCGCATGTCTGTGAGTTAGTCTCAACCAAGATGGGGAAGGGAAGGGAAAGAGATAAAAGATAACTATGGAAGGTGGAAAGGAGGCGGCGGGGGCATCCAACCTAAAACGACTGCGGAGCCCTTTTATTACTTTTAATACTTATAATAAGGCGGCTCCTTAATTTAAGAGTCGTCGTCGATCTTGTCCTACTTCCAAAGTTTTTAACGTTATCTGGGTGTGTTAGCATGTAAAAACACTTTTGTTAACAGGGATGACCATTTATGTCAAGGTACATAGCTTAGTGTCATTGTTAACCCAACCTTAGGTGTTCAGGTTGGGTGTTTTAACGCCCAGTTTTCCAAAATTTCGTGTCTCCAATTGTTGCGGGTCGGAACCTGAGTCATATTGGACTCGTATTTACCAATTAGGGAGATATGTCGGATAACTTCTCGCATAGACGCGTTATTTTGCGATAGTCATTTTTTTGCAATAAAATGCAGTGCCGATATGAAGACATGGAAAATTAAGTATCTGATAGGTTTAGGGTATCTAATTTCAAAAATGAAGAGAAGTAAGAAGGCAAGGGACTCCACCACGTGTGTATGAATGTGCCAACATCTCTTTTGCAATGTCAGCATTTGGTTGGCTTAGATGGAGAAATAGTAGCAAGGTGTGTGGGGACCATGTACCAGCAATGAAAAAGCTTGCGGGTTAGTTCTATGTGAGAAGCACAGGATGTCAAACCCCAACACATGTTTATGGAGGCTAACCAAGTCATTTCTGGTAATTGATATCCCAAATCTTTCTCCCACGATTGCACACAGGTAAGGGACTTTCTTCCCAATCTGGACAACAGTAATGCATAGATAGTGGAGATGGGCTTCTTCACCAGCCATATATAATTTTTCAAAAGTAGTGAGGGTAACCTGGTCCTGTGGCTTGGAATGCAGTGTATGAGATGTCCACCAAGATGTCAGCTGTAAGTAAGAATAGTGTGCAGTGCTTGGTAACGTGTAGCAGTCTTTTAAATGTTCGAATGTGGATATTCGACCCTTGTCAAAAAGGGTGTACAGATAATACACGCCACACCTATTCCAAACCCTGTATTTAAAGTCAGGTATAATGGACGCCAACATCTTAAGAGGGGTTGAAAAGGAAGTCGGCTCCACTTCACGGACCAATCGGTTACACAGTACAAGAGATCCATTATGAGACACCTACTTAATGCAGCCAAATCCTTAATCCCAACACTGTGGAAAACCACACAACCACCCATGATTGCACAATGGCAACAACGAGTCGAAGAAATTCATACAGCGGAGGCAAAGTACGCAGACTCACAGGGGAGAAGCACCAAACACGCAGAACTATGGGGGCCATGGTACATGTACCTGACACACCCACGGGCACAGGGAGGGAGGAGGGGAGAAATAAGTGACACCAAGGCACACCCGAATGATACATAACTTCAACAAAACAACCCTCCTCGGAACCCTCCCCCCCCCCCCTTTTTTTTTCTTCTTCTTCTCTCTTCCCCCTTTCCACCTCAGAGCTCGCGCGGGAGCGGCCGGTACCCACGTTGCCTACACCTGGCCCCCCGTGGGAGGTACGACTAAGACACCATTGGACGAGACCCGAAGCACCCAGGGACCGATGACACAGGGGAAAGGGGAAGAGAGTAACACACCCATAGGGACACACCCTGCAACCCCTAACATGCAATACCACAGCTACACTGCCTCCAGTCCATGGAAGGAAAGGACGAATAATACACCCAAGTACTCGTAAAACACGCACTACTCCACACACGAACACACTGACCATAGACGACACTGTTAGTGTCCACTTTGGAGTACCAAGGACCAATAGAGGGACGGCTCACCATAACCCCAACCCTACCCACACCCTACGACTCTTACGTTCTTATCTGCCGTCAAATTCTATGTTTCTATGTTAACCCGGACTGCAAACAGCCCCACGAACACGAGAAAATCGACCGCACCAGTAATCATCGAGACAGAGACTATAGCGAAACCTAGAAAACAACCTTAGGCTTATAGAAAAGCACAGTGCAACACAACATCCACACACTGTTATCTGCAAGGTAAACGACTAAAGTCCACCACCCTGACACCAGTACCGGTGACTTACAACTGCGCATCTACAAAAAGTGAATATGACATACACCGTGCTAGGAGACACGCGAGTCTCCTTATACTTAACGTAGGTTTAATAGCAACTTCTACGTATATAAAAGGAGATTACAACCTTCTACTAGGTCGAGGGAAACAGCCATATACCCACATAGTGACATACACTAAGCCTTGAACGACAAGTAAATCCACAGGTCAGTGCGTTGGACAAGGTTTACATAATTAGACAACGCTCTCATGGCATGATTACATTAAATTATACTATACTCCACATGGGAAATGACTATGTAACCAAGCAATGATCCATAGACTATCATTTTGTATTTACAATGCTTGACTCTTGACCTGTTTTTTGTCTTATCAAATATTTCTTGAATATTGCGTGCCTGCGTGCCTAATTCTCGTGCTGACATGTTTTCAATAAAAAAAAAAAAAACGATTTACCCCGAAAAGGAAGTCGGGTGGCAGCTGTACAAGAGTTTGCGTGAGGCATCCCAAATTTTTATTGTCGCTAGGGTAGCGGGGAGTGTGATATGCTATCCCTTTAATGGGGTAATAACCACACTTCAGTGTTGACATCTTGTCGGGGCAACCAGTACTGTTCTATATAAACCCATTGCTGTGGATACTAGAAAAACGACCGGTTAAAACCGCTGCTTTGTAGTACAATTGTATGTTAGGAAGGCTCATTCCCCCCATACAGGTAGGTTGATCCAATGTGGACAGGGCTACTCTCGTTTTTTTTTACCATGCCATATAAATAGATTGATCTGTTTTTGGATTAATTGAAAGTAGGTGGACAGTATATGCAATATAAGTGTCCAAAATAAATACTGTAATTTTGGTAACATCACCATTTTGACCGCCACTATGCGACCCGACCATGAGATAAATTTATTTTTCCACTATTGGAGAATGTCAGTAATTTCCTTGCTGAGTTTAATATAGTTCAGGTGGTACAACTTGGACAGGTTATGAGTAAGTTTAACCCCTAAGAAGGTAAGATAATCTGTTCTCCACTCATTTGAATGATTTAGTTTTAGTTCTAATAAGTAATCATCCTCCATCCTCACCCCTATGGCCTGTGTCTTTGTAAGGTTTAGCTTGTAACATGAACAACGGCTGTATGCCTGTAATATGGAGTGGAATATCGGTATGAAAGAATGGGGGTTGGATATGCTTAGCAGGATATCATCCGCAAAAAGGTTCAACTTGAACTCTGTTTCACCAACTTTGACTCCAGTGATAACCTTTGCTGATCTAATTGACTCGGCTAATGGTTCCAAGGCTATTATGTATAGGAGTGGGGAAAGGGGGAATCCCTGCCTAGCTTCATTTGTGATGGGGAAGGGGACCGATTGAAAACCTGAGCTTCCGGGTTGCTATACAATGATTTAATGACTGAGATTAAATGGGTGGGAATGCCGAACTTGGTCATGACCGCCTGCAGGATAGACTGTCATGTCTTAACTACCGGTATTACATTGTCTCTTCCGGGTTGACGGAGCTTAGCCACACCCCCTTCTCTGACGCGGTCTCCCCACGCTACATAATGAGACCGCGCCAGATTCAAGGCGCTGGATTATTGAAAAGCATTACCGCAAAATCAAACCGGCTAGCAAGATTCCTCTAAACCTTTTTTTGTGCACCGAACCCGGACTGGAAAACTATCGACCTTCCTTCTCCTCTCCTCGACCACGGCTAGTAACTGGACCTTCCTCATCCTGCTTAACATCTTCCCTCCCCGGAGGAGAACTTAGGGAAACCTGATCTTTCACCATTGAAAGCTAAGTCATATTTTGAATCCGTAATAGGAGACTACCTGCTCTCAAGCCTGCTCATCGTTCCTGCTGCAGCCTGCTCTCAAGCCTGCTTGCCTCTAACTCCAAAACTAATCATTCCTGCTGCAACTTCATTTCTTATCTTGCTCCGTTTCCATGAACTTGCAAACTCCTATGTGCTATACTGCATGCATACCAGAAGCTGCTTACTCCGTTTAACAAACAGCTAAGTAATTAAAGATACAGTACCTGTGTTATCCTCTAGTATCATAGTCATCAATCCAAATACTAAGAGATCTGTTTTCCATTTAAATACATGTAAGCATTACAACGACCAATGCAGGCGGTCAAACGCTTTCTCAGCATCTACTGATAGAAGGAGGCTGTTGGGTGATTGGTTATGTATGGTATGTAAAAGCACGAGGGCTTTATGCGTTCCGTTTGCTCCCTGTCTACCGTGCACAAAACCTACTTGGTCTAAGTGTATGATGGTCAGGAGAATGAAGGTCAATCTGTTAGCATAAACTTTGGCTAGCATTTTAACGTCTGAATGAAGTAAAGATATGCATCTAAAGTTGGCGCATTTGATGGATGGTTTGTCAGGTTTAGGTAGGGTGGCAACATTGGCTGTGAGCATATCAGTCGGTAGGGATTTCAGGTCTGTAGTTGATATGAAAAGTGATACCAATTTTGGGGAGAGGATGGAGGAGAAACATTGGTAGTACACATTGGGAAGTCCGTCTGGCCCAGGTAGCTTGTGTGATGGTAGGTTTTTTATAATAGTTTCTACTTCCTCTAGTGATTATGGGCTGAGCTAGGGATGTTGCTTGTGAGGTCTACAGCGTAGATAAATGTAAATAATAAAAACCTCAGTGGGTTGGTGGACCAGTGGGTCATTTTTAAGGTTGTAGAATTTGCTATAGAATTCTCTCCTGAGATTTAATTACTTTTTCCCTGTCGTCCGACAGGAGATGAGATATTTTGGATTGGGTCTGTGCATCTCTAAGTCTACTAGCTAAAAGTGAACCTGCTTTATTATCCATGATGTACTCTTGGTTTTAAGTCTATGAAGGGTACGGGTTGTATGAGCAATATTAATGTAATTAAATTCGGTTTGGATTTGAGCTATAGTCGTGGCGTCGGCGGGGTTGAGTTGAGCAAATGGGAGGCTGAGATGTCCCGCAATTTACGTAATAGATCTAAGGATTTAGCTTGAGAGATCCGTTCGAGAAAGGAGGCACGTCTTATAAACAGTCCCCTGACCAAACAATGTCCCCTATGGTACAAGACTTAACTAAATTGAGAGAAGGACCTGCCAAAAATAACACATCTATTCTACAGTATGTCTTGTGAGATTTCGAATAATAGGAGTAACACCTGTCTGAGGGGTGTAGCATCCTCCAGCTGTCATTCAAGTTAAATTGGAGCAAAAGTTTAGTCATTGCTTTGCACTGCGATTTGAGGGACTGATGCCTATCTGTGTGCGTCAGGTTGAGGACATGATTTATGTCTCCACAAATAATAGTGGTTCCCCTTTCTGCAGCTGGCACCATGTAAAAAATTCCTCGGATTTTCATTTGGCGCATAAACATTCACTACCGTATACAATGCATTGTTCAATAAACATATTACAATTAGGTATCTCCCATGTTTGTCTGAAATTATTCGTAACATTTCAAAGGCAACAGACTTGTGTGTATATATATATATATATATATATATATATATATAGAGAGAGAGAGAGAGAGAGAGAGAGAGAGAGAGAAACACCCCTGGATTTAGAGATATGGGCTGAGTGAAACTGGTTTGGAACGTATTTCATGCCAAACTGAGGAACTTTAGCTTTGGGGAAATGCGTCTCTGGGAGACACAGTATATCCACTGATGATTTATGGGATTCTTGAAGCAGCATATGCCTTTTGTGGTGCATGTTTAGCCCACGTACGTTATGGGAGTATACTATCAGTTCGGATTGCAATTAGGGCAGCTAATATACGAACAGGGATTGAAAGGGCAAGTTGCCTAGCATATGCTAAGTTGTAATGCGAGAGATCAGTCGACTGGGAACCCCAATGGAATGGAAGGCATAAATATGCATTTGGGTTATGTTTCCTCACAGAAGCACGGCTGGATTGTGCTGGGGGGGGGGGGGGGGGGGGGGGGGGGAGTGGAACCAAGAGAAACGGACAGGGAAGTGAAAGAAAAACAAACATTTGAAACCAATGTATATACATTAAAGCCCAATCTTGGTGCATGGCGCTGAGGTACAGCGCCGCGGGGGGCATGGGATTGGAGATGGTGATTAAGCAGGTGGCCTGAGCCGGTTTAAGATGTCCTGGTGCCACACACAATGGTTATAAACAGCTATATAAAATACATAAATTATTAATTAGACATAAATGATTAATTAGACCATAAACATTATTATGAATACAGGGCCCTCTGTTCAACATAGTGAGGTTTCACTAGAGACAACTGCCATTCAGTTGTGCAGGAGCACAACTAGCACATAAACTTGCTAAGCGACTATAGGGTCGCAGTTAACATAGTATTGCCTAAGCAAAGAATACTTGCAACAATCGGTCAATTAACATCAGGCAAGGGACCAGTCCTTGCCCACTATTCTAGGTAGCGTGGATGTCTATGCTTCTCCCGCTGGTGACAGGTTCCACTGATGTGGTAGCTGCATGCCTTCTTCCACTGTGTGGATGACTGTTGTCGTGCCGTTCCTGGATATTTTTAGGTGGAAAGGGAAACCACAGCGGTACAGGATGCAATGTTCACGCAAGGTTTCTGTAACTTTCTGGTAGGCCTTGCGTTGTCGTAGGGTGGCTGCTGAGAGATCAGAGATTACTCGAACACAGGCATATCCAGCTGGGAGATCTTTCACAGTTCTGCTGCGTTTCATGATAAGATCTTTCACATGAAAGTAGTGCGCCTTTAACAGCACTTCTCGGGGCAGTGAGGCGGAAATTTGTTTGGGTTTCGGAATCCTGTGTAAGCGGTCTAATAGTAACATGTCCGTGGGGACCTCAGGCACTAGGAGCTTGATAAAACTATTTACATAGGTCGATAGATCCGCTGGGAGAAGAGTCTCAGGGATCCCTCGTAAGCGTACATTGCTACGCTGGGACCTGTCCTCAAGGTCCATAATCTTGGCTTCACACTGATTTAATTGTGCAGTAAGGGTTTGGATCCGCTCCACAGATGTATTATGCGCATCCACGAGTTCCTCCATCTTTGTCTCCACGTGTACCGTGCGGGAGCCCATATCTTGCAGGTCCTGTTTCAGTTCAGCAACGCTGGCTTGCCAAATGGAAATCAGCTGTTGTGATTGCTCATCCAAGACTTGCTGGAGAAATCCTGTGGTAAGTGGTGCCATTGCAGGTGGCTGTTCCACTTCTGACCGCGAGCTCCCATCTTGAAGGCCCGTATCTGCGGTCTGCAAAGCTAAGGCCGCTATCTTCTAGGCGAAAAAGTTTAACTTGTTGGTTTTGTCTTGAAGCCGGGACTTAGACTGCGACATCATAGAAAATATCCGTTGTCTCTCACGGGAAACTCGTAGCACAGATCTGTCGAGCTTGTGGTGCAGAGCTATGGGCTCAAGTGGCCATCTTTCTCCGCGCCGACACACGGAGCTGCAGTATGAGAGGGAGATGGTGAGGCAAATCAAAGTTGGTGTTGGAAAGGTCAGAATAGTCGGTAAGCAAGCCAAGGTCAAAATTCCATAAAATAGAAACAAAATTAATACATCTGGCGTCACTTAGGTCTGCATTACCTTTATTCCACTGCTGCAGATTTGGCTAAGATTGTCAATTCTGATGAGCTCAGTCAAGGAGGCGGGGCAGAGCCAAACGCCGCCCTGGCCAATCAGAATCTCCTCATAGAAATGAATTGAATCAATGGGGAAAGTTCAGCATATCCATGCAGAGTGTGCAGCACTGACCCAGGAAGCAACGCTAGTGGCCTTCTGAGTGACTGCCACTGGAGGTGTCCCTAGACAGTAATGTACACACTGCCTTTTCTTATGACTATACTCACCAGAACAACTACATTAAGCTGTAGTTCTGGTGACTATAGTGTCCCTCTAAGTAACACAACTTCAATGCTATTCTTTAGATACAAGTTTGTTAACCTATATGACTCTCTAAGCAGATTACATCTATTTATATAGAATATAAAAATTTTTAAGTTTGTTACTTTGTACTGTCTTGTAATTCAATCAAAGAAAGTATAGGGATAAAGTATCTAACCATACAAATATTACTTATATTTTAAACAACAAAAAATTACAATTGCACAGTGGATATTGTAACTAATTTTAATAATGCCTAACCATCCTAACTCACTTACCATAGCAAAATAATGCTAATAAAGAACATAACATAATTGTATGATCATGCTCTACGGACGAAAGACCACTTTTTTGAAAGAGTAGGATATTTGCTTTGGGTCACATGCTCATCTGTGCCGCTATGATTTTGTTACCTATGTATATAGTATGACTGGCTGATCAGTTGTCATTGTTATTGTCTGACAGCTACCTGGTCATATGACCCCTCATTTTAAGTGTTAGCAAGAATTTTCTAAGTCACTTTTAGAGCACTCATCACCATAAGCTTCATTTACTGGACAGGTGATTCGAACCCCTCTAGTACATACCTACTACCATGAGATTTATCATGTGAAAGAATAATCTCCTGCTCGTGGTATACTGTATTTAGAAGATAGACACTTTTTCTTTGGTGCATTGATCCCACACTATAAACGTAATGGATAGGTAGGTGATTGCCACTTTGATGGTACTCACCTACCTGTGTCAGGTGCTTAAACCCCAAACTGACAAGAGTGGTGATAGGGGCTCTAAAAAAGACCCTCACCCAGATTACGAGTCCCTATGGCAGATGACCACAATCACATTAGAATTGCATGTAGCTAGATACTACAATGTTTGCAATGTTATTATTTTATGTAAATCATCATATTCTATAACCAAAACAATGGGCTAATAAAATAGAGACAGGGTTGGTTACATAAGGTTACATAACAAATAAGTGTCCAGTATGCAGTAGGACTGCCCTGATTGGACCTCCAAGGTCATCGTCAAAAGTTATTCTTCTGGTGTCTTGATTAACGGAGACACAGAAGGGAAACAAATATATGTATGCACAACTGGGTTCATGGCATTAAATACTTGTATAAATGCTTTTAGAGAGCTCACAGTTGGAAACTGATCTTGTATTTCAGAACTGGCATGATATCACCAAACGGACATGCCCTAAATTTCTTCCAACAGAGAGATAGACGCTTGCTGGTGCAATCTCAATTTTCTCTGCTTTATATTTCTGTTGTTTTTTTTGTTTTCATGAAGAAATTCATGTAATGTAATTTCAGTAAACAAAAAACATTCTTCTAAATGCGTCATATTTTAATATAGTTGTCTACCAGGGCACAGTACTCCACCAGCCCTATTAAAAGTAAATAAACTACAACTGTAGTTAAGCCTTGGAATTCTGCCCAGATTGTTTTCTAAAGACATTGAAACAGACGATAGAAGCATTTCGAATATCAATAAACTTGGTGTTTATAAATGATTTTTTCTTTATAAATACAATATTAAAGGGACACTACAGACACCCAGACAATTTCTTCTTATTTAAGTGGTCTGGGTGCAGTGTACCTGTCCCCTTAACCCTGCAGTTTCAGAGAAAATTTTATGTTTACATTGCAGAGTTAAAACTGTCCCTAGTGGCTCTCTTCCAACAAGCCACTAGAGGTGCTGCCTCAAGTTACACAGAGTTTAACTCCGTGAAATGACACTGGACATCCTAGCGCTTTGCATGAGAACATTCAGCCTATTTAAAATCCCCATAGGAAAGCATTGATTCAATGCTTTCCTATAAGAAAGGTCAAATGTGCATGTGGCACTCACTGCACATGCGCATTAGGTCCCTCATTACTGGAATCAGGTAACTGTAAAAATAGTTTTCTAACCCATTATTTGTTAGGGGGACCATGGGGGCAGAGGGACACTGTAGTGTTCAGAATGCACTTTTGTATTCCTTTAACGTACAGTTTAATTAATAATGTTACAAACTGACCTGACGTCAAGGTTAAATTTCAAGGTCATACTACATCAAAAAGGTCAATCAAGAAGATGCCTTTTTTTTAAAGCAACCATATATAACAGAGGGACTGCATGATAACGGCTTGATTATCAAGTTGCACTGTTTCTATAATGTGGGCTTGGAGTTGAGTAAGCAGTCAAGACGTGTTGACCAAGAACATTGATCAATTATATAATCCAGAAATGTAGATGTAATTCTACATGTATATGTACACATCTATCATCAGTCGTGCCAGCTGTTAGTATGCACAAATTATGACATTTACTAAGATATAATTCTGCATATTGGCCGACTACCAGGTTTTCCAGAACAAATGTTAGTTGACAAGTTTGTTGACTTCCCTGGCTTTACAAATGAAAAATGGATGCAAGTAGAGGTGTACCTAGGTTACATGGCACCTGAGGCGGAAATTTATTTTGGCACTCCCCGACCGCACTGCAGAATAGTTTTTTGTGTCTCACTCTGCACCACCCAAAGCCCTATTTGTAAGGGAAATTACACACATATATTCACATTCATATACACACACACACACACACACATATATATATATAAACATATACATTCTTATACACATGGACATATATAAACAGACACATGTTCACATACACACACAAATAAACATGTGATTAACTAATTCCTTTATAACATTCTGTCTCAAATGCTGCTATTGGACTGCAGTTCTTAAAACTCTTGGGAGTGCTGAAGGTTATAGGAGTTGAAGTGCAGTACTATATTTGTATTGCTCAGCTCTCTGTTACTAAGTCACATCAAACAAGCACACACGGCTCTGCTGACAGGTGTGTGAATGGGACCTGTCTCTGGCAAACCTCTAATTAGTACACACTCCCACCGAGGAGTGGGTGGCAGAGTTCACACAGTATCTAATGGCAGAGTAGGCACCTGACCACTAGGGAGGGGGGCGCCTGTTTTCAGTACTTCTAAAGTGTCTATTTGAGCTTAAATATACTGGTCGGGAGATATATACGTACCAGGAGCCTTGGCCAGTGTCCTCTGTAGTCCAGTCAGCATTAAAAGCCGAGCTGCAGGAACAGTTATAGAGGGTGTAAAACGCAGCACTGTCCCAGCTCCTCCAGTGTCTGTGTGTGAGGCTGGACAGGAAGTTAAAGGGATCACTTCCCCTCTGCCTACTAACAGCCTCTCACACAGGATACGCCTTGCAGAACGATCTGGGAAGCTCTGAGTGATGCACATTGTATAAACACTCCTACAACTCTAACACACGGAATCATAGGACAATGACTGACTGCTGACAACACTGGATGCAGGGTACTTTGCAGGGTACCACAACTTTAACTCATCTCAAGTTGTTAATCATTTTAACATTAAACACTCGGTGTAATATAACTCTAACATTAACCCCTCTCTGACCTTAAACTCCCCCTTTATCCTAACCAATTCTAACATTATCTTGAATCCTGCATGTAGTTACACAGCTGCATATACTCACGGATTTAAATGCAATATATTACAATCAGTAATATACACATATATAATTTATACATATGCAGTTGTCAAATATTATGTCTTTTTTTAAATATGTTGATACGCCTGCAATGCCCAGTCACAAAAAAAATCATTACACCTACTCTATCTGCCTTAATTCGGATTTGGGGAGCAGGGGGCGCCTTGGAATTATTATTATTATTATTGTTATTTATATAACACCATCAAATTCCGCAGCGCTTTACAATGGGTGGACAAACAGACATGTAGTTGTAACCAGACAAGTTGGACACACAGGAACAGAGGGGTTGAGGGCCCTGCTCAATGAGCTTAATTGCTAGAGGGAGTGGGGTAAAATTACACAAAAAGGTAAGGATAGTATTATACTAGTGACAGTTGCAGAAGAGGAATCAGTCAGGAGCTATTAACAGTTTAAGTGATACGCTTTTATGAAGAAGTGGGTTTTTAAATTTTTTTTAAAGGAGTGGAGACTGGGTGAGCATCTAACGGAGGAGGGAAGGGAATTATGTGCCAAAGGCCACTAACATGTAAATCCGGCCCTGCTCGTTGATAGTGAGGGTCTCACACTCAACTCCAGCAGATCTCAACTCATATGCTTATCTTACAGCACTCCCTCTACTGTCACATCCCGGCTCCAAGATAAAGATCAATACAGAGTGCTTAAAACAAGCTGCAACGTTTTGGTGAGATTGGAGTGCTATGTGCACTCCCCTGCTCTTTGCACCCGCCCCCACTGCCCAACAGTTAGAAAGTCGCTGGATCCAGCTAAAAGACAATCTAAAGAAAGGGGCACTGCCTTGTAGGACCAGCAAGGGCCGCTCAGACACAGAGAATTGCAAGTATGAGAAAACGTTGTCACAAAGATACATATACGTATGAGTAAATTAAATGTTTAAACATTTTACGGCTTGCAGCTCTATATTCCAATTAGAATGTTCAAGTCTTTGCATATTTGGAGGTCATTTGTCATAGAGGAATATAGCACCTTAAGCAGAATCCTAAAAACGTCACATATTGGCTTCAAAATGTTTTTTTGAAGTTAAAATAAGTGACCTTCTTTAAAAAAAAAAAATATATATATATATCGTTGCAAATATGCCCCAAACCAATTCGGTCTGAGATGCAAGGACAAAATGCTAATGTTCCGATTAGTTATTCCATATCAGCTTTTCGATGTAAATTAGACATGAAAAAATATGTGAATGGTTGAATTCTATATTTACACAGGCTAGATTTGAGTGGAAATACAGAATTGAGCAATTGTGTGCTTACGATATCAAAGAGGTTTTGATAACCTATTTTTTCACTTGGTTTTTGTAGCTGATTCAGCAATGTCAGGGTGATAGATGTAACAAGGGTTATGTAAATACCATCATTGTGAGCGTAGAGATTATACTAGTATTGGAGATTTGTTTTTCCGACCGAACGGCAATTTGGCCGAATTTGAGTGTTCGGCAGAATTTCCAATTTTTAAGCCGAAAATATACCTGTATTACAGACTAAAGTAAAATGTACAATGCTGAATATAATTCAGGGAGGGGGATCAATATTCTAAATTTTGCCATTGGCGCCAAAAACAAGATATGATTGATGGGGGGAAAAACATTATTGATGGCTAGGGGAATGTCATGAATGGATTATTGTATTCTTAGATCAAGTTAGAAGTGGGCTATAGAGGGAAAAACAGGAGCGGGAAAAAAATAAAATTAATCTTTTTTTTCCTTGCACAAGTCTAGAATATTAAAATATACAAAATCCAAGATAGGTGACACCAGGAGCAAAATGAAAAATGAATGTATGTCAGACAAGACATCATGGGGGAGATTTGTCAAAGTGTTCTGAAAAACATTTTATTTTTGACCTCTAAATCTTTTTGTATTTACACCCTGTACCAAATTATTCTGCAAATGATATTTTTCTCATTTACCTAAATAATTGATGTCAGCATAATTCTCATGTTATCAACTATTAAGAGTACAATTCACATTTTTTTGAACAAACCTCCTAATGATAACAGTATTTTTTTGTAAACATAAAAAACTTACAATGCACTGTTCCAAATTATTACGCACAGTATATTTCAAAACACTTTATAGGTTGTAAAGAACTGAAAATTGTCATTTGTTGTGTTTGCAGCATATTTACTGAAATTAAAAGCTATTTCAATCAAACTTAAAACAACATTTTAACTTTTTAAACATTTTGATAGGTCACGCTACATTTTAACATAGGATCCCTTATTTGATAGCAGCTTCACAAGTCTTGCATCCATTAAACTTGTGAGTTTTTGGACAGTTTCTGCTTGAATTTGTTTGCAAGATGTCAGAATAGCCTCCCAGAGCTGCTGTTTGGATGTAAACTGCCTCCCACCCTCATACATATTTTGCTTGAGGATGCTCCAAAGCTTCTCAATAGGATTGAGGTCAGGGGAGGATGGAGGCCACACCATGACTTTCTCTCCTTGTATTCCCATAGTAGCCATTGATGCAGAGGTATTCTTTGCAGCATGAGATGGTGTATTGTCATGCATGAAGATGATTTTATTACGGAAAGCATAGTTCTTCCTTCTGTACCAGGGAAGAAACAGGTCAGTCAGAAACTCCACATACTTTGCAGAGGTCATCTTTACACCTTCGGTGACCCTAGAGGGGCTGACCAGCTCTCTTCCCATGATTCAGGCCCAAAACATGACTCCACCACCGCCTTGCTGACATCGCAGCCTTGTTAGAACAGGGTGGCCATCCACCAACCATCCACTACTCCATCTATCTGGACCATCCAGGGTTGCACGGCACTCATCAATAAACAGGACTGTTTGAAAATTAGTCTTCATGTATTTTTCTGCCCAATGCAGCCATTTCTGCTTGTGAGCATTGGTTAGTGGTGGCCGAATAGAAGGTTTATGCACAGTTGCAAGACTCTGGAGGACTCTACACCTTGATGTCCGTGGGACTCCAGAGGCACCAGCAGCTTCGAATATCTGTTTGCTGCTATGTAATGGTATTTTAGCAGCTGTTCTCTTGATACGATGCATGGATCTGGCAGAAATCTTCCTCAATGTGCCTTTATCTGCACGAACCCGTCTGTGCTCTGAATCAGCCACAAATCTCTTAATAGTGCGATGATCACGCTTAAGTTTTCGTGCAATATCTCATGTTTTCATACCTTGTCCAAGGCATTGAACTATTTCACTCTTTTCGGCAGCAGAGAGATCCTTTTTCTTCCCCATATTGCATGAAAATGGTGCTCTGCTTAATAATATGGAACGCCCTCCTTTAGTAGTTTTGCCAGGTGTCCGAGATTGTTTTCAGTGTTAAAAAGAGTTTTGAGACACAATGCCATCCATGATTTAAACTGGAAAACCGAATATTTAATCTTTGTGACACTTAAATAGAATTTGCATAATAATTTGGAACAGGGTGTATTAGATTGTTCTAAAATCGAGCTACAATATGTTTTTTTTTATGCTGAAATGGTTCAGTTTTTCACAGTAATACTCATGCCAAATATAAAGTGGCTGAAATGTAAACATGTTCAAACCATAGGAAAAAATGGGAATTTTGGGGGCGCATCCCGAATATGCATTTCTCAGAAGTAGTGCTGCCATAGAGAACAAAATGTATACAAAATACAGATTAACGAACAGCGCACAAGGGAATTTAGTTTGCCCATATCGTGGTAAACCCACCACTACGCCACAGTATCCCAATATTGGTGGGTCCTACACTAATATTAATATGAGAGACAAATTAACCTCTTAAGGACGGAGGCAATTGTATAAGTTCTGATCAAAACAAAACATGGAAGTTGACTATATGTCGGTCCAACCATAATTAACCTCTTTCATAATAAGTGCTCTTATTATATATAATTTTGTTCATGAGAAACATGGCTTTTACTTCACATCATTCATTTATATATTAAGCATAATTTAACTTAAATAACATGTAAAGAAGGTGTGAGAAATTAAGACGTTAGTATTTTCTTAGTTCTGTACATCATTTTAACTGTAAATGTCCTAATGCCGTTAGCTTTTACTGCACATATTTGAGTTCAGCGATGTCTCACAAGTACAACAGTACCCCCCATGGACAGGTTTTATGGGGTTTTGGAAACTTACAGTGTTAAATATAGAACATTACCATTTTCAGTTTTTACACATTCAAATTTGCCAGATTGGTTATGATGCTTTTGAGACCATATGGCAGCCCATGAGAATTACCACCATCATTGCATACCATTTTCAAAAGTAGACAACCAGGGGCGTGGCCACGGACCGCATGGAAGCAGTCGCATAAACAGAGAGCTCCGCCGTTTTGTGGGCCCAACAGCGAGGTTAACAGCCACAATCTCACCGAAAATATCCTGACTTGTGGCCGAGTACACAGAGAATACTATGTCGACCAAACCTGGCAAGAAACTAAAGCAAAAAACGATGGACTCACTTTTAAACACGCAGCAAACAGCAAACGTGCGAGTCCAAGATGGCGCCGGAGAACCGCGATCACCCGCACATGAACCTGAAGCTGAAGACAGCCGGAGCAGCTCCTACAGTGCCACCATACTCCCAGCCACTGGTGCCTCAGTGAGTAATATGTTACAAACCTTAAAAACTGACCTACGCTCTGACTTACTAAAAATAGCGTCGGACATACGAGCTGACATTCAGACCCTAGGGGACAGAACAGCTCATCTTGAGGAAAAGAAGGAAGGCCTAATGGAAGCACATAATGACCTGGCTGATGCTCATGCAGCCTTAGAAGATATGGTCAGATTTCTAGAGGGAAAGATCGCAGATAATGAAGACAGAGACCGGACAAATAACATCAGGCTCCGAGGCGTACCTGAAACTATAGGGCCACAAGACCTCGCCCAATTTGCACAAAAGCTATTCAAAGCTTTAATTTTTCTTTATCTGAATCAGCGCCCTACCACCACCTGACACTAAAGATCAATATAGAGACAACATGCCGTTAAAGATTATCTCCCTCAATACCAAAGGGCTGAACTCACCCAACAAGCGTAGACTAGCTTTACAAGAACAAAAAGAGAAGTCCTGCGCTTAAGCAGCAAGGACTACAACACACATCAGCCCCAATATATAGTAAAAACCAAAGAAAAGAAAATGTTACTTGCGCTTTTTCCTTAATCCCTATGTATATTTAGACAAATGGAGGTCATTTAGTTGCTCCAATGGCCATTGGAGGGATGCCCGCCTGCCAACGTCAAGGCAGACCCCCCCTAAGCGGGTCCTAACACTGACCCTTCAGCCTGCTTCCTTGAGCTTCTGGCAAAGATATCTCTAATGAGACAGAAAGGGGTATTTTTTATATACACCCCTTTACTTATTAACCCTTAATAGGGAACACATGGGATGGGTAGCAGCATTGTAACCAGGCTGTGTGATACAAAGTAAATACAAATACAAAAAGAGAAGTCCTGCGCTTAAGCAGCAAGGACTACAACACACATCAGCCCCAATATATAGTAAAAACCAAAGAAAAGAAAATGTTACTTGCGCTTTTTCCTTAATCCCTATGTATATTTAGACAAATGGAGGTCATTTAGTTGCTCCAATGGCCATTGGAGGGATGCCCGCCTGCCAACGTCAAGGCAGACCCCCCCTAAGCGGGTCCTAACACTGACCCTTCAGCCTGCTTCCTTGAGCTTCTGGCAAAGATATCTCTAATGAGACAGAAAGGGGTATTTTTTATATACACCCCTTTACTTATTAACCCTTAATAGGGAACACATGGGATGGGTAGCAGCATTGTAACCAGGCTGTGTGATACAAAGTAAATACAAATACAAAAAGAGAAGTCCTGCGCTTAAGCAGCAAGGACTACAACACACATCAGCCCCAATATATAGTAAAAACCAAAGAAAAGAAAATGTTACTTGCGCTTTTTCCTTAATCCCTATGTATATTTAGACAAATGGAGGTCATTTAGTTGCTCCAATGGCCATTGGAGGGATGCCCGCCTGCCAACGTCAAGGCAGACCCCCCCTAAGCGGGTCCTAACACTGACCCTTCAGCCTGCTTCCTTGAGCTTCTGGCAAAGATATCTCTAATGAGACAGAAAGGGGTATTTTTTATATACACCCCTTTACTTATTAACCCTTAATAGGGAACACATGGGATGGGTAGCAGCATTATAACCAGGCTGTGTGATACAAAGTAAATACAAATACAAAAAGAGAAGTCCTGCGCTTAAGCAGCAAGGACTACAACACACATCAGCCCCAATATATAGTAAAAACTTTGGTTTTTACCCATCCCATGTGTTCCCTATTAAGGGTTAATAAGTAAAGGGGTGTATATAAAAAATACCCCTTTCTGTCTCATTAGAGATATCTTTGCCAGAAGCTCAAGGAAGCAGGCTGAAGGGTCAGTGTTAGGACCCGCTTAGGGGGGGTCTGCCTTGACGTTGGCAGGCGGGCATCCCTCCAATGGCCATTGGAGCAACTAAATGACCTCCATTTGTCTAAATATACATAGGGATTAAGGAAAAAGCGCAAGTAACATTTTCTTTTCTTTGGTTTTTACTATATATTGGGGCTGATGTGTGTTGTAGTCCTTGCTGCATAAGCGCAGGACTTCTCTTTTTGTATTTGTATTTACTTTGTATCACACAGCCTGGTTACAATGCTGCTACCCATCCCATGTGTTCCCTATTAAGGGTTAATAAGTAAAGGGGTGTATATAAAAAATACCCCTTTCTGTCTCATTAGAGATATCTTTGCCAGAAGCTCAAGGAAGCAGGCTGAAGGGTCAGTGTTAGGACCCGCTTAGGGGGGGTCTGCCTTGACGTTGGCAGGCGGGCATCCCTCCAATGGCCATTGGAGCAACTAAATGACCTCCATTTGTCTAAATATACATAGGGATTAAGGAAAAAGCGCAAGTAACATTTTCTTTTCTTTGGTTTTTACTATATATTGGGGCTGATGTGTGTTGTAGTCCTTGCTGCTTAAGCGCAGGACTTCTCTTTTTGTATTTGTATTTACTTTGTATCACACAGCCTGGTTACAATGCTGCTACCCATCCCATGTGTTCCCTATTAAGGGTTAATAAGTAAAGGGGTGTATATAAAAAATACCCCTTTCTGTCTCATTAGAGATATCTTTGCCAGAAGCTCAAGGAAGCAGGCTGAAGGGTCAGTGTTAGGACCCGCTTAGGGGGGGTCTGCCTTGACGTTGGCAGGCGGGCATCCCTCCAATGGCCATTGGAGCAACTAAATGACCTCCATTTGTCTAAATATACATAGGGATTAAGGAAAAAGCGCAAGTAACATTTTCTTTTCTTTGGTTTTTACTATATATTGGGGCTGATGTGTGTTGTAGTCCTTGCTGCTTAAGCGCAGGACTTCTCTTTTTGTATTTGTATTTACTTTGTATCACACAGCCTGGTTACAATGCTGCTACCCATCCCATGTGTTCCCTATTAAGGGTTAATAAGTAAAGGGGTGTATATAAAAAATACCCCTTTCTGTCTCATTAGAGATATCTTTGCCAGAAGCTCAAGGAAGCAGGCTGAAGGGTCAGTGTTAGGACCCGCTTAGGGGGGGTCTGCCTTGACGTTGGCAGGCGGGCATCCCTCCAATGGCCATTGGAGCAACTAAATGACCTCCATTTGTCTAAATATACATAGGGATTAAGGAAAAAGCGCAAGTAACATTTTCTTTTCTTTGGTTTTTACTATATATTGGGGCTGATGTGTGTTGTAGTCCTTGCTGCTTAAGCGCAGGACTTCTCTTTTTGTATTTGTATTTACTTTGTATCACACAGCCTGGTTACAATGCTGCTACCCATCCCATGTGTTCCCTATTAAGGGTTAATAAGTAAAGGGGTGTATATAAAAAATACCCCTTTCTGTCTCATTAGAGATATCTTTGCCAGAAGCTCAAGGAAGCAGGCTGAAGGGTCAGTGTTAGGACCCGCTTAGGGGGGGTCTGCCTTGACGTTGGCAGGCGGGCATCCCTCCAATGGCCATTGGAGCAACTAAATGACCTCCATTTGTCTAAATATACATAGGGATTAAGGAAAAAGCGCAAGTAACATTTTCTTTTCTTTGGTTTTTACTATATATTGGGGCTGATGTGTGTTGTAGTCCTTGCTGCTTAAGCGCAGGACTTCTCTTTTTGTATTTGTATTTACTTTGTATCACACAGCCTGGTTACAATGCTGCTACCCATCCCATGTGTTCCCTATTAAGGGTTAATAAGTAAAGGGGTGTATATAAAAAAATACCCCTTTCTGTCTCATTAGAGATATCTTTGCCAGAAGCTCAAGGAAGCAGGCTGAAGGGTCAGTGTTAGGACCCGCTTAGGGGGGGTCTGCCTTGACGTTGGCAGGCGGGCATCCCTCCAATGGCCATTGGAGCAACTAAATGACCTCCATTTGTCTAAATATACATAGGGATTAAGGAAAAAGCGCAAGTAACATTTTCTTTTCTTTGGTTTTTACTATATATTGGGGCTGATGTGTGTTGTAGTCCTTGCTGCTTAAGCGCAGGACTTCTCTTTTTGTATTTGTATTTACTTTGTATCACACAGCCTGGTTACAATGCTGCTACCCATCCCATGTGTTCCCTATTAAGGGTTAATAAGTAAAGGGGTGTATATAAAAAATACCCCTTTCTGTCTCATTAGAGATATCTTTGCCAGAAGCTCAAGGAAGCAGGCTGAAGGGTCAGTGTTAGGACCCGCTTAGGGGGGGTCTGCCTTGACGTTGGCAGGCGGGCATCCCTCCAATGGCCATTGGAGCAACTAAATGACCTCCATTTGTCTAAATATACATAGGGATTAAGGAAAAAGCGCAAGTAACATTTTCTTTTCTTTGGTTTTTACTATATATTGGGGCTGATGTGTGTTGTAGTCCTTGCTGCTTAAGCGCAGGACTTCTCTTTTTGTATTTGTATTTACTTTGTATCACACAGCCTGGTTACAATGCTGCTACCCATCCCATGTGTTCCCTATTAAGGGTTAATAAGTAAAGGGGTGTATATAAAAAATACCCCTTTCTGTCTCATTAGAGATATCTTTGCCAGAAGCTCAAGGAAGCAGGCTGAAGGGTCAGTGTTAGGACCCGCTTAGGGGGGGTCTGCCTTGACGTTGGCAGGCGGGCATCCCTCCAATGGCCATTGGAGCAACTAAATGACCTCCATTTGTCTAAATATACATAGGGATTAAGGAAAAAGCGCAAGTAACATTTTCTTTTCTTTGGTTTTTACTATATATTGGGGCTGATGTGTGTTGTAGTCCTTGCTGCTTAAGCGCAGGACTTCTCTTTTTGTATTTGTATTTACTTTGTATCACACAGCCTGGTTACAATGCTGCTACCCATCCCATGTGTTCCCTATTAAGGGTTAATAAGTGAAGGGGTGTATATAAAAAATACCCCTTTCTGTCTCATTAGAGATATCTTTGCCAGAAGCTCAAGGAAGCAGGCTGAAGGGTCAGTGTTAGGACCCGCTTAGGGGGGGTCTGCCTTGACGTTGGCAGGCGGGCATCCCTCCAATGGCCATTGGAGCAACTAAATGACCTCCATTTGTCTAAATATACATAGGGATTAAGGAAAAAGCGCAAGTAACATTTTCTTTTCTTTGGTTTTTACTATATATTGGGGCTGATGTGTGTTGTAGTCCTTGCTGCTTAAGCGCAGGACTTCTCTTTTTGTATTTGTATTTACTTTGTATCACACAGCCTGGTTACAATGCTGCTACCCATCCCCTGTGTTCCCTATTAAGGGTTAATAAGTAAAGGGGTGTATATAAAAAAATACCCCTTTCTGTCTCATTAGAGATATCTTTGCCAGAAGCTCAAGGAAGCAGGCTGAAGGGTCAGTGTTAGGACCCGCTTAGGGGGGGTCTGCCTTGACGTTGGCAGGCGGGCATCCCTCCAATGGCCATTGGAGCAACTAAATGACCTCCATTTGTCTAAATATACATAGGGATTAAGGAAAAAGCGCAAGTAACATTTTCTTTTCTTTGGTTTTTACTATATATTGGGGCTGATGTGTGTTGTAGTCCTTGCTGCTTAAGCGCAGGACTTCTCTTTTTGTATTTGTATTTACTTTGTATCACACAGCCTGGTTACAATGCTGCTACCCATCCCATGTGTTCCCTATTAAGGGTTAATAAGTAAAGGGGTGTATATAAAAAATACCCCTTTCTGTCTCATTAGAGATATCTTTGCCAGAAGCTCAAGGAAGCAGGCTGAAGGGTCAGTGTTAGGACCCGCTTAGGGGGGGTCTGCCTTGACGTTGGCAGGCGGGCATCCCTCCAATGGCCATTGGAGCAACTAAATGACCTCCATTTGTCTAAATATACATAGGGATTAAGGAAAAAGCGCAAGTAACATTTTCTTTTCTTTAGCTTTACAAGAAGCTAAGAGACAAGGTGCACATGTGGCATTATTTCAAGAAACCCATTTTAAATGGGGGTCCAAACCCAGATTTAATTCCCCTTGGTTCCCGGTTGATTACCACACATGCTATCATACAAAAAAAAGAGGCGTGTCCACATTAATAAGCAATACTGTTGCATTTGAATTAGTACGTAAAATTGGAGACAAAAAAGGTAGATACCTTATTATACAATGTCACATTAACAACCAACCGTATACATTGATGAATGTCTATAGCCCTAATGAAAATCAAACTGTGTTTATTGCTAATATCTTCTCTCTCTTGTCAATGTACAGTTTTGGGGAGGTAATCATTGGAGGCGATACTAATTTTCTCTTAGACGTAGATATTGTAACGAGATAATACCCCTACACGCAGGATCCAGCTAAACAGAAGACAACACAGAGGGAAGATACGTCTACCGGTCCTTAGAGTGGCCGGACTCGACGTATATAGGAGAAGTACAGAGTCAGGAACGATCCAAGGTCAAGGGCACAAAGAGACAGCGTAAACTAGGACTAGCCGGGGTCTGGTACACAGGAAACAGCAAGCCGGCAAACAGAACAGATAAGGATAAAGCGAAAACTAAGTCAGAATACAAAGCCAAGGTCAAATACGGAGGAACACACCTGAACACCACAAGCGCTAAAGGGAACTGTAGCAGAAATCACGATAGGGCAAGGAACCAAGGGAAAAGGGTAAGTATATGTAGCATCTAAAGTAATGTGATTGGCTCCTGTCATATCCACACCCCCAAAAGGTAAGTGTATGGGGTGTGTGGCATGACAGGGGCCAATGGGAGCCTTTTGGCAATTTAGGCTCCCACTGTCTCTTTAAGAGCGCACTCGAGACTCGCGGCACGCTCTTAGATTCAGGCGGGACACGTGACCGCTTCTCGCGGTCACTGCCCGCCTTCCTGTTTGAGCAGTCGGATGAGCCGCGCGCGGCTCGTGCAGCAGCATGACCGCGCGCGGCTTGAAGAGAGGACCGCGGCCGGCCCCTGGAAAAGGTGAGTAACGCTACAGATATGGACCCATCCGCTTCTAGAACGGTAAATACAACCACCTCAAACAAATGACACACACAGACAACCAATATTCGCCAAACATTAATGACACACAACTACATAGACCCTTGGAGGATCTCACATCCGACAGAAATCGACTACACCTGCTACACAGCAGCACACAACAGTTACTCCAGGATAGATAGATTTCTGATCAAAGCTACATCCCTAGAGAAAGTGGCACACACTGACATTGGCGTTATCACATGGTCTGACCATGCCCCTATCATGCTGACATTATCAGATCACTACCCCTCGAATGGTCGCACCGCCTGGAGATTAAATGAGTCCCTACTTAACGACCCGGTAATAGTCTCCCAAATCACAACAGACTTCCAACACTATTTTCCAGAAAACATACAAACTGACACAACACCAGATTTCATCTGGTTAGCACATAAAGCGGTATTAAGAGGCAGCTTCATAAAACACGCGAGCCAGGCTAAGAAAACACGCCAGGCACAATATCTACAAATTATTACGAACATAACGTCGCTAACACACAGAAATAAACATACACCATCACCTGACATACAGACTGCCCTACTCAAGGCACATTCCGACCTACGAGACTTCGAACTGGCCAAAACCACATATCCACTGCAAAAAGCCAAACACAAATTCTTTGCCTATGGCAATAGAGCTGGAGCAAAATTGGCTTTGCAACTCAAACAAAGATCAGCCACCTCCAGGATTGCCTTCCTAAACAATAGCAAAGGTCAGAAAATCATAGATCCAAAGAAAATCGTAAATGAGTTCTCTGACTATTATCACAAGCTGTATAATTTTGGAAAGGGAGGGGAGGTGAAGGTCCCTACACTAGAGGATATTAATAGCTATTTGGAAGATGTCCAACTACCTTACCCGTCAGCAGACAAAGTTAAACAACTTCAACAACCACTAACCTCCGAAGAGGTAACCAAAGCCATAGCAGATCTCCCCCAAAATTAATCACCAGGACCCGACGGCCTGCCCAACCAATACTACAAAGAGTTCTCCAACCTACTAACACCACATCTAACAAATCTCTTCCGACATAGCATGGAAGAGGGAGCGTTACCAGCAGAGATGCTTTTAGCCCACATTTCCACCTTGCCCAAACCTGGTAAACCCCCTACTGTATGTAAAAATTTCAAGATATGCTGGAATACATATTATGTTAACAAAACATACGTGCAAATAGAATACCAGGAGCAATCGCTGTGATTTAACAAACGTGTATGTGGTTCACTGTTACCTTACTGTATCACTTTCACTGACCTCCTTATGTTTATCTTATTTGTTAAAATATATTTTTATCTCAATTGTTAAAATATACCCTTTCTTGACAATACTGATAAATTATTGAATGCTGAAAATCAATCAATAAAAATTATATTGGAAAAAAAAGTAGACAACCAAATTGGGTATGTCCAGTGTATTTTTGTAGCCACATTGGCCAAAGTTAGCATTCATATATTTGTTTTTTGCATTTTTCACATAAAATCTGCCCTTTCACAGATGATATCATTAGCATAATACATTTTACTGCTCAAACAACCTTTTAGTCACTTGTGTAAGATCTGTGATAAACATAGAACAAAACCAAATGAACTGAAATATGTCATTTTTGTCACAAATACAAAGTGACCCAACACACGGAATATTAACTCTCCGATAGAAAAAGGAATACTACCTAAACCGGACCTTAGAATGGCCGGACTGAAGGTGATAAAAGAGAAAGTCAAAAACAGGTCAAAGTCAAAGGGAACCAGAAAACAGCAAAAACGAATAACCAGAGCCAAGTCTAGGGAACCATAAATCATACTAGTCAATGAGGAAGCCGAGGCAAAACCAGAATAACTACAACACCAGAAAAGTACTCGCTTTTGGGATACTAGCAAGCTAGGAACCACAACAGGGCACTTAAACATTGGTCAAGTGAGATTTTATATGTCTGGGGAAATGATTGATGTAGTCACTCCCCCAAAACGTAAGAGGGTGTCTGTAAGTCCCGTCCATAGTACTGCCTCTCATCTGACATCGGCACGCGTGTGCTGTGTCATAAAAAGGGGCGTGCGCATAGCGCCCGGCTTCTAGGGGACTATCCGATCGGGTAGAAAGATTGAAGGAGGCGGTCCCCTCAATCGGAGGAACAGCTGATCGGCGAACCACCAAGGTTAGTATAGGATTCCTTACAATTCTTACAAATGTAATACTACAGTAGAAAAAATTCATATACCGCATGGAGATAGACATAAGGGTGCAGGGATAGTATCTCAAAATAGAATGTCAGGCTTTTATCAGAATGGTATCGCCTGTAGATGTGGCCACATTATTTGTGTATGGGACAAGGAGAGGGGCAGAAGAGTATGAATAAAGAGAAAAAAGAGAATAAAAACTGTCAATAAGAGCGTTTATGATTTAGGGTATGATGACCCTCTCTGATAATCATACTAGGAGGAGAAACCAAAATAATGTGTCTCTTACCCCAGTGGCACTCCAGCCACCCCAAATCCCTGCAAAGTTCCTCATCGCTGAGGCTACAGAGAAGTGTCTACAGCCACAAACCCTATAACTTCTGAAATTGAACAGATTGTTTTATTATTTATTTATTATGCTTTTTATTACGAAATGCATATATTTACATTCTTCTAATTTTAGCTTTAGATTACAAGACAACTGTAGTTGTATGGGCTGCCCTCCGGAGGAGCTCTTGGACATGTCTTTTATTCAGATTATTTTTTTTTATTTTTTTTTATATTCTTTATTTTTATTGTGCAAAGGGAGGTACAAACATATCTGTAGTGCCACAATAACAGTTACAGACCTTTCAAAGCTGACAATCTGTGACATAAGAGTACAACGGCACATTTTTTAATAGTTAGAATATCGCTGAGTAAGTCAGAAGATTAGTAAATACGTTTAACTATAGCAAGAGATGAGATTTGCAGGAAGTAAATTGACATGACATGCATAGTAACTTCAAGAGTTATAATAAATAGGAGACAGGAGTCTAACACGCTTGCTTGAGTAGCCTAATACCCTACTGCATCTTATACATAGGCCTATCGCTTAGTGGGTCTGAGCAGGCTGCTCTTGGGCTGGAGCCGCAGCGAGACAATCATTTTAAAACAGTGCTAAAGCATGGACATTACGGGTTAAACAGTAAAAACATTAGCATGGGGTGGGGTGAACCACGATTAACATAGCTAAAATAACCTCGCTAGAGTAGTTGTAGTGTGGTATTCTGTTTTGCAATATAACAATATATGGGCTTTGTATGATGAATATACATTTAACATGCTGGAATAAAATTCGCTGAAAAAACATATAAAAACAATAGGCCATAGTCACCAGTCACTGGTGGGAGCAGTATGAGGTATGAACAATTATCTCATCTGCAGTGATAAGTGTCCCAGTCAGCCAACTCTTGCCGGAGGCTTTGCACAGTCCCGGTTAGGTGCCCAGGCGTATCTTGATCTCGGGCGCTGCCTGTGCTCGGGAGGTTCCCCCTTCCGTGATTGTGTATCTTTGTTGGTCTGGTTTGGTGTTGTCGCCTTTTTGGGCCTTGTCTCGCTGGACCCCCATGGGCCGGGTGCTGTAGCGCGGCTGCGGAGTGTTGCAGGCTCATCATGGCCGCAGGGCTCAGTGTTTCTGTTGCTGGGGTCAGCTCCAGTAAGTCTCTTCATGATGTGCAGCCTCTTAGCCGCTTGTGTTGCAGCATTGGTCGGGGAGAGGTGCTTGGTGCTGCGCTGATCAAGGTCAGACGCTTTTTTCGTGTGCGTCGCTTGCTTTAGGGTCCCTGTGTTGCTTGTGTGCGGGTGGGAGCGCGTGTTTCTCAGGGCCCTCTGGTATCTGAGTTGCCTGACGGCCATCTTAGGTGCTCGGGGTACCTGCTCATAATATTTGCGTCTCGCCGCTGGTCTTATCCACGAGGCCACTGTTAGGTCAGCTTGTCGGTGGGTTGCCCCTCGCTTTGCAGGGCTTTCCTGAGGCCTGCACATAGCTGGTCAAACACTTCCACAGGGGATATGTGTGCTTTAGAGCGGTTTCTCCGTTTAGTTGATCTAGGCTGGGCGGCCATTTTGACTTACCTTGTGGGTCAGTTGCCCCGCCATGTCTTGTGGCTGTATTGCATGCTTTCCTTGCTGGTCTGTGTGGCCAGGGTTTGTGGACCGGGATATCCCCCCCCGGTCCAGTGGGGGGGGGGGGAACGGGACTCTTTGTATTCCTGCTGGGGGTTCAGGCAGGGGGCGGGAGACCGGCCGTCTCTCCCGCCCAGACCCGGCACCAGGCCGCAGCCTCGCTGTCTCGTCTTGATCGGGCAGCATTCCGGTTTTCGGTATCGGAACGCTCCGCCCGTCTTTCTCACTGATTAAGTCCCTGTTTGGTGCGGTTTGTGGGCGGCAGGAGTCCCGGTAAGATGCTCGGGAAGGTAGTTTGTTAGGGAGCTCCTGCATAGTGCTACCATCCGCCATGCTTGTCAGGCCCCGCCTATTCAGATTATTAAAAACAGAAAATATGTCTGCCTCCACAAACAAAAAATATTACAAAAACTATACATATTAGCGCCACGACTGAGTAAGCTTTAGTCTTTTTATATGCTCATAATTTACAGTTAGCATAACATTTTAATTTGATGAATTTATATTTCCAGATTGGAACAAAATTAATATTCTTTTAAACCTGTATCTTGGTTTTTCTTCCTGTGAGATATTATAATCTATTTCTATTAAGAAAGTCATACTAGAGCATTTACATCAAACCAATCTATATTTAGTTCTGATTTCATTAGGGACTTTGTAAATGAATAAAGTACTGTTGTCAAATATGGTTAGCCGTGTGCAGACATGATGACACAGGGATGATGCGAAATAAAAGAAAGCTTAATAATAGACCGTACGAAAGCATTTTAAATAAATAAATTACATATCAAAGTAAGATATACAGTGTACAAAAACAGGTTACAATTCTTTGAGTGGCCTTTCGTATAATTGGAGAAAATGTGGGTTTGAAATGTCTCTATTAACGTATATTAATAGAGGCTAATTTACAAAATGTTTAAATTGGTGACAGCTGTTCGTGTACAATAGAGCATTTTTTTTAAAGGCCTCTTTATACGGATTACTAAACAATTTTTAATTTTTTTATTTATTGTTTGCTTTAAATAAAAGTAATTCTGTCAAACTGTGCAAATTTGAAAGATTTCATGATCTCCTGCACATAACCGGCGTCCGTGTTTTATCTGACGAGAATCGGGTAGTGTTCACAGAATATCTCGGGAATAAGGCAACACCGATTAGTATTGATGTGTGTAAAAAAGTTACTGTCACTAGGATGCCAGTTCTTCAACAAGCAAATATGAATGATTGTTTTCTTGTTGGTTTGAGTTTTGTAAAATGCTTTCCTGGCATGTTATGAATCTTACCGTCGGCATTCTAATTTCTATGAAAGTCTGGACACTTTCTGGCTTTACTCTAGAGACTTTTTTTCACGTTGACAATTTGTTATTGAGTTTTGTTAAGTTACTGTCACGGGTTCGCTAGTCTGTTTCTGTTATTCCTTCATTTCTCCACTAGTCTTAGTACCAGATGTGCTGAATACGGTGATAGTGTTACCACTGTGTAGAGTTTCACCAACATAATGTATGCAACCAGTCGTATTGGGTAGAAGAAGCAATCTGACTTTATTAGGCCACACTTGTTTTTTTTTTATACAGTGCCCCTAGCATGGGGTTTCCAAGACAAAATCACAGGGGTTTCCTTTCCACAAGCCATTGTGTTTGAGAGATAATTGAGCTCCAATTAAGATAACTCAATTATCTCTCAAATAAAAAAACTAACATATAATTTTAACATATCACAAAAATACATAAAAACAGTACAGGAACCCCACAAAAATGATATTCCCGAAAAAAAGTCCCGATCTGAGCGCACAACATATCCAAAAAGTGCTCAGATCGGTTTGGTAGAACAAGAGTTAGGTTCAAACAAAGTTTTGACCGACTGGCCACGAAGTGGTAGCCCAAAACAGTTCCAGAAAATTGGTCAGGCTGGCTGGTAGACTTTCAGGGTTTACAAGAGGGACCACACAAGGGAACAATTATTTGGTAGTGATTCCATTCGAATGTAGGGGGATATCAGATGAAACAAAGTACAAATAAGGGAAGGATATAGCTTAATCCTTTAATCCTGTCGGGTGCCCATCTATTTGCCAGTTGGGATGATAATTTCATGAAGCAGTTCACTATACTTCAAATGCACATTCAAACTTGACATTTTAGAAATAAAATCCAAATTTGAATCAAAGTTGCAATATGGATGTTTACCAATGTTATATGTAGAGGCACAGGTATTTTAGGCAGTAGAAGGTTCATAGAAGCAGGGAAGCTGTGGAACACACAGTTAAAGTGACAAAATTATTATTATTTTTTTTTAAATTGAGATTGCTGCTGAAAGCCATCATGTAGTTCTGGTGTTTCCTATCATTGGGTCCTAGCTCCCAACCGAACATGAGATGTACACCTGTAAATAACATAACGGTGATCAGAGTAAAGCCCCACCACCAGTTATTTTAGGTTTCCATGTGCAGTTCATTTATGAGGTGTTTTTGCACGTGCTGAAATGCCCTCTCTGTCTTTTGCAGTGTAATAACTCTAAAAACACACTCATGCTGTGAATTGTGGGGATGGATGTGAAATACTAGAGAAAAATAGGACAACAGGTAATTGAGAATTTGAAACCTTAATTTGAGACATTTGTACAGTAAGCGTGAGATACACCACTATATATCTCATAAGTCACCCTACTTAGGAGGCACAGTCTGTATTTTGGGCCCAAACCCCTCCGTACCGCTTTTATGTCCTGATGTCCCTCTTTTCTAGGAGCTCCATATTGTTTGTGTGTCTGAGTGTATAACAGATCTCCACAGCAATAATACGCACAGTAATGTGTATTTAACCCCTTAAGGACACATGACGTGTGACATGTCATGATTCCCTTTTCTTCCATAAGTTTGGTCCTTAAGGGGTAACAATAAATGTGTTTAGAAATCAGTCTGAGTAAATAACATACATTGTTCTTGTTCTAAATTACATAAACTGTAATTAGTAAGTCACCTAGAATTTATCAAAACAGCCCCGACCCTGGTCACACCCCCACCCCCATAACACTCCTAAAATGAAAGTGTCCATCTTTGTCCATTTTAAATGCTGGGAGGTATGCCGCTATGCATCCTGCAACAGAGCGGAACTGGAATTTGAGATGTCATTTTTAGGTGGAGGAGATGTGAGGTGATGCAGTGTAGCCCAATTATTTTCTGTAAAAATACTAAGGAGTAGATCTAGTTCTATGTCTCCAGTGGAAAAACTCCTACTTCACGTTTTGCACTTTTTATTTTTGACAGGGCTTTTTTCTAATGAGAGATTTATCGGGAATTCTAAATGAATTTCAAATGTTATCCTAAAGTAGGTTCTGGCTATTTGGGCCTTAAATTTGAAATTCATATTTCTCTGACAATTCTCTCTTCAGCGAATAACCTTGTGAACGTCAGTAAATTGCATCAATTTCAGAACTTTCATTCTATTACAAAGCAAAGAACCAGCGACTGGGAATCTAGATTTTCTCCCTTTAACCTGGAAGATATGTCATGTTAGAAATGGACGATTGAGACCTTGAAATGTGTCATGGAAATACCTATCCCTTGTAGCATGACATCACTGAGATGGAAATAATTGCTCTCAAAACAACATCAGAGAAATTCATGGAGCTGGTAAACAATAGAGCTCTGTCTTTCTTAATAACATAATGGGTTATCAGTGTTTTTCTGAACAAACAAGGGGTAGGTAGAACTGTATCTGAATGGCACGTTTTTATATAAGCAAATGTATTTTGGTGTGAGTTACTTTTGGTCTCACGTCAGACACGAAAAAGGCTGTTTTATAATTCCTGCATATAAATCACATCAATAAAAGTAGTACTGTCCAAATATAGCGGATATGCTGCCTTGATCTTCCGTGTTTCCAAAAGAACACCTATATTTGAAAAAGAAGAGCATATAGTTTAAGTGATGAAAAAAAGGGAACAGTTAGGAGGTATTAAACACCCCAAATGCACTAGTTCTTGGATGTCTCATTGCTACAAGGTAAGAAGTGTTTTATAATTTAGAACTTGGAATTCCCCTTTAAAGTGTGTGTGGTGTGCTTTTTGCCCCTTTTTCCTATTTCTTTTCATCCCTTCCTGTCCCCTTCCCCCCCCCCCCCCATCTTTCTCCCCTCTCTCTCTTCCCTACCGCACGCATTGCCAGAAGGTTCCTCTCTTTCCTCTCTGCATCTATGGAATAATAACGTCCTGCGAACGCTATGGGCATCAGAGGGTATCAGTAGCCTTTCTACTAGAAATGCATTTTAGAAATAACTTGGCCCCAGGGATAAGAGGTACACCACAGGGTTGTTGTGAATAATAAATAAGTTTAAAAAGCAGGAGTAGCGATATTGATTGCACACACAATTCCTTTCAATTGCACAGCTTTTCAGGAAGACCCTCTCAGTAGATAATTATAGATTAGAAATAGCACAAGGCGGAGATGTCCTCAGTCCCCCTTCCTGTTTGCCCTCGCTAAAGCAGTTTCTGGAGGCAGTCCGACAGGACAAGGGTATAATGGTGTTCTCCCAGGGTGATATGAACCATAAAGTAGCGGCCTATGCCGACAACATGCACTACTTCGTGGAAAGACCATTGGTCTCACTGCCAAACTTCATTGCCTGGTTTAAGAAATATAGCCAGCTCTCTAATTTGAAGTTAAACATGGATAAATCCAAGATACTTTGAGTCTCATTATTGGAACAACTAACTGACCATCTTCTGTCCCAGCTCTCATTCACATGGTGTACAAGTTGGTGTATATAGGGGTTTGGTTGACAGTGGACTTGGGACACATATCAAGATAATTTTCTCCCGTTCTGAGAACACTCCCGCGGACATGGCGAAATGGAGTGGACAATGTATAACATGGTTAGAAAAGATTAATACTATTAAGATTAATCTGCTGTCAAGGCTGCTATACCTATGTCAGACAATCCCAATAAAGATCCCCAAAACCTATTTTAAATTACTTAATATGTTGATTCTTTGATTTGTGTAAAAGGAGGGGATGGCAAGGATTAATTGAAAACAACTCTCATACTCCCGAAGCAACAGAGTAGGGAAGGTACGACTACCTTGCCTGTTGACATTTTACCAAGCAGTTCATCTCCTTCAAACAGTTGATTGGTGTGTGAAAAAAAGTCTCTAAATTATGGGATCCCTTGGAACTCAAGCGAACATAGATCAGATCAGACTCCCTCTGTAATCTGGCAAGACAGGATGACAGTAAAGAAAGTGACCTCTAAGCATCCACTAATAGGGTGCACACGTGAAATGTGGCATGCAATAAGGTGTAAATACCAACTGACAACTTACCCTAACCCGTTGATATCAATCACACATTGGATTGGTTGGTGGAATACTCCCCTCCGAGTTTCAGGAGTGCAATATGGGGGATGACATATATTTTCAACAGATATACAACTGGTAATTCTTGAAATCATTAACCAAACGGATTCTAGAATGTCCTACTACGGGTCTAGAGAGGCACTGATATTTGCAGATACAACAACTTTATTCAACACTTCAAGGTAAAAACAATATATGCAGAGACCTCTCTGGGTTTGAGAACCTTTGCTCTCAAAGGTGGCACTTGATCTAAGGAATTCCGGTTCTGTATAATTTTGATCTTTACACTGCAAGTGCCTCCAGGGTTTGTATCAAAGTGTGAGATAAAAAAACACAATAGGAAAACTATTTCTATCTCACACCAAAGCTCAAAGATTCAGGAACCAAGCTATAAATTGCTGACACACCCAATATACTTTACCATATCTGTACAGGGGATTACCTAAGTTAATAGTGGCATTATTTTTAATTAAACACATTTGACCAGAAATAAACACAAACGGTCTATTTTTTTCTGTGTGTTTGTATATATATATATATATATATAAACCAAGAAAGTTATGGTGGGTAGCTTTGAAACAGCTTTATGGTGGACAACTTTGCAACAAAACTCAGGAAGAGATGCTAGGCCAGTGAACCACTCATGGACAGCCGTTTTATTGTTAATGCACCTCATCAGCATGAGGTTACTTACTGGCTTGCTATTGAGGCCTGATTGACTGGTGTGCAGATTTATGTTGATTTGTATTGACTACCCACTGACTTCAGGTAGAAGGGGTTGTCAATAATATTTTTTCCCCACCATAATTTACACACACACATATATATATATATATATATATATATATATATATATATATATATATATATACACACACACACACACATTTTTATATCTCCATTGAAATATATAGATTTCATATGCCCTTCATAATATTAATTAATAAAATAAATGATGCGCCAAATAAATTAACGTAGCAACAACAGATGTACAAGAAATAATAAAGTTGCTAAAACACAGAATGAACACAAATTAATTTTTCCCTGGTTCTTTATTATGGTATGAAGAAAACATCATTGATTCTGTGCTTGATGCAGACATTATATTACAAATGTATTACAGAAATATGGTGTGACTATTAAAATAGGATTACACAAAAAGTATGAACATTTGAGGTTTACAGTACAGTAGGTTATAATTATATATATATATATATATATATATATATATATATATATATATATATATATATATATATATATATAAAAACAGACTTTTAAATATACATAGGATAATATTAGGAGGACCAGAAAAAAAAAATTGTAGACAAAATATCATGTCTAGGCTTTTTCTTTCAAACAAAGTTTTTCAGTAAAACATAATTGTGAAAAAGCCTTGAAACCGGGGGGACGAGTCACCTGTATACTACAAATATATACAGAGGTGTGCAAACCAAAAATGTTTTTGTCACAGAATTTTACAAAACTTATTTTTCATTTTCTGTTGTGAATAGTTGTACTGCGGCAATATATGCTTATTTGTGGTGTGTTTCATAATATATATTTTATATATTATATAAATACACGAAAAAGTAACACCAAATTGAAGACTGCATGAATGTGATAAAAATACACAGTTTCATTTTTCAAGGATCAAGTTCATAATTTTGTATAACCCATGGGACTTTTAATATACTTTATTTTTCCAGGTAATTTATTTTGGGCATAAACAATTTTATACAGTTTGCTTGACACCTCTACATCATCTGTTATGTCAAAAAACATAACCATTATTTTAGATTTGTAATACACAGTATTACTGACACTAACAATAATATTTGCATATTTAAAACAAAGTATTATAAATGAAAAATCTATAATGTAACAAAACATTATGCTATAATAATTTGTATGTACACTCACTCACAGAAGTATTACTACTTCAATTTCTTGTTGGAAAAAAACCCCATAATTTAGAAAATATTTCAATTATGTACATGTTTTCAGAAAAGAGGTATTAACCACTTTGCTAACCTCAATTTTGAAAGGTTTTTTGATTTCCAGTCACGTGACTGATTGAAAGATATGTTTTGTCTACACAGGTCCGGGATTTTGGGTGTGTTGCCCCAAAATATCATCAAGTATTGTTAAATTGTTAAGCCAGTCTTCATCAGTACTGCTGGTGGTCCCACCTTTCATAAGACAATCAATAAAGTCTGCTTCATTGCAGTTTGCAGACAAGATAGAATTATTTTGTGAAGGAACAAAGTCATACTGATGAAGTTCTGCTCCCGAACTCATCCGTTCATATGTGTCTGCTGTTTGGACTGACGGAGGTCCGTAATTAGGCGGACCAAGTTGTCCAGGGTTAATTTGGTTAAAAGTGGATACACCTTGTGGCATTGATTTCATAGCACTGATAGCTGCCAATTGTCCCCTCGACAAATTGTTTCCTAGATTAGGATTGTTTAGAGACCCAACTCCTTGATTTGCCTGTGCAATACCAAGTTTCTGCATTTGTCTAATCTGAACCCCAGGGGCTATCTGGTTTGGAGGAACCACACCTTGATGAGTAAATTGCTGACTTGCCATATTTGGTCTGACATTTTGTTTGTTAAACAGTGGGTTGTTTGCAAATTGTTGCACGCTGGGATCCATTTGGTTCTGACCAGTCATTCTAGAAACGCCAGCTTGCGTCCACATCTGGGAAGAAGAGTTGGCATAGACATTTGGAATTCTCGATATGTTGGCCTGCCGTAAGTGTTGTTGAGCTGCAGAATGGTTTGTTAATGAATTGGAAGTATAGCCGGACAATGTCATCCCCGGTCGCACTGTAGATTGGCTGTGCATTGTTTGACAGCCGGAGGGCATACTTAGTGCATTCTGGTTCTGTCTAAGTGGAATATTAAAATCTGAAGAGGATGGAAATATTCCTTGCTGCTTTCCAGTGTTGTGCGACATCATCACCATTGTCCCGCTATTCTGATTAATGGCTGTTGGAGTTATTCCAGAGCCCATGCCTGTCTGAATAAGCCCTTGCGATGATGCGATCATGCGATGGTTTTGAGGAGGCATTGACATAGGCTGGACACAGTCTGTACGTAAAGTCTGTGGAAGTGCTGTTGAGATAGAAGAATAAAATTGCATTATTTATCAAGTAAATATTGAAATGGAAAATGGCTTGTTAGTGACCAGGAAGAACACAGAATTTTAACAGTATTACTTGACTTATGAACAATATATTTCCGTTTTGTAAGTTACTAATATTTGGGTATCATCTAATTCAGTGATTTTTGCCACAGTTCTCAAGGACCCTCCCAACAGTCCACATTTTAGCATTTCCTTATTCGGTTCCAATGAGTGTATTAAAAAGCTGCGCAGTTGTAGTGGTTGGGGTTGTTAAAGCGACACTGTTGGCACCTCATTGATATTGTTACAGTGTCTGGAGTCCCATGGCACTGTCCTTCCATTCATTGTTAACATGTTTCTAACATTTTAATGCTAAACAGTCACCAGCAGCCAATCCCAGTTGTGCAGATTGTCATTGCCTTGAGCAGCTGGCTGAAGGCAGTCAGCTGACACTCAAAGCAACCATTTCTGGTATAATTCCATAAGACTATACATCTGCCGTAGCCATAACTCCAATAGGGGCAAGGCTGTGGATGGCCAGTGACCTTTATTTCGTTTTAAAATGCTTTAACATGAATGGTGAAACCGTGTCAGATGATTCCAGGTACTATATCCAATTCAATGAGATGAATTAGTTGTAGTGCCTACAGTGTCACTTTAAGGAATCGTCTGAGAACCACTCATGCAACTACAGATAATAATCCATTTAACAGCTAATGGTGTCAGATACAGTGGAAAATAATAAGAGTTCATGTGGATTCAGTGGTTCCTCATTTCACCAAAAACAAGAGAATGTTGGCACATCAATATATATCATGTATATCTACATGTATGTTTGTGTGGTTAACAAAGATCATAGGGGACATAGTTATGAGAAAGTTCATGTTCTAAATGTACACATATGTTGATGGATTATATGGAGGTAGCCTCTTTTGGCGAGAGGTCCGACAGAGGAACTTTTAGAGGTCATGCATGAACACATATGTGACGAACCGAACCTCGTCACAGGCTCCTGGAGGAGCCTGCTAGCCAGCATGTTGCCCCAGGATTATGGGCCATACAAAATACACTGAAAAAAGGCTTGGTTTGTGCAATTTGGCTTATATTGTTTTTAAAAGAACCGCACGCAGGCGATGATGGAAGTCCAGAGGTGTTCAGGAGTTTCTGTGTCCGATTTTAGTTCCATAAGATTTATGCCCAAACACCGCTGCCTGCGTTCGGGGGAACAAGATGGTCACCACCTCGAGATCGTTAATCCGAAATGAGCCCACCGAGACGAACACTTAGAACACTGGGTTTGAAATTGCTACAAAGTATAAATTGGGCTTAACAAGCACTCGGGTGGTCTCTAGTTCGTGCGGCTGTTCGGTTCCCAAACAATATAAGCCAAATTGCACAAACCAAGCCTTTTTCCCAGTGTATTTTGCATGGCCCATAATCCTGGAGCAGGACCCTGGCTAGCAGGCACCTCCACAAGCCCGTGACGAGGTTCGGTTCATCAAAACATAGATCATCTGTCAAACCTGAAAGCTCTGCAAGATATGCTACAATTCAAAATAAATGTGTAGATCTAAAAAGGAAAGCTTGTATGCTGTAAAGAGGATGAACACAATGCATAGCACAGTGATACCAATATATTCCAAAGGTTTTATAATGGCAATATAAACAAAGCTCTTTCAGTAAATGTGTTAGGAGTATTACACACACACACACACACAACAAAATGTGTTTGAATATTCTTGTGTTTAATATAGTACTTGGCTCTTACTTTGAAATTGATTCATCTGCTGGGCTACAAATGTGTTGCGCTGTTCAGGGGTCACACCCATCATATTTGGTCGATGCTTTACCTGGAGAAAAACAAAACAAAACACAAGAGAACATTATTAAGAGTCATATTGGGTTACAGTATATAAAATGGTAAACTTTCTGGTTGTAGTTCAAACAAGTTTATATGGTACTACAATATGTTTTATTTTAGGCTGTTTCAGTGACCAAAAGGGTTATCAACCCCCCAAAAAAACGCTTACACTGTGTTAGATCTCACCAAATCACACTATTAGAATTAGCCTAGACAAGAACACACTCAGAGTAAATGTAACACTAATACAAAGTAACCTCAATTGCTCTTTCAAATGGAGTTGTAGAAATAACCTTAGCAGAACAACAAGATGTCATTGCATTAGATGGCGTATCCATTCTTAATGCAAAGCATCATTTAATATATATATAAATATATACACACACACACAAACACACACACACATTTACATCGAAGCAAATCCGTTAGAGCTGTGTAATATTTATTGAAGGTGTTAGTTTTTCCCCATTGGGTGGATTTTGATTGCATTTCAATTCACTAGGTCATGGCAGAATTCACCTCAGTAGAAATCTATTGTTTTCATGAAAGAGGCAGGTCTTTGGCAAACTACATTTATTTTGCTTGATTTTCAAGAACTCACCCCAGATTTTGGGTCTAGAACCAGACACTAGCGAAGATTGATTAATAGAGTGGCCGGTATGGGTGCAGTATGCTTTAGTAGCGTTGATGGTATTTGGTTTTGTCCAGATTGAGATTTCATTTTTAGATTCTTAGTTATCTCACTAGATGCAAGGTGGCAAGGCCATTTCTCACTTTATGGACAGGAAATAGTCACTTGAGGAATTCAACGTATGTCTTTTTCTTCTGCCATGGGTGAATGCTTAGATCAGTTAAAGAAAGACCGATTGGTATATTTAAAATAAATAAATGATATTTAAGATTTGATTTGACAGTCTTTATTTTTCTGAAAATAAAGTACAGATTGGTCACTAAAATTACTTGGGAACAACAACAACAAATTGTGCGGCTTCTTTAATAAGACATCTTGAGTAAAGGTAATGAGGAGGAATTGGGAAAAACTGTAGACTGTACTTTGTAAAATTGTGCAGTTTCAGCCAGTGATTGTATCAGCCAGTACATTATTGGCATGTATGTCAATGAGTATCAAAAAATTGGTCCTTACCATCATTTTTATCACTTGCAATCCCCTATTACAGCCAGGATTGAATTTTCTACTCCCTGTCAAGTAGGTCTACTACATGGCTTGCCAATTCTGAGATCTTACATGCAATGGCAGATAGCAAGATATAGTCCATGGGAATAATTGGCCAGACCCAGTGTAGCAGTACTTACCCTCTCCAGGGGCCGTCCGGGTCCTCTCTTCTCGCCGCGCGCGGTCCTGCTCCTGCACGAGCCGCGCGCGGCTCAGCCAACGATGAGATCAGTCGGGCGGGCAGTGACCGCGAGAAGCGGTCACGTGTCCCGCCTGACACTAAGAGCGCGCCGCGCGTCTCGGGCGCGCTCTTAAAGGGACAGTGGGAGACAAAATTAGAATCAGTCTCCCATTGGCCCCTGTCATGCCACGTTCCCCATACACTCACGTTTTGGGGGCGTGGATATGACAGGGGCCAATCAAAGTGAACATTAGGGTATTTATACTCACCTGTTCCTTTGCACCTTGCCCTATCGTGGTTTCTGTTCAGTTCCCTTTAGTGCTTGTATCGTTCAGTTGTTTTTTTGGTGCTTGACCTTGGCTTTGTTCCTGACTCCGCTCTCTCTTTATCCTTGCTTGTTTATCCGCTGGTTTGTCTTCTGTGTACCAGTCCTCGGCTTGTTCTACTTTACGCTGTCTCTCCGTTCCCTTGACCTCGGCTTGTTCTGGACTCTGTCTTTTCTTGTACTCGTCTAGTCCGGCCATTCTAAGGTCCGGTAAGACGAATCCTGGTTTCTTGTCTCTTGACTATCTGGACTATTCCTGCGTGTTGGGGTATATTACCGTGACACCCAGCCACATGTGGACACTTTAACAAAAGCTCTTCCTCTTTAAACACAGAGTAGTCCAAAGCCTCAATCCCAAAATATTTCACCTTTGGAACATTTATGCTTTGTTTTCAGTTAGGTACAGACACACGTAATAAAAAGATTTATTTGGGGGGCGGGGCCTGACTATCATGGCGGTCTGACGCATCTTGCAAGTGCTCCTCTGCCAATTACCCAATTACAATTCTACCCTGAAATATACTGTTTTCGGTCGCTGTCCCCAACCACCCTCTAGGATTTACATGAATTCCGCCACACGTCGTGTACCCGGTGAAGGGTACATGTAGTGGCTACAGCTGTTTTTCCAGAGGAACCGGGTGAGGCCTAGTAGAACCTCTGGAAGGAGTGGCGGTTACTCTCCTGTTCCATGCAAAGCAGCCTCAAGACAGAACTCTCTATGCTGCCTCGTACCCCCCCTTTGGATCGTGGGTTATCCCGGTCCCCACCTGGAGGGCTACTCATCTACGCAGGAGACTTGCGGTACTGCCGAGACACAAGCTGCAGCCATGAACGGCATATCCAACATGGCGGCGGCCGCATGCTCTCAGCACACCAAGATAAGAGGTGGACAGGCTGGACATCCACCTTAGAGCATTTTGGCTCCAATTGCACAACAGGTACTTTCTGCCAGCCACACATGTACCTCCCGCAAAAGTACCTGCACAGGCACACCGAAACCCTCACGACCATCGCATGGCTACTGGCCGATACACAGCCATGGGATGCGGAGGGACAAGTCCAAGCCCGGTCGGGAGTCTTCTGACGGGGCTGAGTTGAGAAGCAGACAGCAGATTACCATGTACTGCCTGACTTGCCACCAAGGTGCCATCTTGCCAGCCTTCATGGCGCTTGCCTGACTGACCAACACCATTAGATGAGACTGCGCCTTGCCACTGACTGGCATAGGCTGAGAGTCAGGAAGCCTTGATACACCCCAGTAATGCATAATGTCTATAGCATGTCCCCAACCACTAACTAATCTGGACTCACTCCTACTGCACAGAGCCCCTCGAGGTGGAACGCACATCTCTCATAATAGGCACTAAGCATGTTCACCCCGTGTCTTTCAGTTATTTCATACCGTTTCCCCTCACCTATAGATTTTTTAAAACGTGCCGATATTTCTATTGCCACAATGTTATACTATGTGTTTCTCAGACCTTGCTACTGCTTTTGGGACAATGCAAGACTGTCTTGTTATCTGTGCACAACAACAACAACAACAAAAAATAAAAAAATGTATTCCCTGAAATAAGAATAGTCATGACACATTTTCTTACTTTATTGGGCTTTGTGATGGGAGCTCCAGATATTGGAGTTTGGTCCACACAACTCATGTTTTCAGAAAACATGGCATAAGAGTTGTTCAAAAGGTGGCACATGATTATTTGTGACCATGCACTTCATTCTGTATACATTTTATATATGAATTGGGTGTGAGACTTTTGGCTGTCTTATACACTAGCACCTTCCTTATGTTTTCACTGTCCCTATTTAGTAAAATCACATCCTGGCACATCCCTTAGATATTGATCCCGTTCAAGTGAAAATCAAACTCATCTCCTTTTTTAAATAATTCAAAAACATTCTTAGAAAAGAGAGAATGCTACATTGACTATAAAAGAGGATCAGAAACCGAGCCTGTGAGGACAATAGCAAAATGATTGAATCACGTGGCTCTCATCTGCTATCAATTCTATATTTTGACTATATAAGGCAAACAGAGGAGTTAAATTGATCTTGGCAGACTAGAATATGTATCAATGCATTACAGAGAATAATGCATGTATGAGGTCACTCCCTGTGCAATACATGGGGTGTGACAACAAGATCAGCCAGTAGGATATCTACACACCGATGGTGACATCGTATGTGATTATTCCCCATAATGACAGAGCATAATACATGGTTTGCCATGGTGCACTAGGGTGGCCCTAATATCAGGAAGGAGTGGTGAGAGTTATACTCCTCATCGAAGCTGAATGAGCAGCAACAATTAGCTGCTGGCCTCGTGCGTAACTACTACTAATCTTTAGCAAACCACGGCATACATTTCCCAGCGCTGCCTTAACATTAAAATAACAGAAAAGTTAAACTACTTGACGTTTGCCCTTATAGCTTACTATAATATTTCTAGAACACCCCTTTATGAATCAATCTTTAGAAAAGTGCCTCTTTTAATCTGTACATTTGCTGCAGATTTGGATGCGCAATGTACAGATTTACATTTACACCTACTTGAAGCTGACCTTGTCATCCATACCTTTTATCGAGAACACACTTACTTTAAATATAAAAGTGATAAGTCAGTAACTTTTTGCAAGGCACACAGCTCACAATAATGCAATACTGTATCAAACTTGCATTTAAATTGCCAATCCTCAGAAGGTCAGTGCAGCCTTGTGTGGTCAGCAACACTAAACTACTACTGGACGATACAATGAAATCAAAGCGATGGGTAGAGGGCTCTATTAGAACATCCTTATCACCAAACGAATATTTAATATTCTTGAACAAGCACACAAAAATTTTTATATACCTATATGTCACAATTCTTAAAAGGCATCTAGACAAACTAGACCAAGCTGCATGTTCCTCTTTTATATCGTTCGTAGGTAATTTTAGAATTATTATCCCCTTGCTGCATGTCCTGATTGACCCACATTCAGAGCAAGCTAAAAATATCTATGGGATAGAAAATGATGCTCACGAGTGCAGATAAAGGGTATTGTAAACCTTAAGTCAAGAGGTTGGGGATAACCCACAGAAATCTGAGAAAGGGCTTAACTTTATATCTTGTTTTATCAAAATTGGTAGCATTTTGTAGTACTGTATAATATTTTTGGTTTTCATTGACCCTGTTCTTTATTCCCTCCTATCTGTTTTTTTTCTAATGGGTATATGTAGGTACACTTTTTCTTCGTGTGTGCCGAGGTAGCCATAGTATATACATCTACCTTTTTTGTAACAAGGCAAGTTGGGCTCCCCATATTTTGAGCAAGTCTGGCAACATCATTTTTTCTCCCTTACCGTTAAGGAATGCTACTTGGGTTATAGATATATTTTATTGCCCAAAGGCAGATGGAGGAATACTACCCCTTGAGTATGTTGAGGGATTCAGTGCTTTATTCCATGTTCTTAAATGGCCTTCAAAAATCGAGCTTACAATTCCATTCATATCGATTCACATCCAGTACTCCGTGATTTAGCCTTTGACACCAGACTTTCCTACAGACATTTTTACTCTCTGATTGAGTGTGTTCTACCTAGAGATGTTAGTTCACTAGAGGAGCTTTATTTTTTGCTTTTTTTAGATTATTTCCTTTGTCTGGTCTTTTGACCATTTAGTCAGACAAACATTTAGTTACTAAACCCCTAAACTTCGCAATGTGTTTCTTAGCAGCCTAAAATATATGAATACAAATGTGGAGTTTAGAGTCATTCTAGCTGTTTGTTTTAATAAGGGGGTACTCTATTATCCTGATTTAGGGCTGGACATTTCGGACAGATCTTTTTCAAATATTTATTTATCTATTATTATTTTAGTACACTTACACTTCTGCGTTTTAGGAGCGAATCTCTATACGTTTTGTGTATATTGAGTTTTTTTTAAAAAAAGGAGTATAATGTAACCAAATAAAAGATTAATAACTTTTTAGTCTTATTCTTGCAACCAACCAGACCATGTGTCTGGCATGGGTTCTACTCTCTGTTTTTGTGTTTGGGCTAAAAATTTACACCTAATTTCCCAAAGACTGAGAAATAGAATTGTCCCTATAGAAGAAAAGTGGAGCACAAAAATAGGTGATTCTAGTAAAATATGGGTGAGGTCTTGCCAAATGTGGTCATGAAAACTGGGTTGAAACAGCATGATGGAATGTTCGATATAGGTCTTGCACAAGATTCTAAGAACTGGTGTGAAACCTACAGTCTTGGAATGATATGACATTCTATGCATTCTATTTTTTTATGTGTTAGGTGAAAAGAAACAAGCAGTTTTTTTACAAACCTGCATCATCTGCCTCCTCATGATCTGCTCCTTTAAGATTGCGTTCCTAATGTAGCCGTTAGCTGTGGGTGGAGTGGGCCCAGGGCCGGCACTTGGTATGGAGCCTGGTTCTTGTAATCTGGGAACAATTCCAGCACTTGGATCCTGCCAAGAAGAAAAATGAATAAATAAATAAAAAATACTATAAATCTGATCAGGATGATTACTAATCTGAAATTTCACCACATTTTGTGGTGTTCACGTTATTTAATGTGCTTTTCAGTCATACTGACAAGACAAATTTTGTATTAAGGAGAACATAAGAGAGCTTATTCGAAATGTAGGCGACAATACTAGAGCATTATTTTGTGAAAGGGATAGCGTCTTAGTTTTCGCAGTTAGTTTGTCAAAAAAATTGTTTTTAGGTGCAAGCGGAGGAGAAGTCCAACTGTCCAACTGTCCAACTGTTGGTCAAACCACCTGAAAATGGTGGAACAGACACATTGCACTATAACTGCTGCAATAAGCAGTAATTATTATGGTGCATGGATTTCCCTGGTGTTACATCTTCCAGGACAGTATAAATTTGGAACCATGTGCTACTGTCCTGTCTCCCCCCACACCAATCTATCACCAGCAACAAATCCTAATAGTGGTTTTTCTCCCTGGTTTCTGACACACACTTAATCTTATAGCATATCGTTATTTGTTCTACACAGGTACGAGCAACAGAAATAGGTTTTCTTTTCTAAAACAAATTCTACATGGATAATCAGACGCTACCGTATAGACATTTATATAAGCTATCACAGTGTTAGGACATATATCACACATAGATTATCTTGTACGACCGCTACAGTAGGAGATCACTTATCTGATATTGTGTATCCTACAGAGCAAATACTTTATTTAATGCCTGTTGTATTTTTTATTATATTTCATATTGATAACAGTATATTTTATGTATTCAGTACTATATTTGATCTCATAGTACTAGCAGCACATGCCTGATAATGTATTCCATTTCATACTGGTAACATTAAATCGTGTATATGTGTTATTTAGGCGACATTTACTAGGATTTCAGTTAGTCGATGGACAGGGGGGCAGAGCGATCCGGCATCTGAACACAGACTTTGGGGTTAAATTTTTGTAAAGGTGAGCCAGTACTAGGCACCATAACTCATTTCAATGAAGTTGTTATGGTGGCCGGGGTGTTCCTTTAAATTGTGTTGATGCCAAGAGTCTCCCTATAAACCTTTCAGACTATTAACTCTTTCTACATCAACGGTGTTACTGTAGTTATATTTATTTACTATACAGCTTAAAAATACTGCTGTGTTTTAAGAGGAAATTCACAAATATCAGACAAATATGTCTGTCATTAAAACATCTGCAAGAAAACAGTGTATAGGCCACTTGAAACTATATACATCACATTGCAATTTACAAGATGTAACATGCTAATAAACACTTAGCACACCGTAAAATGACGGCTATTGATGGGATGTCCAGATTTTATGTATTCATGATGTGTGATCACTGGCCTCATACACCCATTAATACGGCTGGATGTCAACAAAACTCTACATTCCTGTCCAGGGAAAACCAAACTAACTTCTTTGTCACTGCATAAATGTTAAAAAAAAAAAAATCTAAACAGGAAGTTGCTCACAAACTTTAATCTCCGGAAAGATCAAATCCCTTGCCATGGTTATGGTAACTGAGAGACAGAGGTTTATTTACTAAATAGTAAATTGGAATACAAAGCCAATTCCATAAAAAATGTCTCCACATGTAGTTTTAATCAGTCACAGCTTGTTTGTTGGTTTTTTTAATTTCCCACAATTCACAGTTTAGAAAACAAGTCCTACAATGTACATTTGGAGACTCATCCAGTTGAGTGAACACGATGTAACCAGGAGATTTTGATTGACCTCTTTATAGGCTCATTTATTCCACAGTCAAATTAAAACCGGATAAAGAAAATAAATAAAGAGAATTCTGGAATTTGTTGGCACAAATCCCAATTTTTACAATTGTTTATCTAAAAATCTTTTGCTATCCACTAATTATAAAAAAAAGAAAACGAACATATATTTCTACTTGAAGTTAAACCTAAAACCAGCTGTAGGTAATTTGCTGAAAGTTGCACCCAATGGTTTTCCTCTCAGACAATTATTGACGTTGGATAGGCATAAGGCTATCCTAACTATAAGATAAGGCCAGGGACTAATGAAAGTATTTAGAAAATCGGGCAGACTAGATGGGCCGAATGGTTCTTATCTGCCGTCACATTCTGTGTCTCTATGTTATTGGGTTCGGATATTCAGCTAGTTAGATTAGTAAATACTCTACAAAAAATTAAAGAGAAATAAAAATACAACGTAGCATTTGCTTACACCTGCTAAAAAGTCTGTAAACTATTTTTTTTATCAGAGTTCAAGTCCAGTTCCAACTCTTCAGCAGTTTTACCCATGGCTGGGGACATACAAGGCTTACCAATCTCTGGGAATTCTGAAATAGTCTGCAATGAACACATTTACAGAGCATTCCAGCTACCAGTTGCATTGTGTTGTCATGGGTTATGCAGAGAATTAGCTGAGCAATAGTTTATTAGTCAGCAATGGGCGGTGGGGGGGGGGGGGGGGAGGGGGTGGTTGGCATGGGCTGGTAAGGCTGAGCCCCACCAGTTTTTGTTTCAATACAGGGAGTGCAGAATTATTAGGCAAGTTGTATTTTTGAGGATTAATTTTATTATTGAACAACAACCATGTTCTCAATGAACCCAAAAAACTCATTAATATCAAAGCTGAATATTTTTGGAAGTAGTTTTTAGTTTGTTTTTAGTTATAGCTATTTTATGGTGATATCTGTGTGTGCAGGTGACTATTACTGTGCATAATTATTAGGCAACTTAACAAAAAACAAATATATACCTATTTCAATTATTTATTTTTACCAGTGAAACCAATATAACATCTCAACATTCACAAATATACATTTCTGACATTCAAAAACATAACAAAAACAAATCAGTGACCAATATAGCCACCTTTCTTTGCAAGGACACTCAAAAGCCTGCCATCCATGGATTCTGTCAGTGTTTTGATCTGTTCACCATCAACATTGCGTGCAGCAGCAACCACAGCCTCCCAGACACTGTTCAGAGAGGTGTACTGTTTTCCCTCCTTGTAAATCTCACATTTGATGATGGACCACAGGTTCTCAATGGGGTTCAGATCAGGTGAACAAGGAGGCCATGTCATTAGATTTTCTTCTTTTATACCCTTTCTTGCCAGCCACGCTGTGGAGTACTTGGACGTGTGTGATGGAGAATTGTCCTGCATAAAAATCATGTTTTTCTTGAAGGATGCAGACTTCTTCCTGTACCACTGCTTGAAGAAGGTGTCTTCCAGAAACTGGCAGTAGGACTGGGAGTTGAGCTTGACTCCATCCTCAACCCGAAAAGGCCCCACAAGCTCATCTTTGATGATACCAGCCCAAACCAGTACTCCACCTCCACCTTGCTGGCGTCTGAGTCGGACTGGAGCTCTCTGCCCTTTACCAATGCAGCCACGGGCCCATCCATGTGGCCCATCAAGACTCACTCTCATTTCATCAGTCCATAAAACCTTAGAAAAATCAGTCTTGAGATATTTCTTGGCCCAGTCTTGACGTTTCAGCTTGTGTGTCTTGTTCAGTGGTGGTCGTCTTTCAGCCTTTCTTACCTTGGCCATGTCTCTGAGTATTGCACACCTTGTGCTTTTGGGCACTCCAGTGATGTTGCAGCTCTGAAATATGGCCAAACTGGTGGCAAGTGGCATCTTGGCAGCTGCACGCTTGACTTTTCTCAGTTCATGGGCAGTTATTTTGCGCCTTGGTTTCTCCACACGCTTCTTGCGACCCTGTTGACTATTTTGAATGAAACGCTTGATTGTTCGATGATCACGCTTCAGAAGCTTTGCAATTTTCCCTCTGCAAGATATCTCACTATTTTTGACTTTTCTGAGCCTGTCAAGTCTTTCTTTTGACCCATTTTGCCAAAGGAAAGGAAGTTGCCTAATAATTATGCACACCTGATATAGGGTGTTGATGTGATTAGGCCACACCCCTTCTCATTACAGAGATGCACATCACCTAATATGCTTAATTGGTAGTAGGCTTTCGAGCCTATACAGCTTGGAGTAAGACAACATGCATAAAGAGGATGATGTGGTCAAAATACTCATTTGCCTAATAATTGTGCACTCCCTGTAAAGTAACACCACTGTCTTTTTTATTTATATATCAAATCTATGGAGTGATAAGAACTAAGTGTGTGTTAGGAGAGAAGACATTGAAGTTATGCATTAAAAAAGGGTTATGTGCTGCAATGTGGTCTAAAGTACGAAAAGTGGCAGTCACCATGGAAACCAGTGTAGCCAGCAAGCATATTACCAAAAAGTCAAGTTCTGCCCCCAAAATCTCAATTCAACTTTAAAACTTCTTCACCAGTCAGAAAATATATACAAAAATACAAATACAAGAAGAAAATATTCTGTCCACATAGCACAAATTAAAACCAGAGGTGCGGATTCCATTGTTCCTCCGTAAAACAATGCGTCGTGCATGGCAAAGGAAACATCAGTCGAAGGTGGAAAAAACATCCTTTAATTTTATTTCCAAATCCCCCCCCCCCGCTTCATGTTTTCATGTTTGTAGATATTATATGGCTTTGTTTTTAACTGTGCCTAGTTATGTACACTAACGTGGTCTGAACAACTGCCACGTGTATAAATCATAACTTTTTTTATGCAATCACCACAGTATTTGTGATCGGATACGATATCAGTGCGGTTTCAGCTTTCATACTGTGTATTCACCAGTGACCACTGTTCGTCAATGAACCTGACCGTTAAGAACGTTTTTCATTTGGTTGATATTCCAAATGCTTCCAGGCCTTCTGTACTCATTCCTTCTAAACCGGTTCAGAAACAAACTTCAGGAGACGCATTAGCTATACATTTAGGTATTGCCTAAAGTAGGGGAGGGGGGTCACATTTTGTTGTTGGGTTCCCCCACCCCATACTTCTATTTCACCATCAAAGAAATGTTGACGATTAGTGGTTTCTCCTGAGAAGTGGTAATTAAGTTCCAAAAATACTCTGCTTGTTCATAGTGGAGCAAAATCAGTTATGTTGAGTAAAAATATAATGGAAAACCTTATTTTTCTCATTTCAGAAAATAGGATTTTATCAGACTGCCGACATAAGCACATGCTTTGTGAAAGTCCAGAGGCAAAATTCTATATGAACCAAAAACCTTTTCTGTGAAAGTCTCTGGCTCCTGTTTCCAACTCTGTCAATCACGGTTTCCAGTTTCACCCAAGATGTCTTTGAAAAGACTTTTAGTTTAGAATTTATTTGGTCACAAAATAGCCCGTAGCTATTATGTGGTATTGGTGTTGGGCTTCTTAGACTCCTATTCTATCGTTTGTTCTGTCATTTCAAGTTACCAGCTTTCTCAGTTAAACACTGGTTTTAAAACATATTTTAAAGTTTAATGGCTACTTTGTGTGCCTGCATATTTCAGCATGAAATTACACACAAGAAATATTAGGAGACATAGCATTGTGCAATATAGCACTATGCAAACATCTAAGGCTACACTGAAAAAACCCAAACATTACATTTATCGAATTTGTAAAAAAAAAAAACCTATATAATACCAATGTTATCAGCAGAAATAATAAAACCTGTATCTTTAAAACAAGTCATTTAACTTTGAGTTTTTCTCATCAGATCAGACAATTTTAGTGATGTGTGTTTGGTACTTAAAGTTTAGCGCTCCAAGTCTATTCTGTGTCTGCAAATTGTGGTACAGATTAAAACTATGTGTTGTGTTTTTTTTTCTATGTAAACGACAATTTTAAACAGTGTTATTTACTAAAGTGAGAATTCTTAGTGAAATCAAAGTTAATTTCAAATTTAAGGCCACATTAACTGACCTGAAAGCATTTTTGTCCTTAAATTTGAAATTTACTTTGGATTCTCACGTTGGTGAAACAAAGCCTCCAGTGGTTACACTTGAAGGTTTATTTACTTTTTTACTTACTGTGTTTTAATACCTTGCACTGCGCAGAAGAGACGCCCAATTTGCACAGATTTCACATTAGCAGCCCGGAACGCTTGTTCCAGGCTGACTAATCATGCCTCAACAACACGGTCAGAGGTGGAGTTACACCTTTGGCAGCAGAGGGGTTACATTCGGTATGTGCAGCTTTTCATAGCGAAATTCTGCACACACCGAGTCCAGGCACCATGGCCACTTCAAATCACTGAAGTGGTCATGGTGCTTGGAGTAACCTTTTATCTCTAGGTGGGCATTTCTGTCAGAAACATTGCTACGGACAGTACAGTTTCTGTGAAGTCAGGAGGCAGATTTGACGAAGTGAGTATGGACTACTAGCTCACGCCGTACAAAGTATTTGGATGACTGAAAATGGAAGCTATGCTTCCCCAAAATAACACGGGACACTTTGTGAACACCCAAGGTATACTCAAAAATATAGAACGACAGATAATAAAATGATGGAATTCCACTGATAGCATAATTGCTCCATAAGCACAACAATAAACTACAATGTTTATGATGAGCTGTCCCTTTAACTGGATTTAATATATTTCAAACCATCTGGGAATTTCTCAGCTTCCCACTGGGGGAGATTTTTTTCTTTGCACTTGGTCTTAAACAGTTACTCCAACCACTTCTGCTTTTAGAAGTGGTTATGGTGGTAGGAGTCTGGATTTGCATATACTGATATATTTGCACTTGTGTGCCTGGGGGCAAGTTACACCCATGGTGCACGTGACATTGGCAGCCCAGAACTCTGTTCCAGAATGCCAGATGTAAATTCTGTGAAAAATATACGTCTGTCGTCGCTGGTGACAGCCGTGGTCATATTCTCACTTACAGGCAGCCACCCTCCCATCTAGCAGTCCCTCCCGCCTTTCTGTATTGAATTGAATTGAATTTTTTTTCAAATGCTCTCCTCATCCTCCCTCCCCGGCTCAGAGTGTGTGCATGTGGGCTCAGGTCTGTGAGATGCATTTGATTGGACCACGATCAGACACTGCTGTTGTCAGACAGGGCGTGGAAAGGCATCGCTGGGAGCTTCACCTGGCCCTGGATACCAGGTTAGTTTAACCTTTAATTTTTAGATAATAAGGGTTGGAAAACCTAGTAGATAATACCCAGTAGTGCTTTATCAACAAAAAAAACAAAAAAAACAAAAAACGATTAGAGTAACCCTGTAGGGTATTTCCTGCACTGAAGATTTGCACATTAGCAAATGACAAACACATGGATAAAATGCTTCCGAAACTAAAAATGTATTTTCAAAACATAACTTTTACAAAATGAATCCTTTCATAGAGAAGAAACATGTAATTTAAATGTAGCTTCTCTTTAATGCGAACACTGTTCCAAAGCCTATATCCAGCTGGCTTTTTGCCTCTATGTCAGATAGTATTTATTATTCTGCAGTCACAGTTAAGCTTTGAATAATATGGATTGCCTCTGGGGGAATATTTAAAAGAGGATGGATCTAGTTTGTATACTCTACACATGAAAGAGGCTGCCCTTGTCCTGCCACCAAAAATCTTTCCTGTGTCTTCGTTCCTCCCAAAACACGCTTGTTGCGTGCAGAAAGTCTGCTATTATTGAAGCCAATAAACGTTAATGCAATGAAAATCATTTTGATGTCTAGCTCATGGCTATTGCATTAAAGAGTCACAACAATGGTGTTTCCAGTGTTCGTGAGCACCACAATTTAATTCCTGCTAAACGCATGCAGCTGAGAATGTCGATACATTGTGCTTTCTTTCCCTGAAACATTTGGCTGCTTAACTTTGAACTTCGAAAGGCCCCAAGGGACTGTCCTCTAATATAGAATATACAGAGAGTTTGATCTCCGTGCCCTCGTTTTCTGACTTCTAAGAATATGAAGTTTGTGTTTTTACTTGGAATGCTAATAATAAATCCAACATTGATATGTACAAGAGTTTTACTGAAGCACTTTGATGTAAAAAAGAAAAAAAGAAAGAAAAAAAAAGATAAAATATGATTGACACAAACAAAAACACACGAAGAGGTGCAGGCAGGCCGATCGCCACTAGTGGGAAGTACTGCGTTTCTTCAGAAACTGCAGCAAGCCATGCACGGTTTCACTTCTAAAATGTGGTCTTTGTTCAGTGATTACAAGAGATTCGTGAACTTAGTTGTTACCCTTTAAAAAACCCTTAGAAATAACAAGATGTGTCACTTTAACAGAGCAAACTCAAAATACAAACCTTAAAAAAGTTTGATGAAAATTATGGTTAACGAACGTAAATCTATATTAACAGAAACTGAGAATTCCTTCTTGGGTGGTCTCAAACTCCGGATTGTATACATGTCAGATTAGTTCTGTGTGATAGAATGTATAGTTAAAGTCATTACTAAATGATAATGTGCACTCATTTCCAAGCACAACATGAGTTCTGCTGTGCGATACATAAACTACTTTAACATATTTCATTCCCCATGGGTTCGCCTCAGAAATAGAACGGGTTTTTTGCTTCCGAGTGATTTCAAAACCAAAACACATTTCACCTTTCACACTTGCAAACAGAACCTAAAACATAATTTTATGAAAACTAGCAAGCCCCAGGTATTCATAAGAGAAAAGTAGTACCCACGATGCTCCACTAGCGGGTGCGCAGCAGGGAGAGCACAGTGTTGTAAGCAGAGATAAAAAATAACCCTAATATTTATTAATTCTAAACATATAGATATAAATATAGCTAAACACAATGAGGTAGCTTTAAAGTATATCCAGGGAACGGACGAGGAGGTAAGTGGAAAGGGATACAGACTTTACATCTGATATGCAAGATGTCCACCTAATACCAACTGCCCCTGGACAGGTAGATGTTTACTAGGCTAAAGGTAGCAAAAGTAGTAATAGTGTTAAACTCCTTACAGAAACAAAAAAGGAATGAATGGAGAGGGTGTATAAGGAGTAAAGAGTGAAAGTACTCAAACAAAATCTCCACTAGACCCACGGCCAACTCCTATAATCACCCCTCCCTAAATGGTACAATTGCTTGATGTCCAATAAGGACAATACGTTTTTTGTAGGTCACTCCCAGTGCATGAGTGGCACACTGGCATAATTGCCCAAAGTATATTAGTTATGATTGAGATGACCTAAATGGTACCAAATCTTCTGTGTGATCATACAGGTAGAGGTGCACAAGTAGCCCAAGATGAGAACCAGCAGTTGGTGTTTCACGATACATGTCAGTATGGGTAAAGTCAATGGCTAAAAAGGTACAATAACATTGTTTCAGCTATGAGATTGAAACATACCAAATACAAATCTGATATTCTCTTTATAGCACTGGATTAAACCATTGTTACAGGGCCCCAGACTCTCTGGAATTACAAATGGTTTCATGAGCCTTGGGTGAGAAAATGAAATTGAAACCAATGAAACCAATAAACCAATAAATCTTCGGGAGAAATTATAATCAAGTTAATTTGGCATTGAAGCAGATGCCAGATTAAACCAAAATGTATTTGAATCCGATCATGAGATATGATGTATAGTACCTTCCCAGCACGCCAAGATTTTGTGCCAACTCTGTAAGGACTAATAGGATATCCCTGCCTATTTAGCAATTATACGGTGGGCAACATGTCTTTCAATATGCTTAGTATGCTTGAATTTTTTGAGAAACAGGAGAGCTTGGAACACCAAACCCAGATTTTATATATTTTACACCAGGGGTGGGGAACCTTTGGCCCTCCAGATGTTTTGGACTACATTTCCCATAAAATTCTTACAGCTATAATGATAGCAAAGCATCAAGGAAGACGTAGTCCAGAACATCAGGAGGGCCAAAGGTTCCACACCCCTACACCGCAGCTTGTTAACAATCGTTAAAGCTCTTTGAAGGAACAAACCAAGCATCATGAAAACTATGGTTCGCTGCAGTGGTTATGGTGCCAGAAGTGCTCTGGTGCCTTTGCACGATAAGATGTAAAACCGTTCTGATAAAGTTTTATAAACTTACGTGTACGTGTGTGAACCACTGGCTTTCCAACTCTTCCCGAGTTGTGTTTCAAAGCCGTTGTATACAGCAAACACAAACCCACAGGAATCCATGTTTGAAATGGAATAATGAGGCAAACGGGTGATTCCCTGTTCTGATTTGCATATGTCCACCAAGAGTCCCTTGCAGTAGAAACATCACTGCAAATTTGAGATTTCTGTGGGAAATGCAATTCTTATGACTTGACTGGTGTGTGCAGATGTATTGACTATCCACCGACTTCAAGTAGAAGGGGTTTTCAGTCACAATATATATATATATATATGTATATATATATATATTTATAAAAGCTTTGTTAAGCTAATTTGCATATACCCACCCAGAATCCTTTGTAATATATATAAAAACATACACACACACACACACACACACGTTTTTAACAGAGTTTTGTTGTACTTGACCATTGTGCTAAAAAAGTAATTCAACACATTTTCAAGGCAATATTAAATCCCCTATAGTTACATATTTAGCTTTAGTTAGTCCATAAATGATTAATAAATACAACAGAATAATTTGAAATGTCAAATTCTCTTACTCTATATCCCTATGATAAGCACTGACTTCAACTTTGTTTCAAAACCGAACACAGATGTAATCAAACTAACAAGATTATTTTAGGGTTGATAACCCTTAGCTCTGAAGCCTCTGATCATTGTAACCTGTGGCTTTAGAGGAAACTTTTCTCCTTCTGATAGCTCGCTACAAGTTAATCATTAGTCCAATTTACTTTCTCAGATTTGAAGTTGCATGGTGTTAGATGCAGAAGTTAATTGTCCCATGGTTCTCTCCGTTTGCATAATACACATGCACAAGCAGGGAAACTTGGGAAAATGTTTATGTGAATCACCGCAAGTGTAACAGGGAATAGTTTATCCTATTAGATATTGCTGCCTATGTAATTCCAGTAAAACCGAGTCATTCCCTTTTTTTAGTATTTTGAAGACTAATACATTGAACGTTGCCACTGTTGTCTGAAACACATTTTCACTTTTGCTGCAGTTATTTCTTTGCGTTTTTTTCAAACCACATCTAATATGGTTTGCTTGCTCACAAAAAAGGGAGTTGTATTTACAAACTGTAGAACAAACTAACATAACAGGAAAAGAATGAGAATTCAGTAGCTATTGGAATTTTCTTTCCAACCAGCATTTTATTTTTGTTTTGGTATACATTTTGCAAGTTGGGTTTTCAGGCCACCACAACTTGCTGTTTGGTGAACTGACCCCACGGACTGGAGTTGACGAAAATGTAAAAGTACATTATGGTTCTATCAGACTTTTCTCGTTTTGCTTGATATACAGCTATGTGAAAATCAAAATCGTATCAAACACTGGCTTCTAAGCTTATCTCAAGGGCTGTCAGTTCCTAGACGTTTTGTTTGAAGAATGTAAGTGATCCATGAGTAGATGTTATTGTAAAGATGTTCTTTTAAGTTTGTCTTTATTCTGTCCTTGTGGTTTTAGCACATCGAAATACACACAAAGAAAAAACGAAAAAACCTTTGATGGGGAACTACAAGAAGATCCTCACACGTGACAGAGCATAGAACCTCTACATGAAGATTATGGACCAAAGTGAGTTGATATTTATAGTTAGAAAACGTTTTAGCGTGAAGAATACAATTGCTAATCTTTTCACGTACGTCCCGAGACACTCCAACAATACTGCAATGTGGTCCATGGCTGATAATCATTTTCAGAAATCAGTCTGAAAATGATTTAATTGAATGTTGAAAATACTTGCTGAGGTTTTGGACTTTACTGGGATGTGGGACATCGCCAGTGCTGCGAGATTATATTTTTTATGACTAAAACGCGTACAAGTATTTATTTCACTACAAAATGATATTAGTCAGGGAAGATGCATTCTTTGCCATAGTATAACCACACAAGTTATAAATAAAGATAACAGACAGGAGGTGATCAGCGCTTAAGATTATATTTACGTACGATACAGAGGATATTCTTAGTATATGAATCTATAAGTACAAAGCATGAAACAGATTATGGTGCAGTACAGGAGATGTTTGTGAAGGGAGTACAAATGGGCAAGAGTGCACACACGCTTTTTAGAGCTGTCTCAGCTCTATTATGAAGGCCTTAATGGAATAATCCCTGTCTATGGATATAAGTGGAGGGTCTTTGGAGCTTGTTTTCAGGATGGAGTAGGTATAGGTGAAAAAATACAAAATAGGAAATCCAATGGTATAGTATATACAAACAATTGGTATTGATGGAGGAAAATATGCTACTTACGTCACCCAGAGCAATGTCCTGCTCTGGTATGAGGAACTTGAGGTGGAACAATGCCCACGTAGGGATATATGCTGGAACCGGAAGGATGATGAGGCCTGTATGAAGGATGTATTCCATAGTAGGTTTATTAACTAAAATGCTGGAAACAGCTATATAAGTAAAAAACAAAAACAAACTGTGGATAAAATAAGTCCTCACCTTGGCGAAACGCGTTAAGTGAGGACTTATTTTATCTACAGTTTGTTCATTTGTTTTTACTTCTATGGCGGTTTCCAGCTTTTTATCTAATAAACCTACTATTTTATACATCACCTGTGGAATACATTCCTTGTGTGTGAAATTCATACATGTATAGATAAAAATATAGTAATGTCTGGCAACCAAAGAAAAACTTTTTAATTGGCTACACGAGACCCACATTTATAGAATGGTGGAATTAATACTATAAGTGTAAATGTTACTCAGATCAAGTTACATACTAAAGCATAGGTACATCAAATCTTGGTTTATCAGTTTGCAATTTAGTATGGAGATCATTACATTGTTGATGTTTGGGTGGGAGAATCCTAGTGTAACATATGCTTATAGAATGGCTGGACAGGAAAAATAATAATCTTTCCTTCAATGGACTACAAGTGCAAAAAAAAAGTACATTATATCAGTGGCGTACACACAATCCATGGGGCCCCGGTGCGAAACTGATCCATGGGGGCTCCCACCTCTCATAGACACACACACACATACATACAGACAGATACATACACTACACACAAAGACATACATACACATAGAAACACACACAGACACACAAAGAGACACACAGACAGGCACACACATACATACAAAGACACAGACAGACATACACAAGACGCACAAATACAGACACACACATATACAAAATATTTTAGTCACCCTCATGTTTTCTACCTTTTAGGTGCAGGTGAGTGACTTTCCCTGGGGTCCAGTGGTGGCTCAGGTTGATGGGAGTCAGAGTTCCCACTCTGACTCCCTTCTCTGCTACCTCCCGCATGGGCTCTGTGTGATAGCTGGGAGGAGTGACCGGGGCAGTCACTTCCTCCCAGAAGTGATGTCATTACAGCGCCCAGCACTGACCGGGCCCCCTGAAAATCATCTCCATCGGGTGGCCCTAACAGCATGGGCCACCCGATGGACCCCTTGGACGGCCGCAAAACATAGCGGCGGGCAACATGGCGGCCGGACTCCCTGGAGTGACGGGTCAGGTCGCAGCTGCGACCCCTGCGACCCCTATATGTACGCCACTGCATTATATATTATATCCAGGCCTCTGGTAGAGGACCTGAGAATATGGAGGGGAGAGAAAGTCAATTTCTATTAAAAAAAGAATTTAAAAAAGCGCATACACAGAATATTGTGGATGCCCTAAGGTATAATATATACACTATATGGACACAATTTTTGGGACACCTTACCATTACAAAAACCATTACATAAACAGGGACTATTATGACATTGCATTCTAAATAGACATTAATACACCTGAATTCAATAATTAAAACATGTGTCCCAATATAATCTCTCTCTTTCTCTCTATATATATTTCATGAGACTAGGAGACACTTCCCAATAATCACTTGACCCTCTGAATGCTCTACAAAATGCTGCTAAATTGATCATTAAATGAAAGAAATGCATTTATATAGTCCTAGGGTTTTGTATAAACATTCCATTGCATCCTCCATGACCTTGAGAGAAATAGGATCTATTACACAGACAGTATTGCCTCCTACACATGTTCACTTAGTGCGTGTCCTTTATAAAATACTTTATTACAATATAAAGCAGAGTAATATGAAGGGCTGTGTTAACAATGGTAATTGAACGTGATAACAGCTGTCTGGCTGCTTTTTTTTACTGGGTACAATAGGCCTCGGTGATCTCCATCATAGAGATCAGGTTGTAAAAGCAAGTTCTACGCGTTCCGACAGTCAGCACACGTGTATCAAATTGTCTCACGTTAATAAATCATATAATAGAAATAATGACAATATAAGATCCATTGTATTAGATCATCTCAAATAAATAAGGCTGGATTATTTCCATCCCTAAAATAATTAAAATGTGTTATCCCATCCTCTGGGACTTCTATATCTTTATTGTTTTCTGGAAGCTAGTTAGAGAATGTCATTCTGGATTTATATATTAAATTCAGAATCTCTACTGTTAAAGTATTGCATTTTTGTTATAGAATATAACTGTATGCATGCAACCCATTATACAATTAGACACCTCATCAATCTATACCCTAAAACTATATTGTTCAAGTCAGTCATTAAAGGCACACTATATGCATCCAGACCACTTCATCTCATTGAAGGGGTCTGGGTGCAGTGTCCCTGTCCCTTTAACCCTGCAATGTGAAACATACAAGTCCTAAGATTCCCATAGTTTTGTGCCATTTCCACTATTCTTTACTTATATGCAAGTCTCACTCAGCAAGTGTTCATTCCGTTTTGCACTTCCCTTTTTCCTCCTGTCACTAGTTAAAGTCAGTGCTCCAACTTGTTGCACATTCACTTCTTTAATAGCAGCTGTTCTCTCTGATCACATTCCGTCCTTCCTCTATGAATTATTTAACGTATCCTTCTTTACCTCAATGCCTGTCCTCAAATAGCTCTCCAGGCCTTTCTGCCAGTCTTCTTCCAATTCCCTTCATTTTGACTAAGTCCCTCTATGCCACAGGTGTCCAACCTTTTGACTTCCCCGGGCCACATTGAGAGAAGAGAAATTATCTTGGGCCGCACATAAAATATATAAAATCAATTTATTTATATAATAAAACTTCAAAAGCCATTTTCTTAATTTTGATATTTCATTTGTTTAGCAGATAACTCCCTTATTTATTATCCTGATGCGGTATTGCCATATTTAATGATACCAATTAGGGAGCTATCTACTAAATAATCACACACACATATATTATAATATATACACACACATACACACATGCAATCACAGACCCACAAATGCATACATACAATCACACACACACAAATCACATAAATACACACACACATTATCAGATATATAAACACACACACATTAGCAAAGACATACACAGTTACAGACCCACACACATACAATCACAGGCACACAATCAGAGACCCACACACATACAGTCACAGACCCACAATCTCATACACACATAATTACTGGCATACACATTCATACACACACTTAGTAACTAAGAGGTCCACACCGCCTCCCTACCTTGCAGAAAGAGCACAGTAAGTAATGGGCTCCCTGGCTCCTGGCAGCTTGGATGGCAACTGAACCTCATTACAAGCGGTTCAGAGCTGCATGTAGCCTGCGTGTCGGACACGCCTGCTCTATGCGGACCCCTCTATTTATGCTAGTGCTCCAAACTTAACTAACCCATCTCTCTTTGAAGTTGACTCACCCTTTAAAGACCCTTCCATTGGAGTAAGACCACCTTATTAAAGTCATTAATCCCAATGACATCTGGCCACCATCTTGAAATAAACACATTTTATCCTCTGCCTTTATATGATATGAGACCAGCTTGTACCACTGATCTACCACATACAGTAGCTAGGTCAACAGCGACGTAGGAGATCACGCTCTGATGGGATTGGGACTTCGGCGCACATACTGCGAAATGATCTGATGTCCATTCATGCACATTCTGATTCCGACACGTTTTCTTAATAACTTGAGCACAGCTGCTGGATATCGGTTTAAAAAAAAAAAGTTTTAAAAAACAGCTGTGCGGGGCAAAGGAGACAGGTGTTGTGGGGCCCTGTTAAAGGTTTGTACCCTGGACAGCTGCCACATTTACCCTAAATCAAGGAGGGCTATGATACAACTCTTTTGTAAACACCCCTGGATACAGAATTGTGAACATCTATCCAACCCATTCAACAATTCCTTTGCAAAGTATTCAGATACAGTGTTTGGTACACAGTTTTGAACATCTATCCTCTGGCTGACGAACAATAAAACAAATCTATCTGGCTGGACAACCTTTGAAACAGCCTACAATGAGTAAAGTAAAGTGAGACCATCCGTCCCTGATTCCTTATTGTATTTACAAACTATAACAGACCAATTTTTTTTCCTGTGTCATTTCATGATTGCAGTGTTAAAATCATTGCCATCTGCAGACTCATTTCATCAGACTTTTTTTTTTTCCATCCTTGGAGCAAGGTCATGTGGGACAAGCACATAAAATGAAGCTTTTCACAACTGACAGTTCTTTATGCCTTCCTGTAAATCTGCTCCTCTCCCTCATTTCAAATAATTTTCACCCTTCGGCTTCCTCTCTGTAGAAACGCAAGCTGAAATACATTAACGAGGAGAGTTGTGTTTCTCAAGATGCTCATGGGGCAATTAATGGTGTTTATTTGCAGATAAGTGAAGCATTGCAAGTTTCAGTTTAGGAATCTTCGGATGCTTCACGTGATTGGTCGGTTATTAGCTCCGGGTCACAGAATGAGACCCTCATCCGCATTAACATATGCTCTGAGCTCTTCTGTATACTATCAAGCAGAACAAAAACTGTAGTCAGTGCAGAAAAATTACCAGCTGCAAATCCTGCCCCCACATAACACAGAGTTCCAATAAAGTATTCATGTACATATGTAACAATACAAAGAGGTGGGTGGTCTGATTAGAGACACTGTGTGAAACAGTCTGACACTTTTCTGCACTGCAATCAGGACTCCTCTAAAACATTGCCTTACGGTGGCTGATTGACTTTTGCTCTGTTTTACTTAACAGCAGGGTTTGGCAGTTTTTTGTCTTTTTTTGTTGGTGTTTTTTTTTTTTTTTTAACATACACATAACAGATTAGCGAACATTTAAAAGACTTTTCACATTGTTTCGTGGCTAGTTTACAGCTCCAGTTTTAAACGGTGAGAATGAAAATGTAACAAGTCCTTATAGGAAAATGCATTCTGTAATCTAGAATATTTCATTTTTGCAGAACGTGTTTGATACCAGCTGCGATTGTCTCTTGAAGAGGTCATCGCTCATAAATTGAGTAACACAGGGTGACATCATCTCTTGCATCAACGACGAGGATAGTCGAGGTAAATCATCACCTTTAATGATTCCTTGTTAACAAAATCTCTTGACATATGGAACAGTGACCTGATCTGATTCGTGGAGTTGCGGGGGCTTATAAACCCAAAGTACGCGGAAGCACATACATATTAGCAAGGTTACAATCATCATTCTGTAAGAACACTGCCTTCTATTGACTTCTCCACTCGGGCTTTGCAGTCAACAAATCATTAAAATCTATTCCACTCTTCTGTAGACTGTCAGCAACACCGACCTCTGAAAGCGAACATTCTAAAAGTCTACAGAAATGGAAAACAGACAAAAGACAGAAAAACAGAAATGCTACCAGCCTTTTTACAGCCAGAGGGCCTAACTGCTCTCAAATCCAGTATCTCAGTGGACACTCTACAGCAACAATGGTCACATGCATTATCATACGCATCCACATTATCATAGAAAATAAAAGAAGAAAATACAACCAAAAGTATAATTAGACATAAAACACCTATTGTTTAATCATGTATTTAGAATTTCTGGAGAAGTAACCTATGTGCCCTGGAATATAATATGTGATTGTTTAAAGAAATTCCATTTATGGGAATAAATATTTATAAAAGTATTGTGGTTAATGGAACTGCGCAGGCATACTTTCTCACAATGTACAAACGGTTTTCCCATCTTCGCCTTCTACATACTTGAGTGTATTGTCACCAATTGTATTTAGAAGTTGATTATTTTTACAAAGGGATCAGGGTAGAATATATCCTGAGAAGATACTGTGTCAATGAAACGTAAAGTTAAGATTATCAAAAGTAAAACGTGCATTTAAAAAAAAAAAAGAATGCGTTCGTTGTGATAACGGTTAACGGTGTCTGGGAAGCGAAGGGTTTAATCTTGTTGGTGACCTCTGGAAAATCCCCTTAAATGGACAGCAACTAGTAAGGAATGATTTATTTTGCTGTTTGTAAACCAAGCGGTTTGGAGGAATTTACAATGGGTACCTGGTACTGCTTATTCCATATCTGTTAAGGGCCCAGTCATAAAGAGCACCCAACCTTAGAATGAAACACTGCAAGAAAACTGAATTAAAAAGGGAGCTGTTACTTTTTTGTTTTAAAGAAAATTGTATTAAAATATATGAAACAACTAAAAAATATGATAACAAAAATCTAAAAATAAAATATTGATACTAAATAAATAAAAGTCAACGTATGCCTCCCATAACGAGTTTAAACAGGGCCTTCTTCAACCTATTGTTCCTGTAAGTGGTCTTGTAATTGTCCTATTTATAGTTTTTTTTAAATTTATTTATTTATTTTAAATTATTAATTTTTGCGTGCAAAGAATAAGCAGTTACAAATGTGTCTGTAATGCCTGAACAGCATATACACACGTTTGAACAATAATCATTAATTCGGTAAGGCATAACATGGATATAACACTGCACATTTATTTATTTTTTTAATGATAATGACCTGGAGAGTAGTCAAGAAAAGATCATATTTGCAGAACATGCTGGTATCAATTAGTATAAAACACTCATCTTAGGTTTAAACAAGGTGATGATCAAAGATGCGGTAACCCTGCGGTTAATAAATCCTACGTTGTGTTGGCTGACTACATGAGCGAGAATTATAACTTGGTAAACTAGGTATACTAGTGCTTTACCTCTGTGACATATTAGGCAATTGAGAGACATGACATTAGGCTGACCAAGCACAGGGCACTTGTCAAGACTATCATCTATTGTAAAAGACATAGATTTCTCAAGTGTTAACTATGCTAGTATATGCATTTTTGCATCTGTTGTTGCCGATACTGGGAGCTCAGTATCACGGGTACTGATAGTCCTGACCGCAGTTGCTTGGTGTATGTGGGCACCCCGACGCCTCGGCAGAATGCAGCCAAACAGTCCTCTTACGAGCTTTCAACGCTCTACTGGGGAGTTTAAACCCTGGATCAGTCCATGCCACTCGAGCTCTCTCCTTCTCTTGTGGTTGAATCTTGCTGTCCTGGGTCAAGGCTGGTGCCTCACTGTCGTGCGGCTGCCGGTGCGCTCAGTGTGTTGGTGCTTAGTGCTGGAGGGAGTGAGTATGATTTCTCTCTGCTGCTTGTTGTGGGGCATTCTCCACTCTTTGTTGACACTGACCTCCTCGGCTTCCACTGCTCCGTCGCTGCACAGATCTTGTTAGCCGCCTGCTGCTTTGGTGTGTGGGACCGCTTGTTGGTTGAGGTAGCGTGGTTAGGATCGCCGCCATCATGTGTGGGGTGTTGTGGCAGTCTCCCGCCCGCGTCTCCCCAGCGGGGTCGGCTTGTGTAGTAACAGGCTTGTGGGGTGCTGTGGTTGACTGTGGTAACCACCAGCGGTCAAAGGGGGGGGGAGAGGTCTGCGTCTGCAGGACTTCGGGGCTGGATGACCGACCGCGTCCTCCGCCCCGCATCAACTGCTAGGCCGCAAGTCGGACCTGCCTCGGGTAGTGCGTCCGGAGACTCAATGTTGTCCCAAACCGGTCCTGCCGTGGGTTCCGCGATGCGGGTAAATATATAGCCCGGTTCGGGTGTTTAAATTGCAGTCCAGATAGCTTAAGGTCTGCTTTTTTGCAGGAGCTCCGGTTCTATGAGTCTTCTCCGCATGGCGGTCAAGCTCCGCCCCGTCCTATTTATAGTTAAATCCCCCCTCTCATAATATTGTAAAGCGCTACGGAATCTGTTGGCGCTATATAAATGGTGATAATAATAATAATAATAACATCCTGATGGCATTAATAAGTATATGTAAGGGCACACTCAATACAGCACATGAACAGACAATAGCACATATAATACATAAAACGCACATAACCAATGAGTACATGAATAGGATTAATATACTCATAACACAGGTATGGGCCAAGCTGTTAGAAAAAGCTTGAGACCCAGATTTGGCTACAGCCTAATGTTCCTTTCGTAACTCAAGTCCTTGATAAAGTTAAGGACAATTGTCTGATGGATAAACTGACAGCGCAGGTGAGAAACACAGCACACAAGTTTGAGAAAATCTGGGAACCCTGGGAAGTGACTTTATAGACTGAAGTAGGCTCTCTAACAGGCCTTGCATGCGATTTTTTGTCCCTGGCTAGACCTAAGGAATCATCATTAGGTTTATTTTAAAAAAAAAGTGAAAAAGCTACTCAAAGAGGGGTTGTAAGCAGGGCCGTCTTTAATGCGGGGCAAACGGTGCATCTGCCCCGGGTCCAGTTACTCGTGGGGGGCCCAAGGCAGCTGCTCCGTGGGCCCCGCTGTCCTTAATTATTTTTTTCCCTCATGGGCCAGCCGGTGCGACTGCAGCCGGGGCCCCACACACTTAAGAGGCCCACCGGGTGGCCCATGTACTTAGGGACACCCGGTGGACATTTGTCAGCAGGGGCCCGGTCGGGCGTTGTGGTCCTTTAACAGCGCTACCGGGCCTCCTTGCTTACCGACAGAATGGGAAAAAGTGACAGCTGCGAGTCACTTCCTCCCAGGGAGAGCACCCACGCGGGAGAGACGAATGAGGCAGAGAGGGGGGAGGGGGGGGACTGTGAGAGCCAGAGCAGCCTCCGAGCAGCCTCAGCCACCATACTGAATGGCAGGAAAACCAGCCTACAAGGTAGGAAAGGATGGGTTATGTGTCAATATGTGTGTCAGTATGTTTCAGTAGGTCTGTGAGTGTGTCAGTATGTCTGTTTGTGTGTTAGTTTGTCTGTTTGTGTATGTGTAAATATGTCCATTTGTTTCAAGCACATATCCAGGTATTGCTGTGCTTTGTGTCCCTTTCGAAGATGCAATAATGGGAATATAGAAAACGTGGATTAGAAAGATAATCTAAAATGGTCTTACATGGGAGTATTTAGAACAAATAATGCAGCCACAATAATATTGCGCCTGCAGATGAGCAACTTTATGCCAAAGCGTGGAATGATGAGATCGCTTAGAAACGCAAGTCAGTTCCGCACATGGACCTTAGTGCTGTGACCAACAACTGTATTTATAGCACACCCAAGTCAATTTTCCAAATTTTTTAAAAACCTGTAAATGATCATCAAGTATCATCAGATCGTGACTGGGAATAGTTTTCTAAGATTGGGAGCGGATGTAAATGGCTAATTGATGTGTATATGTACCTGTGTATGTGTGTATCTATATGTTGTCAGTGTGTGTATCTGCGTGTGTGTATGTGTGTGTAGCTACATGTGTGTCAGTGTTTGTATCTGTGACAGGGAGACAGCCACTAGAGGCTGGATTAACCCTGAAACGGCTATGTTTTCACTGCAGTATTAAAACTAGGGGGACCTGGCACCCAGACCACTTCATTGAGCCGAATTGGTCTGGGTGCCTATAGTGGTCCTTTAAAGTTTTACTGAAATGCTAATATGAACACATAGATATATATACATAAATATTAAATATTCCATTAGAGACAGTCTTGAAATGGAAAGCTTAAACATTTCATTAGTACAGATACATAGTATGTCTGTGTATACTTTTCCTATGGTAATTAACAACATAATCGTAAAATGACAATGACAACACATTTACAAAAACAAAGCCAAAATATGAATCAACAACAACCAAAAACGGGGCTCAGAAAACCGATAAGGTCTGCAAAAAACGTCATACGAAGCATCTAAACCTGGCATCCTTTCTGATCCCTCTTACTTCTCTGTGAAACACAAAATCCAATTACTCTTCCAGTTTAAAAGGTAGCTGAACTGTGCATTTAAATAGGTTTTCTCCAGGGAAAGAAGCATGAGTAAGCTTGATAGCTGGAACAAAATAAATTAGGTCATGAAGCAACTCTAGATTTCAAGTCTTGTCATATTTTGAACGGTTATTGGTTTATCACTCAACATCAAGCATAACAGGCAAATCATTAAACTCTTAAAGGGGGCAGATATTACATACAGTCACACACCTTATCAATATTGAGCATCTGGAGTGGCCAGGGCAGGGCTGAACTATTAGATTTTAGATTATTTACAAATATCAATTTTTGCAACTAAAACGTAATTTAGAAAAACAATGTATCTTGTTTGCCCAGATTGATTTCTTCACACATTTGTAGTAGTTTAAAGTCAAATTACTGTGAGTATTATCGCTGTGGAGCTCTGTTATACACTGTCACGTTAACAATACGGAGCTCCTAGAAAAGAGGGGCATTAGGATAGATAAGAGGGACGGAGCGATTTGGGCTCAAAACAGGGACTGTCCTTCCTAAATTGAGACAATTGGGAGGTATGATCCTATATTCCTGGTGGTTAAATAACCCATTACAGGCTATTCAGATTACATCATCACAGGTATTTTAGTAGCACCAACCTTACTGGAAAAAGAAATAAAAATTAGATTTAGCATGTGATTGAGAATAATACATAGATATAGGGCCAAAAGGGCTACTGGGACCCCCTAGGTGAAAATGCTGTAAACTAGAACATAAAATGTGCATGTGGAAAGGTAATGTGATTAGAACTGGTAAACATGCATCATATGTCAATCCTTAACAAGTAATACGCTAGCAAAATGTATTTCCCAAATAAAAGGGGGATAGCACCATCATTTGTCTTTAACCATCACGCCTTTTGTTCTGTATGTTGTATTTTCCCTTTAAAGAGAACTTTAATGGTGTCGCTTTAAAAATAAATAATACCCTTCCTCGGTATAAAAAAGTATTTTTCGGTCAGTTTTATTGCAGTTGGATAGTGGGAAGAATCAAAAACGTAAATGGAAATAAATAAATGTACATGGCATATGAATGCTAGAGATAGACCGCATAGCTTTCTGATGCTTTCTTGGGCTTTTCAATGAATCCGCATTTTTTTTTTCTATTTGTTTGACCACTTTTTGGCCTTGCTTTGCAGTATCCCATGCTGCCGTTTTGCTTTTAAGCGGAGAAGACGTGCTGATAGTGTAGCAGATAGCCCCTTTTATATAGGTGATCTAAACGGGGACTTGAACCACGGGCCCTCTGATTAAAAGACTGTTGCTCTCCTGACGCCTATATATTTTAAAAATTGTGACCAGTCTGGTAGCTGCTCAGATCTCAGTTACTTACAATATTTTTTTATTTATTTTTTTACAAACGATAACGTAGTAGTGTATTTCAATTTGCAAGACATGTTTTCAGAGGAAATTCAAAGATAGCTCAAAGATAGGTCTTGGTCAAAGATCGCTCATTATTCATTCTATTCTCTAGGTTAGGACTATTATGGCAAATTCACCAAATTTTCTGTAGTTCTCCCACAGTGCCGATACATAAGTGACACTGATGGTTATATGATGTCTGTGATTCTAAGTGGTTTATAAATTGATTTAATTTTTTATCTTTTCACCGTATCATGTCTTTTTGCTTTATACACTTCTCACAAACATTGAATCGAACGAAACAAAACCCCATCCCCACAATTTCATTTTTAAAAATCCGTTTTTTGGGGGGCGGAGCCAAGCAGCGATCCGAAGCGGACGCACTTTCCCCTAGCTCCGTGGCTAGCCACGAAAAATAACGGGGAAAATAAGCGCAGAGACCGGGACACAAATACCTCCAACAAGCAGAGGAAGTACTCACGAATACCCGGATGCCCTTCGTTTGTCCCGCGACCGCCAAAACCCGGCGCCGAGGCTCTCGGGCCTACCACGTGGGAAATTTGCGGCTGCAAAGCGACTCATACTGGCTCGGAGCGGGCCTAACAAGGGAAGCAACCCTAGAGTGCCACAGCCAAACCTCACTGATAGGAGATATGGTGCGCAAATCCCAGAAAACGACTCAACCCTCACCCAGAGACGGCCAGGACATCGGCCACATGCTGACCTCCAGGACCAGGGATGCAATACCCCCAGGCCCGGCTAAAGCACCCGACCAACCTGCTGCACAGCTCTCTATGCCGGAGGCCCCGGCGATCGCAGATGGACATGTACCGTCCACTAAACAGGACATTTACAACCTGTTGGTACACATCCAGCAAACATTCTCAGCGGAACTCAAAACAGTGCAGACGGAGGTACAAGCAGTAACAAGCAGGGTCCTACAGGCCGAAGGGGATATTGCAGGCCTGAAACAGGGCATGGACACCATTAATGAAACCGTACAACTACTACAAACAGCACAGGTTCACCAAGGCATCCGGATGGCCCAGCTGGAGGATAGAGAGCGGAACAAGAATATCAAAATCCGCGGAGTAGCAGACACCCTCCCGTCTGAGGAACTCCCTCACTTCGTTAGGCGCCTAGTCTCCTCCATCATGCCCGCAAAAAACGCTAAACAAATAGCCTTCGATGGTATGTACCGCATAGCGAAATCCTCACAAGCCCCAGCTCAGGCCCCACGAGACATTATTCTCTGCTGCCAAACCCTAGCCAACAAGAACAGACTCCTTAACGCAGTAAAGGGCAAGACCCCATTACAATTTGAAACGCACACCCTCACGTTTTTCCAAGACCTCAGCAGAGCCACCCTGCTTTGGCGGAAATCTATGCAGCTGATCACGAAAGCCTTGCAAGGAGCTGGGCTACCCTACAAATGGACTCTCCCCAGAGCTCTCACAGTCACCAATAATGGACAGACTTACAAGGCAACGGGACCCTCAGAAGAAGCCATGTTCCTCCAGACGCTTGGACTACAAGCCCGGACCAGTGCGGCGGGTACAAGCCACTCCTGGGATGCCTCCAGAATCAACCCTTTTGTGCCCAGCAGTACCGACGACTTAGTGACCTGAATCAGATCGGGACTTCCAATTATGTTATAATTCTGTTATATTTCTTTCATATTCCCTTCTCTCTCACAGTTTCACACCTTTAATTGTTACTAAGCCGACCGTTTAACTTGCATGCCTCGGACAGAACGCCATGTTTAGACATGGTACATATGTTTATATAAATGTTTTTTCATTCTTACTACTGGCTAGTGCAGACTGTCATCCCTAGACCGCTAGAGCCAATGTACCAAGCTATATACCTCCGGGACCCCCACTTACGCAACCTACGTAACTAATCGACATAGGGATCAGACGCACAAAGCGACAACCCCCTCCCCCCCCCATGGCCCCATAGGTTAGGGGGCAACAACACCACTACCAGGAGTTACACCTCATACCCATAGTCACCCACGGTTTGACCGAACCACCTAGTAGACCGAGATATATGATGTTAACAAACCTGCAATCAAACACTCCTATGTGACTTTAGCCATCACCTAGATGCATAAAATTTTAAAAAGGGGCCACCGCGTAAAGGACACCACCACTTTTGTACATCAACATTGTTTTATTATCTATTGTCTTTTGTATTGCACAACTGTATTACATCACCCGAACAAAATAAAGAATTAAAAAAAAAAAAATCCGGTTTTAAAAAAATAAATAAAAAATAGATGTCCATTATTAAGTTTGTATCAATTTATAGCTATTCTGGAATTCGAAATATTTGGTTTTTTATTTCCCCACACAGTGACAAAATATGTTCAGTACCAGGAAATTGTGTTATGACAGCATTGCAATGATAGGGACAATAGCTATTGTGTGAAGCATGTGGAGTATAAAGTATTTGAAAACAGAACAATCGCGGAGAGAATTCATAGAATGTAGATTTGACGGAGTGCCCGTGTGCTTAGGTAACTGATGGTTTCAGTGGAAGGTCTGATGCACTTGGCATCCATGTTCGGAAATGTTGAGGCTATTCCAAATGTTAGATTGTATGACTTCCCCCTCTATCTGGATAGTCAGATAGTCTGGTCATTTAAAATGACATGCTACTGGTTTTACTTTGTGAATTTAATTAGCCGTTCTCTTCACTAGTAGAATGTAACATACGGTACACTCATGACACAGCAGCACTAAGAATAGCTGTATTATAATTCTGCACGTAAGCATGCATAAAAAAAAAAAAACTGAAACCCACGTATACAAAATTTACGCTCATGATGAACTGTACCATCATATAAAGATAAAATGTCTATAGAACCGTATATTTTCGAAAGGAAAAAAAATAAATAAAACAAACTGTATTACACTCGTACATCAGTTGCCTCTTCAAATCCCCTATCGAATTTATTACATTCATTTCACAGATATACTAAATGATTTGTTCACACTTGAATGGAATTGTAACATATATAGAATTTCACAATTAAGTAGAGTGCTCGATTCTTCTTGATGATCATGATAGGTTATCTTAAAGTTAAAGCGGCACTGTCACGCCCCGCCCCACTCCTCCGGAAAAATGAGTATTTCATAAAGATAGAATCTTTCTGAAATACCAATTTTGACTGTATTGGAAATTCTCTGAAAGATTAGGCTGACCACGTGCTTATATCACTTTAGGGATCCTTTTATTACATATAATACTACTACTACCTCCCAGAGTGCATTTCTTCCTGGAATAGAGAGGGACAGTTTTATATTTTTTTTATAAAAAAGTGTCTAGCGTAAGGGAGTAAAAAAAGACTTGAAGTGGCAGGGACCTCTTTTCTGTCTTTGAGCACTAATCCAGGGTAATACCACACACTTTCAGAGTGAGCCAGAGAGGCCGGTGTCACCAGCAGTTATTTCCTGCTTGCCTCATGGACCTCGGGAGAAGATGGTGGGTGCAGAGCAGTCAAATTTCGTTGAGGATCAGGGCTTAATCACAACATAATTTCCAACACAGTTTCAATGTATCTCCAAAACATTTATGGTTACAAAGTTAGCCGTCATAGTTCTAGATGAGTTCTCGTTAATGGGGAACTTCCCCTTTCTCAGGTTTTACTCATGATGTTTTCATTTCCCTATAATTTTTGAGGTGTGAAAATTTTTAATTAAATTTAGAAAACAACCCCCTCTGCCTCCACATTCCTGCAACTGGGTACCTTCATGTTAGCTTCCTGTCAATCTAAAACATTAGCGAGTTATAGGTGATTTTCAAAGCGTTATTCAATGGTGTTACTCCCAGAGACGTGACAGTTCCTCTGTAGAAGAACAACACATTTGTGGTAGGATATATTAATGTGTAAGTATTTTCCAGTCGGGGACCACGATCTGAAACCTTGGGGTCTGGGTGGATTGTTTTTAGAAGATGGAGTTGTGGCTTTTCTACCTCCAACATCTACTCTAATCTAATCCAATCATCCAGGAAACTTTCTGCCACATTTTCTGCCCAAGACAAGGGAGAAGAAGATGTTCGGGTTTGCAGCCAAGTAGAATGCCTTCTCTGATATGCTCATTACATTCTCCTTAACATTACAGTCTCCCTAACATTAGGAGAAACCAAATCAAAAGTAACTTCCCCATGATGCATCTTGTATTGTTGAGGTCATGCTGTGTAAATGGGGCACGTCATCCCAAAGCCAAAGAACCTCAAATCTCTTCCCCGGCTGTATCCACAGCAGTTATAAACCATGTATCCCGGCTGTGAGTGATTCTTAAAAATAAAAAAATAAAAAGAACACAGGCAAATTGTGTGAAGATTGAAGGCAGAAGTTCTTGCATGCTTCTCATTCAGATTGCAACAAAGCAAAAATTTTTATTTTTTTACATACAACACATTATACACACACACACACACACACACACAGACACACACACAGTAAGTCATCGGCAAAAACATTTTTGGACTATATGTAAAACATAAAAAACACATTTATACACATATGGTCATAAACATGTTAAATATGCAGAACATTTTTTTTTAAAGAAGAAGAATTTGTGGCATTGCTCACAGCATTCCACGATGTAGCCTGAAAGCGTGTCCACAGTTTACTAATGTGAGAATGTTCGAGTGTCTCTTCCACAGGGTGCACTTGGAAACTATGTCAGGAATCTGATCATGCTTATGTCTGGAAATGTTGGAAAAAAGATTCCTCTGCCTGTAAACAGTTGCCTTAGTATTGGGAAGCAATGAACTGCAGAAATTTAACACTTTCTCGTTTACGGACTTAAAAACTACGTAAGCATCAACCCTAACGGCCTGGGCGAGCAACGTTCAGATTTAACTTGAGATACTGCTAAAAAAGTTATACAGAATAGGTACCTTAAAAAGAGCGCTCTGGGCACCATAACAACTTCATTGGGATGAAGATGTTCTTGTGTGTGAAGATCCTGGGCATCATCTTACCTTAAGGGCTTTAATGAACATACAGGTACTGTCTACACAACTTTGCTTACAAACAGTTTAACCCCTTAAAGAAAGCGCTCATTATCTCCAGGCACCATAACAACTTCACTGAGAAGATGTTGCCATGGAGCCCTGAGTGTTTCTTTAACTCTGTGGGTACCAAAGCCCTATTTCCAGCTAATACAGCCTGCAGGCCACACTGAATCTGTGCGTTTTTAAAAAAATCCCTATCAAAACGTTACATGTATAAAAATATTTAAGAATTAGTCCAAATTTGGCCATCCATTTGCTTAGTTCAAAGCAGCTTTTTCCTATGGTGGATCATGATACGCGTGTCTTTTTAATCATTACTCAAAGATCATTCAAATGCCCTGCTCACCTTCTGAATCTTTAAAACTGTTAAATGCCTTATTTATTTTGAAACAGTTGTACCGTAGCATCACATTCCCAGCCAGCAAACTGTACATATATTGAATGACTGTGAAAGGTCACAAATCACTACTGGTTTTGAGAAATGGATATTAAATATTCATGAGCACAGAAGATAGGACATAGATTGCTTATGTTGCATTATTATAAGTGAAGTGCTCTGAAGGTGGGATTTGCTTCGTGTTAACTTTTTAAATGACAGAAACGCTTAAAATAATGGCACGCTAGTACGTGTCGCCCCAAGGGTTATAAAGTGAAACTGTGGCTACAATTTGTTACTATTTGAAGTCGGTCCTAACTCTCAAAAAATAATGTACTGGGGTCAGCAAGCCATCTCTAATTAGGGTTTGCGAATGCAGTTTCAGTTCTTGCTGGAGACGAAGTCTGTGATTGCGCATGCACAGATTTCTCAGAACTTCCTTGCATTCTCTTGCTGTGCACAGTGTTCGAGTGAGTGAAACATGGAATGCTGGGTTATACATTCAGATCGTGACTTTCTCCGTATCACTCAGTCACTGATCACAGCACTTACCTCCAAGGCAACCTGGCAGAAGAGATGTACCACTTCCAGTATCTAAAATACTCTGGGTTTATGGCGGCGGCTCAGAGTGGAATTCTAAATATACATCAAAGCTTATTTTATGGATTGGAGGGACAGAGAAGTTTTGGTAAGGGGCCAGTTCATTTCCCATGTAGGAAGAACATTTTTACTAAATACATCCTGTCCTGAGATTTCAGATTTAACGTGATGGATTTAGCCTTGGTACAAAATATATTTATTGAGGGGAATATATGTTCATGGTACACTCCTATGTAAGCTTTGAAGACATCAAGACTCCCAGGAAATTCTATTATTAATTCTAAAGTAAGGAATGTCAAATGTTATGAAAAATAAAGACTTTTTTTGAAGAAAAAAAAAAAAAACTAACTGACTTAAAGAACCCTCAACCCCAATAAGTTGTTATGGTGCCTGGATTCCCCCCTGGTGTAGTCTCAACATTAAGTGTTAAATTGTTCTTGTTTAACATTAAAGGTGTATCTCCAGACATCAGTATGTCCCTCTTCTCTTCTGCTCGGTCTAATGGGCAGCAGTGATAGGTTGAGAGTGTAAGCTTAAAGAACACATTTTTTTACAAAAAAATATTTTTACATTTTTTTTTTAATTACGGATGTTTAATAAGCCTCAAGATTTTGAGAGCTAATTCAGGAAGGGTGTTGACAGGTCACATGACTAATATAGTTCAAAACTTTTGTGCAGACTACTACCCAAAAAAGCAACTGCAACACAGTAAACTGTACACCGCCTAAAATTCTGATACCGAGCACAATCTGACAAATTAGTGGGCTAAACATAAAACACATTGAATGGTCACATGAGAAAAGAAATACTATCACGATATAAATATAAGTATTCCTGGGAAAAGGTCCTCTGGACCGGGAATGGGAGGGACAATTTAAAGGGGCACTATAAGCACTTCTGGCAAGAATTCAAACTGTAGGATATATTTGGATAAGTCTATTTATTTGTTACTGTGGAATTTAAAGCATTGAAAACATCTTTAACGTGGGTTAAGCAATTTTATTTTCGATGCTCTATTTTTATTTATTTTTTAATAAACTTATATTTAAGTTTGAGCAAATTGCATCACGATCCAGTTCACGCAATGCAAAGCCAGGGAGAATAAATAGAAATATTGTTTCATTTCGCTGTATGCTTTCTCTAAGCAGACTGCCAGGTGCAAAAGACACAGTTTATAAGAATGATTAACAGCGAGCTAAAATGGAGGCGCCCAGTTGCAGGAGCTATGGATTTTTACATTTAATTTTTATTTATTTTTTACACCGCAAAAGTATTACAAATTAAAAATAGTGAGATATATATATATATATATATATATATATATATATTTATATTATATATTATATTATTTATATTATATTAGTTTTTTGTTTTTTTTTTTGTTTTTTTAACTCCAAAAAACCTTGAAAGTCATAGGTCCCTTTAAACTCTGGTTACAAGTAGTGGCTGAGCAATTTATGGTACTTGCAGAGGCCAGAAGGGTCTTTTTCTTCTGTAAAGCCAAGCTAATAGAACACACCAGTACACACAAACAGGCCAAGATTGCAGACTGTGTAAGAATTTTTTGTACACTCATAATAACATTGGATGTGGAGGTCTGCTGGGTGGAAAAGACAGAAAAAACAGCTGCAATCCAATTAGTTGTCACTGTCCAGTCAATCTAATTCAGCTTGGTGCCGCTCTTCCTTTAGCCTTCAGGAGCCTGCCAGAACTCAGGAAAGAAGTTGTCTGCCCACTTTGTCTCGGCAGCCAAAGGAGCCCTTCCCAGCTCCAACTTCCAAGGAAAGAGGACTTGGCCAGGGATACAGTCTGTATCAAAGCAGCAGATCCTTCACAAGACAGACATCTGTACAATGCACAATGGAAACACTTACATTTTATTGAATCCCTAATCTCTCTTGGTTTTAAAGAGGAATTGTCCCATTTAAGATATCTGCAGAATCAGCTAACTAGAAGTTAGTTATGGGTTTTGTATACAGTTTTTATTTTTATAGGAACACTCCGGGGACCATAAGCTCTACAGCACACTGTAGTGGTTATAGTGTGTGTCGTCCTTTCCTCTCCGCTTTTAGTACTGAGAGCAAGAAGATGTAATGGTTATAATGCTTGGAGTGTTCCTTTAATGCAAATGAAAAAAGACAGGTGGATTTATGGAAACAAACATTTATGCAGATATTTAAAAAAAATAATAATAATAAACACTCTAAAGATTTAAAATGTGAGATGCCAGTTCAGGGTCTTTGTGACACTGACAGACAGACAGACAGACACACACACACACACACACAATAACGGAATCTTGGGATTCTCATCATGGGTAATTACATAAAGGAACAATGAATAAAAATACAGAATTTAATTTTCAAACTGGCAGGTCTCTTATATCGATGCAACAAGGAATATCATCCTGAAATATGGTGTCAATAGGGAGGGGTTACTGCCCATACATCCAGGGCCACAATGGACATCCTGAAATAACTGTTTGTCAAGTGGATAATTTAAAGAAATTCCCAGATTACTTTGCCGCCACGTTTTCCCAACCTATTAAACCCCAATTACTTCCTGTGGGGATATGGTGTACATGAACAAACAGCGCATATTTGAGCAGCTCAAGGACAATATCTGTGCAGAAATATGAGCGCTAAATCCTCAAACATTAACTAATGTTATGAACAATCCAATCCAAAGAGCCAGAGTTTGCAAAGCGGCAAATGGAGCTCATGTAAAAGATGTCATCTTCCGTACCTAGTCAAACAAATCTCCATATGTTAAGCTTTCATTGTATATAATATCATTGAAATTGGTTCATTAATACAATTGTTATTGACTCCTCAAACCCCATAATGAATTTTGGCCCACCCTGTATATCATACACACACACTATATATAAATATATAAATTGTGTAAGTATTAATGCAACACGGCTAATATTTCAGCAACATTAACTCATTTTAATTGCAATAAAGGTGTCAGAATGTTATATAATTGTGATGCATTGGGCACTAACAGAAAGAAATGTGTGTAAAGACACAGGTAGCCGGCATTGGGAAATAAATCATATTTAATATTATATATTAAAAAAGGGAAAATATGGACACAATGCTCATCTTCTACAGACAGAAATAGATCACAGGATGCTATAGTGAACTTAACAAAAGGTGCTAGACTATAAAAGAGGATCTGATTTGCCTTTTAAATATTGCCTTCATTGTCAAAGGTTTGAGCTGCACTGATATGGCTTTGTTTTGTTGAATGCTTGGTTAATACCACTTGGCAGGGCCGGACTGGGAAAAAAATTCGGCCCGGGCATTTTTCGATCACAGCAGCCCCCTGAGAAAGGGGTGGGGCTAGAGAGGGTGTGTTTTGTCATCACTAATGACAAGCACGCCCCCTCTCAAAGTGAGCATATTGGTTTAATGCGCAGAGCCCTGCTGAAGAGCTCTAGCATGGGAAAAAGGCCCTGTATTTGTTCTGCGCAGCGTAAGCAAATGTAATAACATGCTTGCGCTGTGTTTGGTTTTAACTTGTCTCTGGTGTCTCCATAAGGGGGATACCAGAGGAAAAAAGGGCCAGAAAAGCATATGGTGCATGTGTTTGGAGCCTGCTTGTGGGATTGCGTGTGTGTTGAGTAAGCCGATTGTGGTGTGGTATTGTGTAAATAGGTCAATTTAATTTGTGTTTGTGGTGTAATATATGTGGCTACGGGCTGTAGCGAGTGTTTATAGGGGGCATAGTGTGTATAGGGGATGTAGTGAGTGTGTACATACGGGCTTTAGTGTGTGTAGGGGTTGTTGTAGAGAGTGTGTGTTTAGAGAATGTAGTATGTGTTTGCTTGCAAGGAATGTAGTGTGTGCATAGGGGATCCAGAGTCTGTATGTCAGGAATGTAGTGTGTGTATGTGGTGCAGTGTGTGTAGGGGATTTTGTGTGTAAAGGACCCAGAGTGTGTATAGGAGATTGTGTGTGTGTGTGTGTGTGTATAGAGGATTCAGAGTGTATATAGGGTAAGGGATCTAGAGTGTATCTGGAGCGTAATATGTGTAGTGGTGCTGTAGTATATAATATTGTAAAGTGCTACGGAATCTGTCGGCGCTATATAAATGGCAATAATAATAATAATATTATGCATGCTGCACCCTTCACACATACACACAGCACACCCAACACACTGCACCCTTCACACATACAATACCTCCAAACACATATGTGTTTGGAGGTATTGTATGTGTGAAGGGCGCAGTGTGTTGGGTGTGCTGTGTGTATGTGTGAAGGGTGCAGCATGTGTGTGTAAGAGGGGTGCTGTGTGTGTGAGGGTGTTCTTATCTACTGTCACATTCTATGTTTCTAATGTATTTGTCTGTTAACTTACTGAGGGTTATTTTATATATTAAACATACGTGTGTGTGTTGTATATGTGTGAGAGTGTGCTGTGTGTGTTGTGTGACTGAAGGTGCTGTGTGTGTGTGTGTGTGTGTGTGTCTGAGGGTGCTGTGTGTTTGTGTGTGTGTGTGTGTCTGAGGGTGCTGTGTGAGTGAAGGTGCTGTGTGTGTGTGTGTCTGAGAGTGCTGTGTGTGTGTGTCTGAGGGTGCTGTGTGTGAGTGTGTTGTGTGACTGAAGGTGATGTGTCTGTCTGAGGGTGCTGTGTGTGTGTGTGTGTGTCTGAGGGTGCTGTGTGTGTGTGTGTCTGAGGGTGCTGTGTGTGTGTGTGTGTCTGAGGGTGCTGAGTGTGTCTGCGGGTGCTGTGTGTGTGTGTGTGTCTGAGGGTGCTGTGTGTGTGTGTGTGTGTGTCTGAGGGTGCTCTGTGTGTGTGTGTGTGTGTGTGTGTCTGAGGGTGCTGTGAGTGAAGATGCTGTGTGTGTGTCTGAGGGTGCTGTGTGAGTGAAGATGCTGTGTGTGTGTCTGAGGGTGCTGTGTGAGTGTGTGTGTGTCTGAGGGTGATGTTAGTATGAGTGTGATGTGTATGAGTGCTCTTAGTGTGAGTGTTTATAGCAATGTAATATATAAATATAATTATTATTATTTTTTTTATAAAAACTAAAAACTATGTATCCCACCCCCTCCCTTCTTACCTTTAGCCTGGGAGGGGGTGGGAAGCCCGGTTTCCATGGAGGGGGGTGCCGTTCTGCCTGATCCCTGGTGGTCCAATGGTGAGAGTCTCGCGAGATCTGATCGTTGCCGCGGTAACCGCGGCAACGCTCAGACCTCGCGAGAGGATCCGGCGGAGCTGCTGGCTAGAGCTCCGCCGGTCCTCTCCTCCTCCTGCCTCCCTCCCTCACTCCCCAGGAGGCCGCATCTCAGTGTCTCTGGGCCGGTGAGGGAGATCTTTGATCTCCCCACCGGCCCATGGAGGCACAGAGCAGGGCCGGCGCTCGGGTAGCGCTGGCCCTGCAGGGGCTGGTAGGGGAGATCCTGTGATCTCCCCTGCCGGCCTCGGCCCCACGGCCATCGCAGCCCACCGGGCATTTGCCCGGTATGCCCGATGGCCAGTCCGGGCCTGCCACTTGGGTTAGTGTGGGACAGTGGGACTTAGGATTAGAGGACACTTTGCCTTGGAGATGCTGTGATACTGTTAACTCACATGATTCTCAGCCAGGTGATTGATGAGAGCGAGCTCACAAAATCTTGAGGGAAACTGCCCCCCTAACTCGTATATCTAGGGTTCCTAAGACTATAGGCCAGTATGTTTTTGTGCATGTATGTTGGTGTCTGACTCTGTCCCGGTGTCGGAGTCTGAATGTCCAAAGTATAACTGTGTTTGTATAACGGTGTGCTGATTCCTGGATATCTTAGTGACTTAATGTCTATAACTATGTCTGACTCTGTACCTGTCAGACTATGTGCATGTATGTCTATGTCTGTATGATTGTGTGCCTGTATCTATATATTCTCTGTATGAGTGTATGCCTCTAAGTTTGTGTCTGTATGACCATGTGTCTGTGCCTTGATGTCTATGTCTGTATGACTGTGTGAATAGTAAGAAACAACCAGGAGTAGATCACATATGGATCCACGGCACGTTCGCATATAAGCATTCACTGTCTACTTAAATCTCAGCTCCGCTACAATCTCTTTAGCAGGTGTCATGCAGATGACCCACAATTTAAAAGGGTGCAAACACACTTAGGATGAAAAGGTCTGTTATGTACGGTGTCATACAAGGCATTTTAATGTGTGTCATAATGCAGAGCATTTTACTTTCAATAGTGCTGCCTCTGTCACTGCAGAACATTCAGTCCCATATGTCTGAGAATGTATTATTACCCAATGTGCCAGTATTTATATGTATATAAATAAAACCAAATTCAAATATATAAGTTTGCTGGGATTGGGGTGATTAAAGCTATCCAGGTGGTAGATCGTGTTAACATGGTTATCAAAAATGTAGTTCCCATGTTTAGCCACTTCAGCTTTAAAAGTTGAGCCTCTAAAGGTTTTGTTTAGCAGCGGAGTGACTACGTCTATACTCAAGAGTCATTTTCACAGAGTCAAATGAATGGTCACCGTTAACTCTAAAGTAGAGGGTAGTTTGGGTGAGATGAGCTGGAAATTTGATTAAGAAAGACATGGAAATTGTTAAATAACGAGATAATGATGTCCAAATTCAAAATTCAGACAATAACGTTTCCTTTTGTTCAGTTGTTTTTGTTACACATAACAGAAGGGTTCAGCATAATTTGTGAAGGCATTGGCATATCACAAGAACAATTTTTCTTGGAAGAATTTAAATCCATACCTTGTATGGCACATACAGCAGGCACATCAATTAAAAAGAGATTAGAACATTTAGGCCGTAGGTCTGCTGAGAAAGAAAACATCTCCTTTTTTGGCAGTCCTAACAAAATTCGGTACCTTTCCGTGCTTAAATGGTACATCCTGAAACAGTTATCTTAAAGGATCTCAATGGCAGTCAAGGACTATGCCACAAATTAATATTTAGCTTGTGATTCTAACTACATTATCTATTTGCTGATGTGTGTGCATGAGAACGTATAAATGGTGGAAACAAATTTGAAAGCTAATCACTTCTCTAAAAATGATTCTAATGTTAGAACTGGGAAGCCAGGCATTTCTGTCCCACATGATTTCACTTAAGCTAACTATATATAGTATATTGCAGGTGAGGTTTAAAAATATAGACTTTGTCCCATATTTTGCTTTCATTTTTTCAGACATTGTTTGCATTCAGTTCACTTAATTAAAGATTAGGCAGCCTGTGTCAATGCAGCATCTCTGAAAACCTGAAAGGCAAGTCAGCAGTGCAAAAAAGGTTCACCAAAACCAAATCCGTCTATACACCGGGTCTGATTGAGACCTGGATGATTCTTGGTCCATACAGCTACGTGAATGCTTGTTACTTTGTAACTCTTTTAAAATGTTAAATGTAGAATGTTAAAATGTCCAAAGTGAATTTTGAGGAACCTTCTGCACTCCAGACGTTGTGGACTACATCTACCCTAATGTTTTGCCAGCATTATGGCTGTAATAGCATTATGAGAGATATAGTACCCAACATCTGGAGAACCACATTTTGCCTAAGGTCTTAGAAGATATATACAATTAGTTGTTTACCCAGAAACACTAGGTTTGAACGCACCCAGTGTGGTGACTCATGGTGTCATCACCCATGGTCCCCTTACTTTACTAAACCATATAAGCTCTTCTGGTCTACAACCTGGCCAACATTGTTGTGAGGCTAGGCTCTCTGATGGTGTCAAAGCATTGCCAGGGGTTACTACAGCAATGCTCTAATACAATTAGTGCAAGTGTTGAAGCTCGCTAGAGAGATATGCAATGTCTTACCTGATGAAGGTGAAAACCTGATAGTCTCTGGGTCCCCATGCAGTGGGTGATCAACAATCTCCCTCAATGGCTCATGAAGGGACACAGCACCCACACAATGGGCTAGCATTTTGCCCCCTGGGCTCCTTAAGGCAAGCTGCCTTTGCTGCTGTAATGTAGGGCCACCCCTGTTGGTGTAACCCCTTCTGATGGAGTCATACAGTGTTGTCCACATCCCTATAGTGACTCCAGTGGTAGAGACAATTGCTCAAAAAAAACCCTACTAAATAAAGCTAAAAATGCACTGTCCCTGTGGATAAGGTGTGGATAAATACACACTAACAGTGTATAAAACCATTCTGAAACATTACTGATACACTGAGCAGGATACCATTTTATTTTTGTACAAACATCCTCTTAATTTGAATGTTGCCATTCCATGTGTCATTTTGAAATTATCCAGGACTATATTATGTTTTTTTTTCCTCGGTAGACAAATGATGATCGCAGAAAAACATTTGGCCCAGCTAGTCTGCCTATTTCCTGCAATAATGTCCTATAAACTCCCCATTTGTTCCCTGGGGATTTATTCACTAAACCTGGAATTATCCACAACGGTAAACCAATCTGCACAAGTTGGCAAAACGTAACTTGGAACAAAAAATAAATAAATAACCAAATTAGTTCACTTGGATGTGTTGTTTTTTTTTTTTTAAACTCTTGTTTCTCAAAACTACTTCCTGATAACTCCCTTGGCTTTCTATATGATAGATATAAATATATATATTTAGGATAACTTTGAGTGGGAGTGATTCCAGACACATATGTTTATGCTTTATATATGCATTCATAATATTTTTCTGCATGTATTTTCAATAATTCAACAATATGCAATTGCCATTAGTATTGACTTTGAAATTTTAAATCTTGGAGAGGCAATGTTCAATGGAGACATGATAAATATATGAAAGTGTCCCTAATACAGTTGATTATCTATCTAAACCCAATAATGGCGCAAAGCTGTATAATTGGAGCTATCGCTAAGGAAAGCAGTGGGCAGATTCAATGTATTCCATAGGTTGCCGTTGTGATCATTCTACTTTGAGAACTTTGCGCCATTTTTTTCCTGGTAAATCCCAGGTCACGGAATCCTTTTAGATTGACTCAAGAGCTTTGGGTCTACTAAACATAATTTTGGGGTCAGAATATGAAATGGCAATGAGTTTTCAGTTTCAAATAGAAGTGCTCATTCAATTATATGCAAAATATATATTATAAACTGTTTGTATCAGAATATTAAGAAAGAAGAGGTTGTGGTGGCAATTCCTATCAAATCAGTGTTGTGAATGAAATCCTAGATATACAACACACAGCAGCATATTCGTTATCAGTGGGGCGTGAGGATTTTGCTCTAATTGATGCACCGCTCTCAGTCCTGATGACGATAAATAGTGGACCGCATCAGTTTTACAGAAACGGATTGCAGATTTTTTCAGAAATGACAGCTCGCACGGAATAGGATTTTTCCCAACAATTTATTATGTAGGGAGCTCAGAAAGGGATCTAGCCCCGTAATCCCACCATAAACCTTATTCCCAGACACCACAACCACATAACCCCTTTAATTTTCTTCAGCAATCACTTTACCCAAATCTCCTTAATCCCAACCAACTCACACCATGATTTTCTCACTACCCCAACATTCTCTAATTTCTGTAAATTATTCATTCCCCACTGCCCCCATTGCAGTACTCCATTACTCACCTCATCCCCATAACTACCTCTTCCCATCCCCATAGTCTCCTTACCATAGTCCCTATAACAAATAAAAAGAAAGAACTGTTCCATGGGAACCTCGTAATCTTGCCACCACCAGATGCAATCATGTAACACCATCACAATTTCATTATCCCATCCTATAATCCCAGCACTCTAAGCCCCAATCACATTATCCCACCCCATATTCCCAGACAACAATATACATTGTCTCGTAAACCAAACCCTAATTGCAAAATATCACCCCACTATGGCATCATGACTTCATGGTTAATAATATTTGACCGTTATTCTGATCTAAAAGTATGGAATGCTTAAAGAAAAAGGTCACATGGAACATTTTCTTTAACCTGCAATATTTGAAAAAACGTGCAGCTTTTTCCGCATTAGATGTTACCATCATAAGTACCGCATACTGTTATTTTGCTTTGAATACAGCCAGTCTATCCTAACCATAACAACATTACATCCATCAGAAATAATGGACATTCGTACTTTGCCTGTTTCCTAGAGAGTGCAGTGACTTTAAGAATACGTAGTGACTTCTTTTAATCCGTTCTCCTGGGTACTGAACTATTTGGACAACACAAAGTCAAAAAAGGCAAACAGACTTGTCATTGTTAGAACAGCAATCATGAACTATTCCCAACGCCCCTCAGATCAGCAAACAATCAAACAAAAATGGATTTGCATTCCAATAAGCAAATATGGAACTCTGATGGACTCTGTTGTGTTGCTGGTCAAGGTAGCTATATGGACAACCTTGACAAGGTAGAAGTTTGTAATGTATATTTCCCACAATTCTCAGCTAGTCTGACTCTCGTTTCTGTCAATGGCCATGCAATCCCAGTTTATAAAAATATTTTGATCATAAAATTAAATACAATTTCGGAACAATATATAGTTCATTATTTTATACTAATTGCTTGAATTGTAATTTTTTGAACAGTTATATTATATTTTTTTATTGTAAAGAGGGCACTTTTAAGTATTCAAATAATTCTTTATTTCAGTCAATGGTCATGTGCACACAGCACCAAACAAACAAAAAAAATCCAGCATTTCTCGTATAATATCACAATGTATGCAAACAGAATTCCATCCATGTACAAGCAATTATATTGTTCTCAAACTAAAGTTTATTGCATCATATACTGGCTGGAATCCGCAGACTTACAATACAAAAAATATAAATAAATAATAGTTTTATGTACGTTTGAGTGCAATACACTGTATTTTATTGCAGACCGAGGTCACATTAAATTATTTTTCCAGTCCCTGTATTATTTCCAGCCTGTCATTACCCAGAGTCCTGGTTTGCAAAGCATACGTATATTTATGGGACTAACAGCTAAGTTGATTTAAAGGGACACTATAGTCACCAGAACAACAACAGCTTTAATGCAGCAGTTCTGGTGAGTATAGTAAGTCCCTGCAGGGTTTTTAACTGCCTAGGCTTTTACTGCCTCAGGACACTGCCTAGGGACACCTCCAGTGGCAGTTACTCAGCACTCTCGTTCAGTGTCTCTACGCTCCACATGGAAGCACTCTACGTTTCTCATAGAGAGATGCATTGATTAAATGCATCTTTATGAGGAGACGCTGATTGGTCCATCTCGGAGATTTGCTGTGTATGCGCGTATAGCCTCCCAATTCTTTCCTATGGGAAAGCACTGGATTGGCTGACATCAAGTTTGATCACCTCCGCCAAGGGGGTGGGTCATCAGGGAGGCAACCCGCATAGTGCTGGAAAAAGTTGGGTAAAATCAAATTTTTAATCGGGGCAAAGTGAGGGAACACTATAGTGTTCCTTTAAAAGGATAGAATAGGCATCAAAACAACTTTAGGGGGGCGGAGCTAAGCTACCATGCTGAGAGGTCGCACAGGAGCAGAGCTCCGTGCCAAAAACGCTCATAATACGACAAAAACGGGGCAAAAACCTATCTAATCGTGGATTAAACAACCTGGAGAAAGAAGCCCCACACGGCAGACTCGGGCACCAAGCATCTCGACTGCAATCAGCGGCTACTAACCGGGGATAGACCTGAGGCCTACTAGGACAAGGCGAGGGAGGCGGCCGATCCCCACGCTGACAGTAGCCACTCATCTGGAGGTCTCCCCAGCATACTCACCTCCCCCCCCCCCTGCCGGTGAGGGATATCCTGGCAACCTAAGCCTGTGACAAAGCGGCAAGAATACAGCGGTGCCTATCCCATATTACCGGAGCGGCGTAAACAATCATGGCGGACGCCACGTGTAGCCCCCGGCACAATCATCAGCAACTCTCCCTAGAAGAAAGGCTAGATCGCCTGTTGGCAGCCTTCTGGGCTAAACTCTACTACCAGGGAGGCACAGGAGCGGAAACCCCACCAGCGGCAACCATGGGCCGGACCAAGCAAAGACGCGCGGCTCCTGGCCGCGGTAATAACAAAGTTAAAAAGGCGGGAAGGAGCAAGCCGCAAACCGGGACCAGCGGTGAGGCGTCGTACCCACCAGCAGGGACTACCCCTAAGCAATTTCATCTCCCTCCGGACGACCTGCACTCACCACGTGGAGTACCCTCACAAGAGACAGCAGAGACTTACTCCAGCAACCCACCGTACACCCACAGCACCCTGGAGAATGCATGTCCAAGAGGCTGTACCGTCCTGCACGCCGGCGATCAAAGAGGCTTCCAGCGGACTTAAGCACCTACCTGCTAACAGCCTCCCGTCCCTGGGCATCGGCTGACATTAATATTTCCTCCACCAGTCCCTTCCCTGACGGATTGAGTGGGACTTACTTTATGTATATACCGATATAACAGTGATTAACAGTGATCTCCCCTGCTCCCTTATTAGACCAGCCAGTTACAGCACCCAAACAGGATATCTCACTATGTTTTATATGCCGGTAATGCTCATCTTGATACTCAACTAAGTGAGATTTAAGCAGTTTAAAATGCATACACATATCGACACTATCTTGGCTGTCAGTTAGCCTAGTCTGTTGTTTCATTATTGTTTATTATTTACTGACAAATGCTTACTGTGTCCCCGTCATTGTGCACCAAAAGTGTGCCTAGCATGTTCCCACATAATGTGGGAGTCTCTATGCGGAGGGTATAGGTTAAACTTTGTCAGTGTTTAGGGATCACTACCCTGTCTCGCTAGGTTACTACCCGCGGGTATTAACTCCTTCATGTTATTCTACTGTTAGTGTGCCCTGTTATTAAGCCCTAAGCCTTATATGTAAATCGGTATGCCTAACACAAATGCCGATGTATTCAACGATAGGCATCAATTAATTTGTTATACAATTATTTTGTTATACTTTATACTAATCAATCATTTTTTGACAACGTAACCGTTTCGTTAAACAAGATGTACATTACACAATATAAAAAATGTGCAAATTTTTCTGCCACTGCATAGCTACTGTAACCTTGAATTACGCTGTTGTGGCGTCCGTTAATATTCTGTAACCACCTGCACAACCAAAATAAAGAATTAAAAAAAAAAACAAAAAAAAACAACTTTAGCTCAATGAAACAAGTTTGTTGTATAGATCATGTCCCTGCAGTCTCACGCTCAATTCTTTGCCATTTAGGAGTTAAATCACTTTTGTTTCTGTTTATGAAGCTCTAAACTAGGCATAGGCAACCTTCGGCACTGCAGATGTTTTGAACTACACCTCCCATGATGCTTTGCCAGCATTATGTGTACAAGAGTATTATGGGGGATGTATTACACAACATCTGGAGTGCCGAAGGTTGCCTATCCCTGCTCTAGACACACCTTCCTTGCCTGTGATTTATAGTCTGCTTGACAAAATGTTTCACTTTTTAATCAGATGTTAACTTGCTTTAGACATTTTCCATCTCCTGCTCTGTAAATTGCACGTTAATCACACACAGGAAGATCCTGCAGGGTGTAGATGCAGAGGCGGCTCTCTAATTAGGCGATTTAGGCGGCCGCCTAAGGCCTCGCGCTTATGGGGGCCTCGCGGCCGCCTAAATCGCCTTAGGGCAGTGTGACAGGTCGGGTCCTCGGTCAGAGACCGAGGACCCGACACAGGAGGGGGCCCGGCGGCTTGCCCTTAATGCCGCCGGGTGCGAGGCCCCTCCTATGCCTGCCCGTGAGAGAGCCAGCCTGTCTGCAGCTCCGCCGAGCGCAGAGCTGCAGACTGAGTGGCTCTCGCGATCTCAGCCAATCAGAGCGTTGCCGCGGGTTACCACGGCAACGCTCTGACTGGCTGAGATCGCGAGACTAAACTTACCACGTGGTCTGCAGCTCTGCACCCGGCGGAGCTGCAGACCGTAAAGGGAGCCCACCGGACCACCAGGGAAACAGCCTGGCCACCCACTGGACCACCAGGGATCCTAAGGTATGCCTCCGCTCCCCACCCTGCCCTCCTACCACCCTCTGTCCCAGCCCCCACACCACCATTGCCCCAGCCACCCCACCACCACTGCCCCAGCCACCCCACCACCATTGCCCCAGCCACCCTCTGCCCCAGCAAGCCCACCACCACTGCCACCCCACCACCACTGCCCCAGCCACCCCACCACCACTGCCCCAGCCACCCCACCACCATTGCCCCAGCCACCCTCTGCCCCAGCAAGCCCACCACCACTGCCACCCCACCACCACTGCCCCAGCCACCCCACCACCACTGCCCCAGCCACCCCACCACCACTGCCCCAGCCACCCACTGCCCCAGCCACCCCACCACCACTGCCCCAGCCACCCTCTGCCCCAGCCACCCCACCACCAATGACCCAGCCAACCCATCACCACTGCCCCAGCCACCCCACCACCACTGTCCCAGCCACCCCACCACCACTGTCCCAGCCACCCTCTGCCCCAGCCAGCCCACCACCACTGCCACCCCACCACCACTGTCCCAGCCACCCTCTGCCCCAGCCACCCCACCACCCTCTGCCCCAGCCACCCCACCACCCTCTGCCCCAGCCACCCTACCACCACTGCCCCAGCCACCCCACCACTACCCTGTCACTGTCCTCCTACCACCCCCTGCCCTGTCATAGTCCCACCTACCGCCCCAGCCACCCTCTGCCCTCTGCCCCAGCCACCCTCTGCCCCAGCCACCCTCTGCCCCAGCCACCCACTGCCCCAGCCACCCACTGCCCCAGCCACCCACTGCCCCAGCCACCCACTGCCCCAGCCACCCCACCACCACTGCCCCAGCCACCCCACCACCACTGCCCCAGCCACCCTACCACCACTGCCCCAGCCACCCTCTGCCCTCCTACTACCCTGTCACTGTCCTCCTAGCACCCACTGCCCTGTCATAGCCCCCCCTACCATCCCAGCCACCCTCTGTCCTCCTACCAACCCCTGGCCCAGCCACCCTCTGCCCTCTTACCACCCCCTGCCCCAGCCACCCTACCACCCTCTGCCGTCCTACTATCCTATGCCCCCTACCATCCCCTGCCCTGTCACAGCCACCATACCAACCTCTGCTCCCTACTACCTGTACCCTGTCACTGCCCTCCTACCACCCCCTGCCCAAGCCACCCTCTGCCCTCCTACCTCCCCACTACCCTGTCACTGTCCTCCTACCACCCTCTGCCCCAGCCACCCTCTGCCCTCCTACCACCCCACTACCCTGTCACTGTACTCCTACCACCCTCTGCCCTCCTACCATCCTATGCCCCCTACCATCCCCTGCCCTGTCACAGCCACCCTACCACCTTCTGCTCCCTACCACCCCGTACCCTGTCACTGCCCTCCTACCACCCCCTGCCCAAGCCACCCTCTGCCCTCCTACCTCCCCACTACCCTGTCACTGTCCTCCTACCACCCTCTGCCCCAGCCACCCTCTGCCCCCCTACCACCCCACTACACTGTCACTGTACTCCTACCACCCTCTGCCCTCCTACCATCCTATGCCCCCTACCATCCCCTGCCCTGTCACAGCCACCCTACCACCTTCTGCTCCCTACCACCCCGTACCCTGTCACTGCCCTCCTACCACCCCCTGCCCAAGCCACCCTCTGCCCTCCTACCTCCCCACTACCCTGTCACTGTCCTCCTACCACCCTCTGCCCCAGCCACCCTCTGTCCTCCTACCACCCCACTACCCTGTCACTGTACTCCTACCACCCTCTGCCCTCCTACCATCCTATGCCCCCTACCATCCCCTGCCCTGTCACAGCCACCCTACCACCTTCTGCTCCCTACCACCCCGTACCCTGTCACTGCCCTCCTACCACCCCCTGTCCAAGCCACCCTCTGCCCTCCTACCTCCCCACTACCCTGTCACTGTCCTCCTACCACCCTCTGCCCCAGCCACCCTCTGCCCTCCTACCACCCCACTACCCTGTCACTGTACTCCTACCACCCTCTGCCCTCCTACCATCCTATGCCCCCTACCATCCCCTGCCCTGTCACAGCCACCCTACCACCTTCTGCTCCCTACCACCCCGTACCCTGTCACTGCCCTCCTGCAACCCCCTGTCACAGCCACCCTACCACCCCATACCCTGTCACTGCCGTCCTACCACCCCGTGCTTTGTCATAACCCCCCTGCCCCAGGGGAACCCTACCACCCTCTGCCCCAGCCACCCTCTGCCCTCTTCTGTCCTCCTACCACCTCACTACCTTGTCACAGCCCCCCTACCACCACCTGCCCCACCACCCCCTGCTCCAGCCCCCCACTACCCCTTGTCCTGTCAAAGTCTCCTACCCTCTCACAGCTCCTCTACCCTGTCACCCCACACCCACCCAATCACAGCCTTCCCACACACACGCACTGTCACAACTTTCCACTGCACACCTTGTCATTCCCCAACCGGACCCTATCATTACCACACACACTTACATCCCCTTCACATACACTATCACCATTCCCAAACAGTTCAGACCCCACACACTGCCGCCCCTTACACCCAGCCAAACTTACATAACCCCTCCTAATCCTGTCACTCTCACCCACTGCAACCATACAATACTCCTTGCTTTGCCACACCTACCCTATTGCATTAACCCCCCCCCCCATCAACCCTGTCAGACTCACCTTCTCTTGCACTGTCACACTCACCCCCCGACCCTGTCACTCATCCTCTATCAGTCTGTCCCACTCACCCCCTTCACCCTGCCACACTCACCCTATTACATAAACCCTTACAATCCTGTACTCCAACTGTGCAACACTCACCCCAAACCCTGTCACACATAGGTAGACAATGCCAGATACACTCATATATACATATTCCGGCACTTATGTATACACGACTGCAAGGCTATGTAGCCATACCCCTCAGTCATGTATAAACGATTGGCATAATTGCTAATTAAATTTGTTTATTGCAAATTAAGTTAGTTTGCATATTATGCCATAACTACAGTCAGAGAGATCATAATGCGGCGGCACAGGGAGCCGCTACACTGCAAGCCTCTGAACGATGAATACAGAGACTAGCTCTCTGTATCCAGCGCTGCAAGCTCGTCCTTAAATACAACAACAGCTCCTTATACACACAATGCAACCCCTATTTTTAACTTTAGGTGTTAGTGGGGGCCTCAAGTTTGAGTTTCGCCTAAGGCCTCACAAAGTCTAGAGCCGCCACTGTGTAGATGGCTATTAACAGAGTAGGAGATACATTTTAAATTAAAATAGACTGTGTGCAATAAGTTTAAACATGAGATCTTTATTTACGGGAAGTGTTTAGTAAGACTATGCAATGCATATACAGTGAGGTGTGACTAGGACTGCATAAACAACTGGGATTTAACTCAAATGGCAGAGTAAAGGGACATGATCTATACAACAAAACTGCTTTAATTAAGCTGAAGTTGTTTTGGTGCCAATAGTGTCCCTTTAAGAATAAAGCGTGTGAAAACAGAGAGCTGTTTTGTCAGCACGAGAGGGACCTACACAATATTAGGCAGGTAGTGTTGTGGCTGATCAATACACACACACACTATAAGAATTATTTTTTTTTGCTTTTGAGATGAGAAGTAATATAGTACAGACACACAACCTTACATACACACAAAAAAAATATACACATGGTATGTGCGTTTTTTGTTGTTGACAGTATCTCTCTGTACAGAGTACTTAAAAAAAGAAACATTTCTATTAAATCAGACTGTGCTACTGTATCAGGGACCCTCTGTGCATCTTCCACCCATTATTTAACAGTGTACTTTCTCTCATCCTTAACTCCCGCCATTTTCAGAGTATAATATGACCTTGCGTTATGGCTCCCCTCGTTACGCTTCCCTCATCTACTTTACTAAACTATTTGATGTGTTACGATGTTTCCCATGATATAAAGGTTTGTTTTCTATTACACTGTGCAGACTTCTGACCCCGTAGCAGAAACTCCACATAATATAATCTTGCCACACAAACAAATTCACATTTTAAGATCAAGTCCATACATGATTTGAGAGCCGTTACAACATACAGCTTGTATAGCAGTTAAATAAAATGCATCACATTGGTCAGGAGTTCATACAACTCATACATTCTAAATAATTCATATGAACCTAGAGTTTTAAAGGGGAAAAATAATTAAAAATAATGGTCGAGTCAAAGGGATTAGTATGTATCAGTGTTGGCTAACTACATTTCCCATGATTCTCTATCAGCCTTAAATAAAATGGTGTTCACAAACATCTAAATGCCTAGATTGGCCATCATGGCATTCGTAGGACTGTTCAGCCCTGTTTTGTTTGTTCCAATATTAATCATTAAATTGTGAATCATCCCAGATTTTTCCACACGGTGAGATGTTCGGGGCAGCTAATAAAACATGCTGTGTTCCTTCAAGCAGCTCAGACTAGATCAGTTCCTGTTTACGGCTGAAACTTCCCCACCCACACATTGTAAATTTCTCCAAAATGCCCAGAGAGAAGAACTCTCTCCCCCTTCTCCTCGCCTTCCCTGCGATCGTTTTACATGGAAACTGGGTACTCAGTACTGCATCGTACAGCTAAATAGGTGGTCTGTTAATCTGGGGCACAGCTCTCCCTCTGAAGCTACAGGCTGGCAGGCTGCTTCCATGGCATTGATGGAAATATTTAATTGCACTGACCCGAAGTCCTTACAGAATATTAACTCTTTTACAGCTCATCATGAAAAATTAATGTAGTGGTTTGCCAGTTGGGAAAGTGGAAACCAGCCACATGACTTGAGCAGATCACTTGCACTTTCGATTTTAATAAAGCTTAATTCTTCATTTAATCTATATTTATAGTTTATGTTTAGTTATAGTTCACTTATAAGGCTACTTATGATTACTTTGTCATTATGGCTATAGAAGATTTACTTTGTGTTGCCCTCCATGAGTGAGAATACAAGCCAGTGGTACAAGTTCTCCTGGCGGATGAGGGTGAAGGGAGTCGTGGGGAAACATGGTGTCAGTGAGTACAGGGGAGCATGACAACATGGAGTCATGAAATCTGCACTGGCGTTCAGCGTCTCCTTGCTCTTCGGGGAGGCATTGTACGAACCCCATGCATAAATCGGAAAGCATTTGATTGGCTGAGATCATCATGACTGATAATCTCTGCCATAGAGTTGAGACTGGCCTGGCCTGGAAGAAAAGGTGAGTAAAATCACCTGTAATCTCAACAGAAAGGGGGTCAATCACCTAAACAGCCACTTCAACACTTCATGTCAGAAACATGTTTGTATTCCTGGCACTATAGTGTTCCTTTAAGGTCAAAATAGCCAAAAATGGAAACATACTCTAAGTCAGCTATATTTGTAGTTTGGCTATTTGGACATTACATTTTAAATTAACCTTGAATTCTCGGTCAAGTGACTTATTCTGATTGGGTTAGCCACGCTGGTGGGAGCTATATGCAGTGATAAAAAGATAGAGGATTGCAGTCTGGTCTCCCAGCAATCGTAGAAAAAGATTCAAAATATAGTATTTAAAAAAAAAAAAATTGTGTAAAACAATAATATATTTTAAAACATGGCCAAATAAGGTCTGAGAACAGGAGACCAGGCCAGTTCCCATGTTGGTATTTAGCCAGACATCAATACAGTTTTAACATCATTCCAAAATTGATGCTGTGTGTGTGGGGAGGGGTAGGGGACCACTTTTAACAGGACAGACAGGGTATTCACTACAGTTCATGTTACAAGACATTCAAAGTGAATTTCAAACATTGAGCCAAATTGCAAAAATACTTAAGCTTAGCTATAGCCACAGATTTTGACCAAATTTTGCAATTTTGTTTTCAAATCTATCTGAATACAACACAAAATCTCGACATGAATTTAAAAAAAAAAACAAAAAAACAACACATTATTTTACTCTAAATGCAATTTCACATTTTTCAATGAAAATAATTTTTCTTAAGGAGGAGGGGTGACTGCCAAGAATGTTCAAATGCCCGATGGCCAACTGATAAACGTCATAATCTTATAGCCTGTGTACTAGCCGCTAACTATAGTATCATGTTGTACAGTGTTTGTTTTCCATACAATTGGATAATATGAATGGATTCTTTATAAACTTGATCATTTGAAGACACTGTGTGGTTTAAACACCGCAGAACTAAAAAACTGATTGCAAAATTCAGAGTAAAACTGCACGCTATCACTGGTTTTTAATTCGCAACAATTCGCTGTTAAGTGAATAAACCTGCACATTTTTACAGCATGGAATGATATTTCTTGTATTATTAAGACTGCGGATGGATTCAACGTTGTGTCAATGTGTCAATCAACGTTGGTATCCAGACAGCATTTCACGATATCCATTTATAGACTGGCCCACTTCTACTGCCTCTGGACACCATCTAGTGGTCCAAAAACTTTAAAAGTAAAAGTTGTGTTACAAACTCCGGTTATAAAAACGAAAAGCTTTATTTTGTAAAACTAAAAATGCGCTCTACAAGATGCCAAGTACTTGTTATGTAAGAATTAGGATTGCGGTGTGACTTCTTGGGGCCATCATACACCCAGTTCTACAATCCCTCAAGATTAGTGATTTTTAATGAATTTGTTCTATTTATAGCAAATTATTGAATTTTTGAGCTTGTCAAATGGGCACGCCAACTAGACAACCTTTAAATAATTCACCTGGCTTAATACGCAGGACTGGAAATATCGATTAGCTCATCCACCTGTAATGAATACGATAATTGAGCAGAAAAGTGGATTGTCTTTTCTTTATTTTTTTTTTTTTTGTCAATCTTTATTTTATTGAGGCATGTGATTATGGTGTTACAGAATAAAGAGAGGGAGACATGCAAGGGTCATACAGGTTGTACATATCATGGTAAATTGCAATATCTCCGCAGATTAACGGCCTCATTTTATATTTTATAAACAAGCTTAACTGAGAGAGTGCATAGTAAAGTAAAAAGGTCAAGATGATGGACATTCAGTGTGTTAAACATGGCTTAATAACATATGTTTTTAGCAGTAACAGACGAGTGATTGTCATATTATAGCATAGATTTTTAAACAATGGCGTATTGAGAGTTGCCTGCACATTTTTGTCATTTAAGGAAAACACGTTTAAACATTTCGATAAGAATCTAAGTAGTATATGTTTCCAGCTTAGTTCAGTAGATTTTCTGCGCTTATTCCTAAATTATAATAAGGTCAAGATGATTATCTATATTTGTAGATTATTATACACAGTATTTTAACTCGCTTAGCAAACTGTATTGTTAGAGTAAGAGCAAACAAACAGGTGAGAGCACCCAATGGCCAACAGCTGTGGACTAGACACCGTCTTTTCTTTATTTCAACACTTGAAATTCTAGTAAGTTTACGTTTATTATGACCGGTAAGTTTTGATTTCTGAATTATAGCCTGCGTTGATATTTTTGAGCCCTGTTAATAGAAGGTGCCCCAAATCATTATAAAAACAATATACTCTATGCAGATTATCTTCACCCAATCTATAGTTTCCTCTACCGCTAACTAGAAACCGGTTAACATTTTATTAATCATACCTCCCAACATTTCAACTTACCAGAGACGCTCACTTTCATTATAAAAAGGGTTTTTTTTTTTTGTTTTTTTTTTTTAAATTCTTTATTTTTGAGTGCTTGAGTGAACATAAGTATCTCACAATGCCACAACAGCATATGCAAGATTGGTATTATTACAGCATTGTACAGTTATGACATTTAGGTTTAGCACATTTTTGGTATAAAGTTAGTCAAGTAATACATATACGTCTTATGGTTGTACACAGAAATGAAAGTAAAGCGTATAAACTAGACGTGGTGAGTAACCGATAGAAAAAAAAGGGTTTTGATGACAAGGTAGTCAGGAAGTAAGACGATATACTCTCCAATAGCCATTTATTTAAATGAAAATTACATTTAGAAGAATATTAACCTATGTTATTTACACAGACTCCTTTCTAGGTGAACTGTAGTTTAAAGACAGATTATGATGGGTTTTATTACTACATAATTGCTCCGTTACATGCTACTACTCAAAACAATCTGGAGCTCCCAGGTAGGAGGCACGTTAGGATAGAAAGAGGCACAAAGGGGTTTGAGGACAAATGAGGCATTAAAGCTCCCCTGTCACCCCCTCCCCTCCAAAATGAGTATTTCATGAAATCTTTAGTAAATACTCCAATTGACAATGTAGGAATTTCACTGATAGTCTAACGCAGTCAAAAGATATACTAAGACAACGTAGGGATAAATTGTCCTTATAGATTTCCTACACTCTACAAGATTTGACAAAAGGCAGAGCTACCACCATAACGTTTTGTCATTTCCCCATGCCGTCACTAGTGCTGTAAGGAAATAGGCTTGAATATGAAGGATCCCTTAGCAGTATCCTCCTTAGACAGTAGTTTGTATAAGTTTGGCCATAGACTTAGTGCAAGTGTAATTTCCTTAATAGCAGTATATATATATATATACACACTGTTCAAAAAACCGGTTCAAAAACAGTTTGACACAGAAACGGGGAAGGATGTGTCAGGAACATATTGGTACCATAACCACAAATGTTTCTAAATTGGTTTCTGATAGCACAGACAGGTTACAGGAACAAAGACCAGTAACATGCTTTACCAGTAAGACATTTATCATTCTGGTTGTAACGGATCGCCTGGCACCCCGACTGAGTACCTCCGTTAAAGGATGCTCCTAGCGTTTCCTGAGGACTCCAAGCACTCTGGCAGACACCACAATCACCGAATCTGAGAAGCATATAAATCCTCTCAAGCCTCTGAATGCTGTAGACAGTTGAATAGGAACCATACGAATAGGTTTGCACTCCTAGCAGTCAAACTGAAACAGCATGCAATAAATCCTCCCCCAAGAATGAGACGACACTTCACTTTGAGGGTTAAAACAGGAACTCTCGACTGGCACATCTAGTCTGGCTTTTATTACAATTGTACACTTACAGGCCACACCCAGGGGGAGGCATAAAATAACCAGTTACATACATGGTACAACCCCCACGTCTCCTCCCCTCAGATAAACATATAACATAATTAGAGCATACACATTTTTACCCAAGTTCTGGATGTACCCCAAACACAGGGGGTACACCTTTAAAAAGCTCTTATTCCGGGGGACAACATATCCAAAAATCAGTTCATTCGGATAAACGGTTCGGGAGTTATAGGGTTCCAAAGATTTGACCGACCGCACAGACCAACTAGCCGAAAACAGTTCCATAAGTTTTGGCCTTGCGGTCGGTCCTCGTTCGTACGATGAAAAGGAATGAAATTCGTGCCATCCAGTCGAATCTCGGTGGTCGCTAGACTCCCCATAGCAAATTAAGTATAACTACCGAACGGCCGGTTGTTCGGTAGTTCCAGCACGAAGTAATGGGTGTATGGAGGTCTCAGCGGTGTTCGCCTATATGCGTATCCGTTTTTAGTTCCATGCGTTCACAGGCAAACACCGCTGTTCGTGCGCAAGATGGCCGCGAACACGTGTTAGTCCCGAAATGGCGGCCACCCGGACACTGAGACAAAGGGAATGATTAAAACGACACGAACGGTTTTTACTACCGAATCCCAGCAACGTATTTAAACATATTCCAGGTGTCCATAGTCTCTGTACAGTCCATTTAAAGAGCCAGAGACAGCAATATAAAAATCCATTAAGCCCAGATATAGTTTTTAAAGTGCAATATGTCCAGGGGCCATAGTCGCAGGGCAGGAGGCGGGCAAACAGGCTTCTCCAATGCCCAGTGGCGAGGTTGGTTTCGCCACACTGGTCTATATGATCTGATCACATCCCATAAAGCTCTTCCAGCAGTGGTTTATGGGATGTGTAGTTCAACCCTAAGCAAGGGCCGAGATAAAACTTTCCCCTTTGAGGTCAGAGGGTGAATGGCCAGTCTGATGGCTGCAGGGATTTTGCCAATTGCTGCAGTTATATTAAAAGAAGTTATAATCAGCTCTGTTCAGTGACAAAATTACAGGAGACTTTTTTCCACTACATATATTATATATATATATATATATATATATATATATATATATATATATATATATATACACACACACACACACACACACCTTTTTATTGCTCAGAGTAACCGTAAATCTTTATTTAACCCCTTAAGGACCAAACTTCTGGAATAAAAGGGAATCATGACATGTCACACATGTCATGTGTCCTTAAGGGGTTAAAGCGAAGGTTCTAAAATTTTGTGGAATTAATGGTCAGGCTTTTTTTTTTTTTTTTAAATGTGTTTACAGTTTAAATTCTCTATATATCTCTCAATTATAAACTAATGGCCTGCTCTATTTAAAAGACTGATTTAAAGCAATTAAAGCTATCTATTTATCAAGCACCAAGGTGGAATTGGTACAGAAGTCCTTATGCAATGCATCGGCCCTTCCCTGATGTATCAGTCTAACAGGGGGAAAGTTTACAAGACTACGCTGTTGCCTAGAGCAGTAGCTGTCACACAGTCTGCATGGTAAATGAATGGTTTAGGATTTAAGGATTACCCAATTGTGTTAAAATGAGGAAATCTGTTCATCCCAAATTGGTTTGAGAACCGCTGGTAGATATTTAGTAAACAATACCATTTTAAAATGTGGCTGCCAGTTCCATTTTTTTTTCTTTTCTTTTTTTTTTTGTTAAAACCCCCAATCCATAGAAATAAGGTACTTTATGTGAAATAATATTCTTCTTCAGGTTATCATCACAGATAGAAAGACAGGATGACGCCCTTGAAAGAAAGATTGATTTATGCCTCGGTCCTACCCTTTTTAAAGGGCAATAAATGCTTGTGTTAAAGGGAATCTGTCATCAAAATGATATATAATCATATTTACATTGGAACAAGCCCATTGGAGGTAGCCTTTAGTTTTATAACCGTGTCATGTTACATATCTATTTTCGTGCATTATATAAAGAATATATTAGAATAAAGAAGCAAAAAAAAAAACTTGTACAACATTTACACCAATAAGGAGGGTCATGATAGTTCAGAGATCGCTGTTTAGCAAACTGTAAACTGTACAGTCATTGCATAGAGAGACAACCCAAACACCATAACAACTGATGCCCTTTGTATACGTCCTAGCAGTTCTGCAATCTTGACACCGTACAATTATTAAAATAGAGAAGTTCATTAAAATCTCAGTTCCAAACCCCACTCCCAATAGATTTCATAGGAAAAAAAAAATAAAAAAAATAAACAGTTTCCCTGTAAGCCATACCAGATTACACAATGGAAGACACATTTGTTCCAGAATGTAAGGATTTCAGTTCAGTAAAACATAAAATCCCTAAATAAACCTGACATACAAAGAATATCATTTTTTTTCATACATATAATATTCCATAAAGGAGAGAAATTACACACGCACTCATGTAAGGGTTACAATTAATATTTTATTTATTCATAAACACACATTTTGTCAAATATTTTTCTGTCGAAATGCTGACTTCAGTGTAACAAAAGACTGATTCATTCTTTATAAGTTCTTCTCTGAAGATAGAGGCATGATAAGGGAAGCATGAAGTCATTCGAAAACCTGTACTATTTAATTGACGTGCATTCTCTCTCTGTTTGTTTGATGGTGGCACGTTAAAGATGGATAGTAGCGCAGATTATTCACGTGTGGCATGCATTCATGATTAATAGCTTGCGGGACCACAAGAAATAGGTTCAAGATGAAAGGTCAGAATATGAAGCCTCGGATCCCATTACAACTCAGCTCCCTCCCCACTCTTATAATAAGGAGACAAGAGGGAAACTTTACACAGTGACACACAAGGGAACGTGTTCGAGTTTTCACTGTCAGACTAGTTATGTATACGGATTTCTCCTCACCTTATACGCAAGCATCTTGTGCCTGGATATTAGTATCTGTAATAAAAATCAGATACAATATTCGAAGTAGAAAAGGTTTTGCTTTGTGGTCATTTTTTTTTTTTGTCTCCTTTTTGTACTGCAAGCTTGCTATGCAACTCCGCCCAAAAATACTAATGGATAATAATGGTGAGAGAGACAGGCCAAACATTATGGAACACGTCATTAAAGGGACACTGTAGGCACCCAGACCACTTCAGCTCATTGAGGTGGTCTGGGTACAATGTCCCTACAGGGGTAACCCTACAGGGGTAATTAACCCTACTGGGGTAATTATTGCAGTTTTTACCATGCAGGGTTAACACCTCCTCTAGTGGCTGTCTACCAGACAGCCACTAGATGGACTTCCAGGTGCTTAGACAACTTTTGGTCATCTAAATAATGCTGGACGTCCTCACGCTCTGCATGAGGTCTTCCAGCATCACTGGAATCCTCATAGGAAAACATTGATTAACGATTTCCTATGAAGAAATCCTAATGCAAGCTCAGGCATTGCCGCGCATGTGCATTAGGTCTCCCCAGCCAGCTGATGTCGGCGGGGAGGAGCGTGGCCAGAGCTAGACCTAGTACCGAGTGACTTCAGCGCTGGATTCAGGTAAGTGATTTAAGGGTTTTAACCCTTTCAGTTCTGCAGGAGGGGGGGCGCGAGGAAGGGGGCACTGTAGAAACCTATAGTGCCAGGAAAATGGTTTTGTTTTCCTGGCAATATAGAATCCCTTTAAAACATGGGGCCATGAACAAGCTAGTGAACAAGCTAGTCTGATGCTATAGCACAAAGTTTTGGAATGATAGAACAGAGCATCTGGATGATGAAACACACCCGCAATTTGCATAAGGCAATGATCGCAGACTATTAACAAATAAGAAACCTTGGGCTAAAGAAAAAAAATTATAAAATCCTGGCTGGACCTAAAAAGCAAGAGGTCACCATTAGAATTTAAGTCTTTGCACAATTGTATTTTTTTTTTAAAAAAATCTGTGACTACAAAACTAGTGTAAACCCTGGGAATTTGCCATCTTTCAACAGAATAGAATATAGATGGTTATCGTGCTGCCGTAACATATTAAAATCCAATGTAAAAAAAATAAAATAAAAAGTGCAAGTGTAAGTTTACACTAGAAACTGCTTTATTTCTATCTGACCTTTCTATGTGAATATTCTTATTATCTGAATTGTTAAGCACCACTTGTCTTGTGGTTATACGGTTATATCTTTCTCTGCATAAAATCTAACCGGCGGAAAAAAGTAAGAGCAATAGCTAATCTTGTCACCACTTTGTTCCGGAATAGGACCGTTTTGTTTGCCCTGCCTGCTGTATCTCATCCAAAGAGTACAGGTCTATATCATTCATTAATTGGGCCTATATGGGAATTTCAAGCCTTGACTCTTTATGAAGCCACAGTAATAATAAAAAAAATAAGATAAAAAAAAATATTTTAAAAAAAAATTGAAATCATTGACAGTGAATTTAAATACCCAATTTCTTGTGTGTTATTCTGGTTATGCTAGTGTTATTCTAAGATTCAGGGTTTGATATCGGCCTCGCCAAATGTTTGTATTTAATCATCTCTATTCTAGTCATTTTCATCTTTACAACAGCTGCTTTTTATATTTGACTAAAATTAAAATCATTTTGTGCATTTGATTAAAAACATTTTAAGCAGCGTAATAAACAATATGGGCAACAGTAGCTCATCTGCCATAATGTTCTCTTTTCTTGAGGGCCTCATTATAAACTTTACAGTCAATAGGTAGCCTTTTAGGTCGATTTATGTTAAACCACAGTAATTAGGATTAGGGTTCTCCACAATCGTATCACCCTGTCTACGACAACAATAGATTTTTTTTGTTTTGTTTATTTTTCTTAAACACGATAGTGAATTTTGAATTTTTTTTTTCCTGGGCATTTTTCCTTTTTAAAAGCTTGTACAAAGAGAGGACTTTGCAGGATTTTGTGACCCTAAAGTCTTTAGGTTCCAGTGAAATCTTTCTAATATTTGATGTGAGTGACAGCCTGATGCATAAATTATGGTGCCAGGAAGTCCTCTCCCCCCCCCCCCCCCCATGCACGTACTTGCTTGTAACGTCTGCTATTTGCAAACACTGCTGCAGCTATGATGTCCATTTTTCCATCTGACATCAACAAAAGGAACCTGTACTCTCTCCTTTCAACACACAAATATTTGTACATGCGCAGTGTGGGTGCATCTACATTTTAGGCTCTCACATTGATCTGGACTTGCATGCCTCCTCCAGTCCCTGCCCATCTTTCATATCTTACAATTCTAGGAGGAATATATTTGTGTTTAACTATTAATTTTCAGAATATTTAAAACTTCTGCCATACTATTTAACAGCTGTAATTGTACACCAGGAATAGCCAACAAGGAGACCTCCGTTGAAATTTCTGTCGATAGCAGTCTTTTAAAAACAAAACAAAAAAAAACAAAACTATTTTTAAACCAAACTTTCAAGATAAAACGGACAATATTCACATGCTACAGTAGGATTACATACATGCCGGTCATGACACGTTTATCTCTTAGAATATTATACCGTGTTAATTCTTTGTTACCCGCTTTTTATTCTTGTTGGGTTTTAAGGTCACGTTATCTATAGGTTATAGATAAACATGAATTATCATATTTATATACTCCGTTTCGAATGAAATGCTGAAAATGAAGTGCCTTTCGGTATTAAACTTCCCATGTGAGTATCTAAAAGGCCCGTTCTTGTGGGTTTATGTCACAACAGCTGCGCTTTCCCCTCAGCTCTGCTGTTTGCTATAAGGATCAAATTTCATGTCTTTGTGTGTTCCCACTCCAGCTGGCAATGGCCCACATTCCTTCTCCTTACACAAGCTGCACTTCTTTCCATTATAGAGGGGAAATAAAACAAAAAAAACTATCTCGTCTACAGCTTGAGTTCCAATCCTAAGGCACAGGCCCTTCTCATTCAGAGAAATGGCTGTGAATACCAATTCTTTACTCAATTAATGAACATGGATAGTGAAATACAAATCAACAATCAGGATGTACGCCAGTAAATATTACCAGCAATCCAGACCCCAGTATAACCGAAGAAATTAAAGGGATACTCCAATGATCATAGTCACTAGATTTTATTTTTCTGGTCATGCCGCTAGAGCACTATGGGTGCAGACATTGACAAATCCGTTAAAAATGGTTTGGTAAAGAGATCGGAGAATTCCCCAGCATCCAAAGCTCACCCCCTTAAGACATTTTAACAAGGGAATCTACTGTTCTCCTGTCCAATATCTTGAAAGCCCTGCAAGGACACAATCTCGGTTTTCTGACTTAACACAAGCAAAGAGTGGTTTAGATTGCTGGGGTGTAGGATGACTCCACCACCCAAAACTGCAGCTGGCCCTTGTAGGTATGGCACTGCTGAATGAATGGACACAAGTCTCCTGCATTGATTTGGCTTTGCCAGAAGGAATAGTGGCAGTTGTGATGTGCAGAAGTGGCTGCCGAGATGCAATATGACCAAATTACTCTCTACCCCAGCACCCAGCAGATAAGGAGGAAGCCAGATTTCATCAAATATGTCATGTGAGTTTGCAGAACTAGACAGTCCTATGTTTTTGACTCCACTCACAACTACCTTCAATTTATAAAGTGTCCTTTTTAGATACAAGAAGTATATAAATCTGACAGCCACTAGCTGAAGCATTAGAAGGCTATAGTCCATCATAGACAATATCTATCTGAGCCGGAGAACATGAAGGCTGTGGTCCATCATGGTGCGATCCTCCAACCATAAAATTTTGGTGGTTGAAAGGGTGGAAGAAGAGCCGCGGACTTTGATTTAATGACTAAAAATTTATGCAAACAGTTCTCGCATACTTGAGTAAGGCCAAATGTATTTAACACTTAAATGTGTCACCTGGACAGTTGTTCCTGATGTTCCAGCTATGGTTGGCTGACACCCTGATGGAGTTGTAGATACCAGCAGCTGGAATGCCAGATGTTTCCTTTGTTCTTCTAATGCACTGAAAACAATTTCGTGAGCCATGTTTTCAAAGGAATTGGTAATTACATTGTGCTATAGCACAGCTTCATAAACTAGTTATTTCCTACCTGCTCCAAAAATCCCAAACCATGGTGCACTTTAACAGAACTCTATATTGTTAGAAAATACAAAACTCTATTCCAAACACTATAGGATCCGTCTGCTCGAGTGGTCCCTTCCCGACGAATAAAGGGTGCTTCCTATGGGGTTTTTCAAGGAGCAAAGCGTGAGGACGTCCAGTGAAGGTTCATGGAGTTAATCTCTGCGTAAGCCCAGGAAGTGCCACTAGTGTCAGTCTGGGTGATGGCCTTGCAGGGTTAAGGGGGCAGGGACACAACACCCAGAAAACTTTAATGAGATAAAGGGGTCTGGGTGTCTACATTGTCCCTTAAAAATTCACACAATCTTAAAATGACCTTTAGTTACCCAAATATTTTAAATTCATCCTCCCACACAAATAAATACTCAACTTGCTACCATTTCAGCTACGATTATATTACAAATAATGCACTGCATTTCCTGTAAAATTGTGTTTACGTTCGTTTCATTACATGATTCACCAGTTTTAACTTTAATATACTTCCTTCCTGTACGTTGTTATATTGCAGGATAACACTATAACTTGTATTTGATAGTATGAATAATGCTCCAGAAATTGTTGGTCCTCATATTAAGCACCTCCTATGGTTCATAATCAAAAAGCTAGGACATGTCAATTGACCCCCTCAAGACTGATTACTCAAAATTTGCAACCTTTTGGCTAAAATAGCCCAAATGTAACTATTACCAAGTTGCTTCATTTTCATAATCAGCTGTTTTTTTGCAAATTCACTGAAGCAGCACAGCAAAAAATACAAACATTCCTTTTTCAGAAGCTCCTAGGGTGCACTGATCTATGAAAAATATATGGGTTTCAATGGTTAATTATCCTGTAATGCTGTACTTGTTTAAGTATATAAAATGTTTCACTTCCTCTTTTATACATAATTATGTACAGTTTTATGAATGAGAACTGGCCAGCATGTTTGTGTGTGCTGCAACATTTATTCCTACTTCATACTTAACATGTATAGCTTGGAGGAAAGACGAGTCAGGGGGGATATGACAAAACATTTAAATACATAAAGGGAATCAACACAGTAAAGGAGGGGACCATACCTAAAAGAAGAAAAACTAGCACAACAAGAGGACATAGTCTTACATTAGAGGGGCAAAGGTTTAAAAATAATATCAGGAAGTATTACTTTACTGAGAGGGTAGTGGATGCATGGAATAGCCTTCCAGCTGAAGTGGTAGAGGTTAACACAGTGAGGGTGTTTAAGCATGCGTGGGATAGGCATAAGGCTATTCTAGATATAAGATAAGGCCAAGGACGAAAAAAAAAAAAATTTGGGACAAGAGTGGGGATGGCCATAAAGACAGACCTGAGGGACATTATTGGACTTTGGCGTCTCCAGAAGGCTCCTAATTTTCAATCTATGACTTGGTGTCACTTTAAACATCCAGCTTTATATAATGAAAAAAAAAAAGTTTTTCCTAAACTTCTAAAAACTTCAATGCACATTCAGGTTTCAAACAATGACCTATTTTTCAAAACCTTCTGATTAATATATAGTTGGTCGCTTACCGGTCTCGTTTGAGGAGGTAAACCACTCGACTGCATTTGTCTTTGAATTCGTTGTGGCTGCATAAGCTGCCGTATCTGTTGCTGGAGAAATTGGTTGTTGCTAACTTGTTGAGTTGGTTGCACAGCTGCAGACTGGTGCTGCTGCTGCTGCTGCTGCTGCTGTTGCTGCTGTAGATAATGAATTAGTGAACCGGGGCTTGAAGATAAATTCATCTTTTGGCCTGTAGAATCAGGTGCAAAATGAGAAAGTGGCTTGGTGTTATTAAAAGAAAACTGATCATGAGCCACCGGTGTCTCGCTCACCATACCAGGCTGCATGCCATTCGATGACTGTTGCATAATCATATTCATATTTTTGGTCTGATTTGTAGACATGGACTTGAAAAGGGAGTTTTGCATACTGGGCTGATTGTTGGAAGGGTTGAGACTGGAAATTAATGTATTCTGGGGACTAAATGGCTGCTGATGAAGTGCCGGACTTGAAAGTTTTTCAGGCTGATATGGTGGTGATGGTCCAGCGTTGGAGGCCACCATGTTGTTTTGTGGACTTTTGATGGCATTGGCTGGGTTGCTGTTTGACGTAATGTTAGTTAGCATTGAGTTTTGAGGGCTGAAAGGCTGCTGGTTCAGAGCTGGGCTTGTTATCTTTTCAGAGACATACGAAGGAGAATGTCTGTTGGTTGGAGTGCTCGTGGAAGTCATGTTTGAGAGCATAGCACTTTGGGATCCTTGTATATTGTTCCCTTGTAAATTGTTTGTGTTCATACCTGTCACAATAACATTTTGTGGGCTGAAAGGTTGCTGGGGAGAAGAACCCGGTCTGTAAGGTGGAGATAGACCTGTAGGTGAAATGGTCGGCCAGTTTGAGGTCTGCACCTGTTGCTTCGATGAAGACCCTTGTTTACTTGCAGCCAGCTGTTTCAGTTGCTGTGTATGCCAGTTTGCTCCAGGCATATTCGGCATAGATACTGGTAACATGGATTGAGGTTGGCTCTTATTTTGAGATGGGGGAATTGGTGACTGGACTGGTTTATTTGAAGGAGGAACTGTATAATTTGTCCCAGCAGATGATGGTCTAATTTGAGGGGAACCAGCAGAAAAATCTTTGCTTGAGATATGGCTGTCCAAGTGAGATGTGGTCTGTGGGGACAGCTTTGGTGTTGTACTCAAGCTTGATTGTGAATGACTTATAACTATTGGATCCTTGCTACCCAATATATTTTCAAGGTCCAGTTCATTAGGAGATGGATCAGGCATTTTAGTAAGTTCCTCCAAGAGATCCTGCAATTCTTGGTCTACAGATTGCAGGTTGCTGGTCTTTTCATCGTATGAAGTCTTTTGACCAATTTCGGTGCCCTGTGACACAGAAAATGGGGAGGTCATACCCCTACCATTCATATGGTTGTTTTCCAGCAGAGCAGAATGACTGCTCACTCCCATGGATGAAGAACCGTGGTTGGTCGAGAACGGAGAATGCTGCAATTCTGAGCAAACTACACTAGAGCTGGTATTTTGGGACTGACCCATTGAAAGTGTAACATCATCAAGACAAAGTCTTTTACCATTACTCGAATATAGTAGATCATTCATTCCAGAGGACACAGGGGAGCTGTCATCATCTAGCTTTCTCTTTATGGATCCTTGCAGCTGGAAGAGAAGAAGGATATGCAGTTTTAGGTATACTTGAAGATCAATATAAATGTAATAAAATGAGAACAGTTGAACAGATTATACATATGTAAAAATGGATCACTCAATGGGAAATGCCAATACAAATTACATCAAATATATATATGCAAAGTTAAAGGTAACCTATAATCTAATAATGGAAATTTATACCGGCGATAGAACTTCTTGGTGGATGTACATTAACTTTATTAGCATGGGGATGAAATATTGCAGTGCACAAATTCATTTCGATACAGCAATCTGATGATACAAGACAAATCATTAATTTACAATACTCCCTTAAAAGTGTTTTTCGAGCATAACGGCCACGTCTATTATAAGACTGAAATATAGTTTTAATTTTTAAGCAATGAATATTATATATGAATTTAACCCAGGCAGAATTATATCAACGATAATCTCTTTTTTTTTTTACCTGTGATTGGCTTCTTTCTTTATACTTTGGTCTGCTGTAATATTTTGTTTTTTTATAACTCCTATCATAAATTTATATATAAACATATACACACACACCCACACCCATATCTAAGAGTCTGATGCATCTAATAAAAGTCGACTAACAGTCAACAACTAATTAAAAACCCACAAGTTGCAAAAAGATATGTCTTAATTATATATTATATCCCACCAGCATTAGCCATTATCCAATATTTATTCTTGCATTCAGACCTGCCATGTCCTCTCCCTTCGCACGCCAGCAGTAGTGAAAAGTCGGTGGGAGGACAAGAAAAATAATTACACGGGCAAGTGTGTATGAGCGTGAATGTATATGTAGATTTGTATGTCTGTTTTTAAATCTATGTTTGTATACATGTATCAAAAAACAGAGAATAGAGTCAGCGCTAATATATCAGAAAGAGGTACAAAGGGCAGCAATCCCAAACAAGGACTCCCTCACATGTCCTTGAAATAAATGAGAAAGGCAAACAAACAAAGGGATGGGACTGCGCCGGTGGGCAAAGTAAATGGAATTAAAAGTCCTGGTTAAGGAAATAATATTGAAATAGAGTCCAGTATAATGGAACTTTGGTCCTATGTTGGTCTCTGAAGTTGTAGAGTATCGCTCCTTGCAGATATATGGAGGAGGGCGATGAATGATGAAGATAATAATGATAAAGGGTGATCCAAAAGGTATCCAAATAAAATAGGAGAGATAATACTCACTTTTTGTAGAGCTTAATCCAGCTCAGGTATGAATAGCTTGCAGACATCCAGGGGTGGAGATAAAACAAAAAACAGTGATGGTGCAGTATGTTCCAAAAGTGGATAAAAAGTATTTAAATATAGTAGATCCACTCACATTTAATAGAGCTTATACTAGCTCTAGTGTAGTAGGCATACAGCGGTATAATACCCGCCTCTGGGATATGTGGTGAGCGATCTTGAAATGGTTCTTAAGATGGTAACAGGATCTCAGGGAGAAGATAATAAAACAGCAATAGTGCTCCCAGTAAAATAATGCAGGTATATAAAATATAATAAAATATACTCACAATGTATAGGGCAGGCTAACTGCTCTATGATACAGGTACGGGTAGTATAATCCCCACCTAAGGATTCTTTAGAGTATAGGAGATACTTTTGTAACATACTGCACCATCACTGTTTTTTGTTTTATCTCCACCCCTGGCTGTCTGTCACTACACCGAAGAGGACACTCACCGCATATCCCATAAGCGGGGATCATACCGCTGCAAGCTATTCATACCAGAGCTGGATTAAGCTCTACAAAAAGTGAGTATTATCTCTCCTATTTTATTTGGATACCTTTTGGATCACCCTTTATCATTATTATCTTCATCATTCATCGCCCTCCTCCATATATCTGCAAGGAGCGATACTCTACAACTTCAGAGACCAACATAGGACCAAAGTTCCATTATACTGGACTCTATTTCAATATTATTACCTTAAACCAGGACTTTTAATTCCATTTACTTTGCCCACCGGCGCAGTCCCATCCCTTTGTTTGTTTGTATACATGTATGACTGCAAGTGTGTGTCACATTGTCTATATATTCATGTGTGCAAGTGTATGTGTGTGTTTGTGTCTGTATCTTAGAATGTATGTATAGCAATTTAGCAAATGAGTTTTAGGTGATGGACCAACTTTGTTTGTAGATGTGTGTGAGTGAGGAGCTAGTTATAAATGCATGCAGCTCATTTGAGAATGGCGGATAAATGTATGTAAAAGGGTCGTGTTTTTCTACTTTTGCCTAGCTTCTATATTTTAGGGAAATTTGTCAAGCCCTGTTTTAAAGGGAGTCCAGTTCATAAAGGGACACTATAGTCAACAGAACCACTGAAGCTTAATCTATAGCATGTCCCCGCCACCTTAGCACTGTAAAAACTGCTGTTTCAGAGAAAAGGCAATGTTTACTTTTCTGGCTAGTTACACCTCTAGTGGCAGACAGTCAGATGCCCACTAGAGGTGCTTCCTGTATCAGTGCTGCACAGTGTGCTGCACTGGTGTTCAGCATGTCCACGCTCTCCTCTCTATGAAGAGATGCCTATTGGCTCAGTGCTGTGTTTTGCTGCGCATGCGCAATAGCCTCCAAATGCTTTCCTGTGGGACAGCATTGGATTGGCAGAGATAATCAAAACTGGTGACCTCAGCCAAGGAGGTGGGGTCAGCTGTGGAGAGATCGCCATGTTGTTGGAGAAAAGAGGAGTAAAACCACTTTTTATCTCCGGAAATACGGGGGGCAGGGACCAAATGCTGCATCCCAGTACTGTATAGTGTTCCTATAGGTTCATTGCAATGTATTGCTTACAAAACTAACAAACTTCATTAATTTAAGCAAAAGAAGATCACAATTGGATTTCCACCAAATGAAGTGTTGTACTGTTTTATGTACAGAGTAACAGCTATAAGCGTAGTCCTCTCTCGTATATTGCTACTCTGCTTTTTCTCAGTGTTAAAGATATTTCATAGTAAATGAGTAAATAAAAATTAAACAATTTGCAAACGACAGGGTTGTCCTCATATTGTCAGCATGCTTTTAGACAGATTAGGCAGTAATGTGTTCTAGGTTAAGGCCAATCTTCTTCCGTTGCTATGTGTGTGTATAATGGTTAAATTTGCATTATCCACAATGTTTTTATTTAATTTGTTCATTAAGTAAACCAGTGAAGTAGATGATGGGGTTAAATAATTTATCCGGTGATCTGATTTAACCAGATACGGCTAAAGTGAGATATAAAACACCTACTTCAAACTTTCCTTACTGTGGACCGAGTGTGTGATGGAATCCCAATCCTGTCTTGGCTCTCTATAATTTGCTCCCTATCCTTGCAGATACTGTTGAAGAAAAGCAATGGAATACCTTCCTCCCATCCCTACCCCGACAGGTAGACAAAGAGACAATGTTTCAATAATGTGCACTTCCCCTGGAAAGATATCTGCAGGCACCCATACCCATCACTGGTAAATAAAGGTATGTTTACACAAATCAAAGATCTCACTAAACACAGCTCACAATTCCAATCTAGTAAGAGTGAAATTCTGTGAAGCTTGTCGCTTTAATCACAGTGACCAAGGTGTCAACTTGATTAATCTATCATTAACACCACTGCTTCACATAATGAGAAACAACCTTTATAGCCCACAAGAACAGCAAACAAAGAAAAAAAACGAATCATTGCGTCGTTAACAAGACACAAACAATACAAAGCGGCTTATGAACAAAAGGGTAATAATATAGGTGTGGATCAATTATTTCTGCAGTCCAAATGAGGTGTAAATTGGGACGAGTAACAAGTAGCACATCAGCTATTTTTGGAATACAATTCCCATGATACCCATTCAACCTTAAGAGAATTTTCGCCTAATAGTTGGTGTATGTATCACCAGTGTTAATTTTATCGACTAACAATTTTAGTCAGATTTTAGTCGTCTAAAACTAAAACAATTAAGATGACTAAAATAAGACTAAAATGACTGTTTAATCAAAAGACTATTACTAAAACTAAATTGGAATTTGCTGCCAAAATTAACACTGTAGATCACCATTTTTTTTTGCCTCTACGGGCAATAACCTAGTTATTAGCTCCATGGAGCTGGTAGGCATTTGAAGGGACAGTATGAAGTTAACAGTTCGTTATGATGGGTTTTTCTTCTCTCCCTCCATTAACTGTTAGTGGGTTTTTTTTAATTTTTTTTTTATAGTTTTTCATGCCATGGCCGACGACACATGCTTAAAATAACACTGCAAGCAGGTTACTCTTGGCACCATAACAACTGCCTTGCACTGTAGTGGTTATGGTGCTTGCATATCTTTTAAAATATATTTTCAGAATAATATACTTAAAAATGTATGGAATTAACTCAAGACCACATTAATTTCAACAATTATGAGATCACTGGAAGTGTAAGCACTTTCCTTTGGGATTCTCAATTTTTTTTTTTTTAAATCAAAGCAAACCAGAAACTAGAGGGTAACAAACAAGGCCCTGTCCTCTCGCCGCTATACCAAGAACTTGTCACATGTCAGGTTTGTCATGGAGATCAATACAAGTCCATCTTAAACAGCCTCATCTTCTTCTTTGAATGTCAGTGAGTGACTCTATATTTGAGCAGGATGTTGAGATAACATCCAACCCGTGACTTTACAAAGCCTTTCATGACTTTACCAGGCACATGACAAGTGGGATTCCTTGAGGGGGTTTTAAAAGACAGATGCAGAACTATGGGCAGAGTTTATTTTTGGTTTCCTAAATGAAACCATGAGCTCATGTCAGTGGGCTCTAAAATAGGAAACACTTCAAAACAAAGCCGGGACCATGTAAGAGGAAATGCCTATGGACATCAGTGATGCTTGTTCTGTAAGCGGTTTTAAAGAGATCCTGTGTCTGTGATGGACTGTAACGTATATAAAGCGCTTTAAAATAAGATACGTTAAACAGTGTGCAATTCATGTTGCGGAAGTACATAAGTGAGGATCAAAGTATTGTTTTGATTCTTCCTGTTTTTTGATTACATTATTGACTGTGCCTGCATATTGGTTGCCTTTAACCAAGTGATAGTCATATATTCATTTATTGGAAATCCAAAAAAAAAAAAAAACATTCTAAGAATCTTCACAGTTAGCTGTACAAAAAAAACCAAAAAACACAAAAACAACTCTGCATTACTGACTTGCTTAATCAGAAACGATAAAGCACAGCATGATTGATCAGATTTACTAGACAAATCACCTGTAGATTAAAAAAAAAAAAAATATTAGATGACGTAATAAACTTAAAAGTTTTTTTTGTTGTTGTTGTTTTGTCTAAGACAAAGTACTAACTACCGGTAGAGTATTAAACTTTTTCCAAATGCTCAGGAATACTCTGTAATCATTTTGTAATCTGGGAGGTTATTTTTTTATTTTTTTATTAGGTCACTTGTCATTTATCGAAAAGCTGATGTCATAAGGTACCTTCCTGAAAAAAATTTAAACATTTTTTTTAAAAACCCCCACACATTTCTGAGGCGCGTTTTTCAATTTCTTTAATACATGTAACAGAGGGACACAGTTTTTTTCAACGAGGTCCTTCTCGTGTTTGTACAGACAAATATCCCTCTATAGATCCCTATATAGAGAGTAAACATGGAAGGCGTATTTTCTCTCTTTATATAAATGTCGGTCTATATGTTTCTAATATTGTTAGCATTTGGTTAAGGTTTTAAAAGACTTCGAAGTGCAATGTAATGACACCCACCATTACCCTGCTGAATAAAGACTAAAGAGCTTGTTCTCAAATTTATTTATTCCACAAACATTTTCTAACCTTTGTTTGTTGCAATTATCACTCGAGAGCATTAATCTCTAAAAGCATCCATTTCTAAACAGCGGGAGATAAAATAAAACACACACAAAAAAAAAATAAATGTCAAATTCTACATCTCAACTGCTTCATTCACCGAAACCAAGGTCATTTCAATGTGACAGTATTAGATGTCCTATGAAATGTGTTAAAAAAAACCTTTAGTGCTTTTATTTGGAAGATTTTTTTCCCTAAAATTATGCTTAGAGAGTAAAAAAAAATTCAGTAAAATAAATAAATTTTTTACACATCATATAAAGAAAATAAGATAAAAAAAACCCAAAACAAAACATTTTTCATGTAAGAATTAGCCAATGCACACCAAAGTAATCCACTGGTCATGCATGGGCCGAACAGGTTGCGTCAATGTGTTACAATTCCTCTGATAAAGCAAGACAGTTCTGCCGAATCCCTTGCGGTATGAAAACCCCACGCGCTGAATCTTTATATGGAATACGATTAATTAATAGTGCTTCTATTTCAGAAGCTTATTTACATTTTAGAGGGCAGTATGTTCTACCACCACACACTATATGCAGTGTGTATTGAATGTTAAGGAGAAATTAGACCATTTGTTGTTGCCTGATTTGTTACGACGGCTGCATTTTGATTGCATAATAAATATTTCTTTACTCGGGTCAACTAAACGAGGAACCGTCCCTCCATGAAGCTTTCCTATGCCTTTGGCATTTGCATTTACTGCTGTATGTGTATAAACATATTTGTGACTTCGAAAGACATGTGCCTTGACTCAGAGGTCTTTAATTATTCGAATCCTTAGGATTCAGCACAGTGGTAAGAGACCAACTATCCTAGAATATTTAATTTTGCAACATCTGGAGAGCTACCTGTTGCCATTAAACTTGCTAACCATTTGAGAATTTCAAGTAAAGCAGTTAAACAGAAACTATGAAAGAGACCCCCCCCCCTCTTTTTTTGTAGAGCCAAATATTTTAGCCTATGTATTAACTAGTGACTTCAAGCACCATAAGCATTAATGTAATTTGACTAGGTCCTGTCCTATGGTGTTTTATACCCCACCTTCTATAGACTGTAAGCTTGTTTAACCCCTTAAGGACCAAACTTCTGGAATAAAAGGGAATCATGACATGTCACACATGTCATGTGTCCTTAAGGGGTTAAGTAGGGTCCTCTTCAACCTATCGTTCAGCAGGGTCCTCTTCAACCTCGTTCCTGTAGGTTTTTTGTAATTGTCCTATTTATAGTTAAATCCCCCTCCCCCCTTTTAATATTGTAAAACGCTACGGAATCTGATGTAACACTATATAAATGGCAATAATAATGCCTGGTGTCTACATGCAGACTCTAACCCATAGGCTGCCAGAGGTGTAACTCCACCTACAGCAGTGTCATTGCAGCATTATACGCCAGCACAGGAGAAGAGTTCTGGGTGGGTAATGTTAATTCTATGCATGTTTGGCGTCTGTCATCAGAACACACAGCCTTCTGGCGACAGACAGCCATTGGTGGCACGGACCTACCCTAAGCCCGCTGTCCTAATGAGGAAGAGTGATGTCAGCAGGGGAGGCTAAGGCTGCAAGGAGAACATGATTGGAAGAGTTAATCATAACAAAACCAGTGTTTTCTTAAAACACTGTTTCTTTGGCAGAGTAACTCTTTAAGTGTGTACTTGATAGAATATATATATATATATATATATATATATATATATATATATATATATATATAATTTTATTTTACTTTTTATTTTTTTAATTATGAGGGAGTACAAAAGGTTTAAGAATTCCCTTCCACATTCTCTGAAGCAAAAAATTAAATAAAAAAATTAAAAAGCAGGTCTATTTGAGTTAAATAAAACAAACCAGAAAACTGCTAAACAATTAAGCACTTGTACATCTCTGTACACCGGAGGTAAGTCCCTAAATCTTCTTGTATTACACAATGCTCTAATAAAATGCTTAAAGGAAACCATTTATCCACAAATTGCATGGATGAGAAGATCACATATAGCTAGGTACAGATTAAATATACACATTGTGCTGATGAATTGAAAGGTATACTTTCTTGTTGAAATTGTGTTCCTGGACTTCCCTTGTTGGTGGGCAATGTGCACATGGATTAGGTTAATTTTGTATCATAATTGCAATCCTACACTGATCATAGCTTGTAAAAAAAAAAAAAAAAAAAAAGAAAAGAAAACAAGACTTCAGAGACTCAGATTTTGATTATGCAACAAACAGGAAATGGTTATTTGAGCTCTGGTGATTAGTCTCTTTGCCTTGAAGACTCACAGTTTGCTGGGAATATGTTGTTTACCCATGCTTTCAATAAAAATTAGTAACAAAAAATGATGTTATTGTTAATGTGTTGTACTATGTGGTAACTTTTCCAGAAAGGAATAATATTGATAAAATATATTAAAAAATAAATAAAGAAAATGTACATATATTTTAATCTACACAAAAATTATACTCTAGTAGTCGGTTTACATAAAATTTGATCATAAAATAATTATGGCCCAACACCTGCCCATTAACACAATAAAAAAAAAAAATCACATTAAATTATAGTTTGTGAGTTCAGTACGCTCTTTTTAGGGAAAGTGTATCGTTGCAGTCATTATCTACTTGTACTATGTACACATTACATAGGTGATTGACATTTTAACCCCACGCAGAAAAATTGGGTGCCCCCTCTTTCCAAGATGGCGTTATGCCTCTCTGAGTTTTAGAATGTTTTTAAATGAGCCCCTTATAAAATAGACCCGGTTCAAGTGGTCACCCTTACTATGGTGCTAATCTATGGATTATGGATGCACATGACCCCCTAGCGCAATAACTGTAAATACCCTCTTTCATACAGGTCTCATGCCCCACTAAGATAAACAGAGGTTGCGATAGAGTCTTTTTCAGAACCCCCACCTCTTCATAAACATAAAATGATGTCCTTATGGGCAGTGAGGTAGGTGATCACTATTTGAAAGGTTATCACCTGCATTCTAAGAGGACAACAGACTCCTTGTTTGAAGGGAAAGATTTAATCAGAGCCCCCCCTCCCGCTAAGGCAAAAATAATTTTGTGCATATGTTGCAGCCGATTGCCTATTTTGTGGTGGTTACCGTAAATTTAGTAGGACAAATGCCCCTCGAGGGGTGTACATATTGGCCCCAAAAGATAGCGTACCTCTAAACCACAACAACGAGGAAGTGCCAATACCATGTAAGGTGCTGGGGTGTCTTTAATATCATTTGATTCCTGCTTATACTCCAGAAACACAGAAATGTATTGGACAACAAGGTCTTCCTCTGTAGCCCAGAAGCACTGTGATGACCCAGGCATCACCTGCACTGAAAGAGTTTTGCTGTATTGTTATTGGGACAGTACTGCAGATGAGAAGCAGAAAGTCAGAAATCTACTTGGATGTTTCTAGAGCTTAAATATAAGATCTACCATATAATCCATGTGCTGGGCTGGTGGCCCATAATCTCAAAATTTATAAAGATGGTGTGATGGGGTGAGAACATTGGCTGGTATGATAATAAGTGGGCTTTTTGATTGTACTTGCCCCAGGCCAAAAGTTGCTAGCCCTCTCCTGGCTTATAGTACAGCTCACATTACTCTGTAATAAAATCTTTCATTCCTTCGACACTGAAAAACAAGTTTATTTGTGGTTTCAAAATGCATGAATAATGAATGACATGAATAGAGAACATACGTTCCAAATAGTTCCCCCTTTACAACAAAAGAAAACCCCAGCAAGAAACCAAAAACAGGCTGTTCACTTACACACAGACATTAAAAGGAGAGGGCAGAAAACTACAAAGATCAACAGTCTTGTGGTTTTAGACATTTAGCAGAGCCAGGATATGAAATGGCATATACACCAGGGAGTCGACTTTAAAGGTTTTATTCTGTCAACCCTATTACTGGCGATATTAAAAGGCTTGGCCATCCACTTCTAAGATGTTGTTACCTAGAGGACTAAATCTAAGAATCAAAGGGGCCACGTACATCACTTCCGATTTAAGTAATAAAGGGCTGAGTCAGAATGCGAAGAATTTTAAAAGGCTACTCTAAGCAGTGCTTGTGTATTGCAACATTCTAAACTCTGGCCCCCCAATTTTTTTTCATTTTTTAGAATTCTTTATTTTCGTGAGTTACAAGTAAGAAGATAAGCATATACAATAAACAAATTGGCATGCATGCATAAAAAGTATTAGATGCAACTGGATCCAGAATGGACAAGCATCAAATGTTACTGTATCCGTTTGGCAATGTCAAGTAAAGGAATTATTCTACACATTTTGTGTTCATTGGAGAGGAGGTTAAATAAAGCATTTTACAGAGAAGTCGGGATCTGGAGTACGTTATGCATGTGAACCTGGTAGCTATGTAAAATACAAAAAGGAAAAAAAGGGGGGATGGGTTTGGTATAGCATGCCTCTGATGTTAGCTAGGTGGAGGTTTTGATGGTCAAGCATTGTGACAATCATCCCTGGAATTTGCAAAAAAGGCAGAGGTGGCATGGGGGAGGAGGGGTATATGGATGGAGAAAAGGGTGAGTGTATATTATAAATGTTAAATGGGACCGGTCCATATAGGGGAGTACAGAGATATGAACAGATTAGGAGTAGAGTAGCAAGGAATATTACAAAGTTCCGAGGATCACAACCAGAAATAAGTAATTAGAAGAGAGAGATTTTCTTTTAGATTTTCTTAGTAGGAATGTCTCTGTTCAGCCAAGAATTGCTAATTTTATGGAAGGATTTGGGTGCATCATGTAACTGTGAAGTCGGTTTATCCACTTCCATTGCTTCCAAGGTTATCTTCACTATTGTAGTCTGCAAAGGGATTTCACCTCACCTATTGTTCTGCATGCGCAGCCTCCCAATTTAAACAGTTTAATTGTCATAAATGTGACAGCTCGCAAGAAAAACCACCCATCTATATCAGGGGTTCCCTAACCAGTCTGCAAGGCATATCAACAGTCCAGGATTTAAAGGAAAATTTAGGAAGACAAACATGTATGACTATTGCAACAGTGTTCCTCTACCTATTTAGGTCATTCCCCTCCCAACCTTGGTGAGGGTTTAAAAAGTGAATGTTACTAAAGTAAGAATTCAATAGGAGTTTTCATATTCTTATAAATATTTCAATGTAAATTTCAAATTTAAGTCCAAAATAACCAAATGAGAAAAAAAGTCTCTATGCCCGTTGGGCTTCCAGTTTGACTACTTCAATTTGAATTCTCACTTTATTGAATAACCCTGTGTCATTGATAATGCGGCAATGTTACCTACATTCTCCACGCTTTTAGAAATCACACTGAACAACGTAACGTAAGAATAGAACATTAAACTATGCATGCAAAGCTAATTAATCTCAAAGGCAGCAAGTGAGCATTCTGAGACTTGAGATAATGGCTTCCATCGTGCATTTTACTTTGCCAAGGTTAATTTCCTAGATTTGTAGTTAAAAGGGGAATAAATATGAGAAAACCACCGTAACAAAAATAAAATAAAAAAAGAAGACTATTCTACATATTTTACTGTAATGCTGCAGGCTAATTCAATGCCTATCACGTTGCTAGATATATTTTTATTAACGCGAGATCACAATATTTTTTGCTCTATAAATTTCATCACAGAGTAGGTTCTGAGGAACTTCCCAGTGGAAAACCGGTGAACATTGCCACGATTCTAAGATGTTCGTAAGTCCTAGAACCAAAAGCTACAGTAACGAAATCCCAATATGGGCACTGACGTTTGGGTCCTCCAAAGACTGTATCTCAATGGTATATCCGCAGAGTACTGTAGTTATGAAAGATGTCCTTGATTGCCTTGGCTGCCCAAGCAAAGAATATAAACCTTGAGAATATGTAATTTGTCAAGCCCTTTGGGGTCGAAACGTTGCTGTTGTGGTTCCTAATAAAGTACCTGTCTTGAACCAAGGAGTGCCTGGACCTCTATTACTCTATTAATTTTTGTAAATCTGGTGTTTGATTCCGGTTCAGCAAGCACCCTGGCTCAGATTTATGGGAGTGAGTGCAGTTCCACACACACTACTAAAAATTTGTAAAAGACATAACCATAAAGAATTTCAAATGTGTTATTAGACAGTATGAACCAACATGAGGACACAATTTGACCACACATTGCCTGATATCATATATGGTTGAGTTGACTTCACTTTCTTACAAAAATAAATAATAAAAATTGTATAAATTAGCAATGGGCAGCATGAAATTATTAGACTCATACCCTACCTTTTGACTCAAACAATTGTATCTGCTTTGTGCTGTGGATGTGAACATCTTGACATAATGCTTATCAGCAGGTCAGTTTTTACCCCTTTTATCGGTGTATACATCAACTCTAAGAATACATCAGATTAGCTCTTTCATGAAAGCGATTTGATGACCAGATTGAGCTACGCATCACCCAATACAATACCCAAAAATAGCTACTTTTATAGGGCTCACGCCGACCTCACACCAGAAAGATTCTTCAACACAGCAGCAGTAAAAATGTTTTAATGAGTTGTTAAATACAGATATTTCCCACCCTCACACGGACTTTCAAATTATCTTTCACTGTGACCTGCTTTGGTCCCAGACGTCTTGGGTTTCTTCCCATGACATCAATTGTTCTGGACATCAATGCACTTACTGCTGTTGCATTTAGATACAGAGTAGAGTTCAGGAGAATTGGAGAAAATAGCCTGCAGGCGCTATGGTGAGAAGAATTGAGCAGTAAAGGGACGATAACTTGTTAAATGGAATATGGTGGAAATGTAAAATGTATAGATCTACTGACACTCCCCTCTCATCAGGACTACAGTAATTATAATGAATTATATATACATACACTTAAATACATGTATATTTAAACAGAGTATACACAATGGCAAACTCTAGATTGTAGGATCAAACGGGCAGGGTCCTTATCAACCTATTGTTCCTACCAAAATCTGTAATAGTTTGTCTAATTTGTTGTTAATGTTCCCTTAATAATATTTCAAAGCGTTTTAGCATTGTTGGTGATATATAAATACTACTACGACTACTAATAATAATCTCAAAATTAGTGTGTTAGGATTAGAGTTAGGATTAGGGGTAGCATGTTTATAGTTTAGTATATGGCCCACTTCTGCCCAAGATTAGGACCCCCTAAACTGCACAAAGAGGAACTGTGCATTGTTCTACATGCATTACGCGGAAGAATTGCACAGATTATGTCCGTACCCATTTAGTGCAGAATTCATAAATATGATGATAGATACACACACAGCACTCTAGCACTTGAACTATTTTCTCTATTAACCCCTTACGTACCATGAACATTTTTCATTTTTCTTCTATTTGGAAGATTTCAAAACCATTTTAGACATCTGAGGGCTTATTTAACAGAAAGAGGATTAAAAGGACATTGTTATAGACCTTGCAACCTTTAACCTTACATCAAAGTCTAGCGATTGCTGCATTTCTTTACAATGATTATAGTTTGTTTCCACAATTTCTCTTGAATAGGAGAGCATTCCCGTCCCTGGGTAAGAGAACCTTATTAAAAGATGCCAATGTCTGCACAGAGAGAAAGCAGATGTCTAATTAGGTCAGCAAGACACAAAGAATGTTGCAGAGTCGTTGTCATATATATTTCTTTCAAATTACATTAGAATAGAAAAATGTATAAAAGAAAATGTATTCTATATATGAGCTGCCTTTCTCTGGATAACAAATTATGTATTCTGTGAAATGCAAAGTATAACTCAGCATTAATTTCTGTGCTAATGAAAATAAATAAATAAATAAATAAATAAACAACATAATTAGCTCAAATTCGGCATCCACTGTAGAGGCAGAAAGGAAAATATACAATCTTCTTACAGGTAACCCAAGTGGATCAAAAGTCTGGAAGAGTCTCAGTAGCTCTTTTTATTTTTAATTATAAATTATATTTAAATTATTATATAGAATTTTTTATTATAAAAGTTGGTTTATATGCAAAAGATCAAAAAAACGGGTCGCAAGAGTATTCTGAGAACGGACAGCAGCTGAAATAGCCTGCCCTTCGGTTGGTCCCCGCTCAGAACTCAAGCTGGTTTTAGCTTATCTTGCGCCATTGCAGAGAGAACATATCTGAAGCATATCAGACTGGTCCCACCCATACGGGCAGTCTAGATCCGAAATGCCAGCAAGTTCTCTTTGCACGAGAGATACAGCAACCCCAGACGATCGTTTCAGCCTTGTTAGGCATCATCAGTGAGGCATAGCTGATATCTCTCTAGGCACCGTGAGCAAGGGGTCCACGTCTGGATTATATGCAAAAGATGACTATTGTCCAGTTAAATAAATGGCACCTAAACAGAGTAGAGATGATCAACAGTCATCTCTCCAGATCGTATTTACCATGTTTCCCCCACGATGATGGTACACAGAATTGTTAGGTCCTTATTTACAGGTATTAAAGAAAGATGAATAGATGTAACCTCTGTGTTTTAGAAAGGTCACCTCATAGTCAATATTGTCCGGTAGTATGGTGAAAGAAAAATCCAAACTTTCCTGTTCCTCTGACAAAGATGAAGGAGACCCAAAATACTGAATCAGTGCTAGTGTTGAAGGTGGGCAAAACTGAACTATACGATGAGGTATATTAAACCCTTAAAGCATCAAATGTTTGTTCATATTGCCAGGAGTTTCGTTTTTTTTTACGCCAGCTGTATACCTTATTCTTTTGAGATTTGTACAAAATACTAACTTCATCTATTCTACACATCTACCTTACAATAGCCATATATCTGTCCTAATCCTAGCTCCACCAGTAGAGGAAGAGAGAGGAAGCTGGTGAGCCCATTTAGCAAGAGGCGTTGAAAGTCAAACTCTCTTGCAGATGAAACTCATACTTTTGTGCTGGTTCTTGCATTTTGAAACAATTCCCCGCAATTTTATAGACTTATGAGACAAAAAATAAATAAAAAATAAATCTCAAGAAGGTTAATTATGAACAACAGGAAAAGTTATCCGTTCAAATGAATTTAAATGGATTTGTGAAAAAGCAATATCCCCATGCCCAGTGTTTTCCTCTTTCAATTAATTACTGCAAGTCATTCAACCAAAACAAAAATAATTGGTTAGAGTAACCGTTAGCAGCATGGTGTCATTCACCCCAATCCCCCCACCCCTTCCCCAATGCTACATAAAAAAAAACAAAAAAAAAAAACACTTACCTGTGATCAAACACAGAGGCCAAGTTCTCCTTGCAGCCTGTTTATCTCACTGCCAGAGGGAGGGAAGTCCAGGATGACTGGCTGAGGGAAGGACTTGCGCAGCATGGAGGGGGATGGGGGGGTGTCACCATTAGGGATATGTTGCCGGCATGTTTTGCTCGCCGACAACAGGTGCCAAATATGCACAGATTTAACATTATCCAACCAGAAGTGAAGTTACACCTCTGGTATCACTGTGCTACATGTACTGTGTTTCAAACCGAAATGCTGCACATACAGACTCCAAGTACCATAACTACTTCAAATGATGTAGCCATGGTGCTAACACTTTAGTTCATTTTGCTTTCAGAGATGTTATATATTTCTGTTACGTCCTTTACTTGTTAGCCATCACAAAGGAAATATGGTTTGCCCAGTTCCCCTGTATATTCCGCTATCCCAGGAGATCTTCGCTCTAGATCTCCATGCATACCAGATAGATCTCCTGTAATGGAAGAAAGTTATCTGGGGTATCGAAGAGACTGGCAAGCTTCAGGACGCAGTAGAGTAATCAAATATGTTCCCAAGAGTCAGGAGACACATGCCACTCTCCATCATTCCCATGCTTGGCATGCCTGGGCACCCATGTGTTCTATTAGTACATGCACATTTTTTATCTTTAATAAGAAGAGTTCTAGTTATTAATCTTAGAACTGGAACCTAATTCAAATAAGTTTTGAAGAAAAAAAATATCACTTGGGATATATCGAACTTAGAGGGAATATGTCTGAGGTTCTTTACTCTAGTTACTGTCCTCAGAAATTTACTGACCCAAATCTGAATTTTGTAAAAAAAAAAAATAAACAAATCATAATCAAACAATCCAATAATTATTTTAGTTCTAAATATTCGAACATCAGATTTGCAATTTCAGGGCTGATTCGGAGTTTAGTGGAAATCCTTTTGCCCGTTTATATTATTTAAAGGAGCACAGGGCCGGCGCTACCATAAGGCGGCCCAGGCGGCCGCCTTAGGGCGCACCGGCCCTGGGGGCGCAAAATCAGGCTGAGCGGAAGGAGGGAAGCGCACTGCGCTCCCCTTCAACCGACGACCTGTTGTAGCGTGGCCGAGCGCCCGGTTCTGCGGGCGCGCGAGGGAGCACTCTCCCATGTGTCCTTCCTCTTCAGCTCCCTCGCGCGCCGCATGCTGATACCGGAGCCGGAAGATGACGTCATCTTCCGGCGCCGGCATCCCTACGCGGTGCGCGAGGGAGCTGAAGAGGAAGCACACATGGGAGAGTGCTCCCTCGCGCCCGCCCGGGAGCCAGCCAGCCAGCCAGGGAGGGAGGGAGCCAGCCAGCCAGCCAGCCAAGGAGCCCAGGAGCCCAGCAGCACCACTGGACCCCAGGGAATCCCTTCAGCACTCCAAAAAGGTAAGGAGGCTGAGGGATTAAATAAAAAAAAAAAAAACATGTGTTAGTGTGTGTGTGTGTCTGCTAGTGAGTGTCAGTGTGTGTGTGTCTGCTAGTGAGTGTCAGTGAGTGTGTCTGCTAGTGAGTGTCAGTGAGTGTGTTTGCTAGTGAGTGTCAGTGAGTGTGTCTGCTAGTGTCAGTGAGTGTGTCTGCTAGTGTCAGTGAGTGTGTCTGCTAGTGTCAGTGAGTGTGTCTGCTAGTGTCAGTGAGTGTGTCTGCTACTGTCAGTGAGTGTGTCTGCTAGTGTGTCAGTGTGTGTGTCTGCTAGTATCAGTGAGTGTGTCTGCTAGTGTCAGTGTGTGTGTCTGCTAGTGTCAGTGAGTGTGTCTGCTAGTGTCAGTGAGTGTGTCTGCTAGTATCAGTGAGTGTGTCTGCTAGTGTCAGTGAGTGTGTCTGCTAGTGAGTGTCAGTGAGTGTGTCTGCTAGTGAGTGTCAGTGAGTGTGTCTGCTAGTGAGTGTCAGTGAGTGTGTCTGCTAGTGAGTGTCAGTGAGTGTGTCTGCTAGTGAGTGTCAGTAAGTGTGTTACTGTGTGTCTCTTACTGAGTGTGTTTGTTTGTGTATTAGTGAGTCTGTTTGATGTCTGTTAGTGAGTGTGTGTTTGTCAGTGAGAGTGTGTGTTTTGTAAGTGAGTGTGTATGTATGTCTGTCGCTGAGTGTGTCTGTCAGTAAATGTGTGTGTCTGTTAGCTGGTGTGTATGCATCTGTTCGTGAGAGTGTGTGTGTGTCTTCAGCACTTACCTTTCTCTAGCGCCGGACTCCCTTGGCGCTGGGGATCCCTCCGCCTCTCAGCTCCGAATGCTCTTGCCACGCACGCATTCAAACCGCCCATAGGAAAGCATTACTCAATGCTTTCCTATGGACGTTCAGTGTTTTAGAATAGCGGAAGCTCCTCTAGCGGCTGTCAGTGAGACATCCACTAGAGGCTGGATTAACCCTCGGTGAAACATAGCAGTTTCTCTGAAACTGCTATGTTTTCAGCTGCAGGGTTAAAACTAGAGGGACCTGACACCCAGACCACTTCATTGAGCTGATGTGATCTGGGTGTCTGTAGTGGTCCTTTAATTGTGTGTGCATCTGCATGCACTGGCGTACATACCGCGGTCGCAGGGGTAACCACCCCTGCAACCCCTGCGACCAGGTGCCCGCCGCCATGTGTTGGAGGGGGCGAGGATATGAATGACATCATATCCCTGCTCCCTGTGTACCACACAGCGCGGCTGGCGCCCTGTGATGGGGCTGGGCTGCAGGACAGGACTCCAAGGAGCCAGACAGCATGCATCCAGGGGACAAGATTGAACTAGTATGTAATTGTGTATGTCTCTGTATGTATGTATGTATGTATGTATGTATGTATGTATGTATGTAGGTCTCTGTATGCCTGTATGTCTTTGTATGCATGTTTCTGTATGTTTCTGTATGCCTGTATGTCTCTGTATGTACAAATGTATGTGTCCATATGCCTGTATGTCTCTGTATGTACAAATGTATGTGTCTGTATGCCTGTATGTCTTTGTACGTATGTGTCTGTATGCCTGGATGTCTCTGTATACCTGTATATATGTATGTGCCTGTATGACGGTATGTCTCTGTATGCGTGTATGTCTTTGTATGTATGTATGTGTCTGTATGCCTGGATGTCTCTGTATGTATGTTTCTGTATGTCTGTCTATGTATGTATGTGTCTGTATGACGGTATGCCTCTGTATGTATGTCTATATGCCTGCATGTATGTCTCTGTCTGTGTCTGTATGTCTCTGTATGATTATTTCTGTGTTTGTATGAACCTTATTTTAAACGAGGGTGGGGGGCACCAAAATGCATCTTCGCCTGTGTAACTAAAAATCCTAGCACCGGTCCTGAAGGAGCACACATTATGTTGCTTAATTGAAATAATACCCAAATTGTTACAAACAGAGTTTTTTTTTAAAAAAAAAGTCTAAATAAGGCTTGGGGAAATGGACAGTACTGTACACTGGTATGTCTTTTTAAAATCACAACAGACTGCAGGCTCTTTCTGTCCTTCATAGTATAAGAGTTCTAGAAACTCTATAGCTTTAAATAAAGCACTAATGACTCTTGCCAGAGTCACACATAATGCAGATAGTTTTCCATTCATTCACCTGGCAGCAGGGAGATAAGCTATGTAAACAACTGTGCTACCAGATCAAAGTTGAAACCAAATGTCTGCTAGATTTGTGTGTGTGAGTTATACTGAACACAGTGAGACGTTTAATTCAACTGCAACGATCAAAGGTAAAATGACATTTCGGAGACTTGCACGGATCCCCGTTTATGAAATATATCCAGATCATACATTAAAACCAGCTATGCAACAATGCAAAAAATAAAATGAAAAAATCTGCAGATTTTACAGGTTTTTCTAAAGATAATGAATTCTTCAGAGTTAGCACTGACTGCAATATGTAAGCCGATCCCTATTTTCCAATGCATTTAAACAGAACAACAATGCATATGCACGATGTGACATACATGAAATGTCACCTAGTGTCACAGCCAATCTGCAGTAATTATTGGCATCTCTGGTTATACTGCAGTGATGTTAAACAGGTACAGGAGGTCAAGTAAGGGTCCCCTCTCTCAATATTGTGTAAAAATAATAGCGCTTTAAATTTCATTGCTTCCAATGGAAACCATGCAGACAAGGGATATGCTGCCTCAAGTGACAAGTGACATCAGTGATCTGTTATGGTACTATTAATGCAGGACAATATAGCATCCGTCTGCATTTCAGCACAGTGTTTCCTGTTGAAAACAAATGCTGAAGGTGCAGCTAGCTGCTACAAATCTTCAGGAAGGTAAGTATTTTTTGTAGCACCTGTGCAAATTCCCAGCCTGCATTTTACATACCTTAAGGATTAATGTGCATTACTGTAAGTATATGTTTAAGTCAATATATTTAACCCACAGTAGTTTGAAGATCCTGCTTCAAGTGTGATGGTTTATGTTGTAGTTGCCTTTAAATTTTGTAAAAAAAAAAAAAAAAAAGAATATTTTAGAATCCTATCCTTGTCGCGAGACTTCCTGTTTCCTGTCGCCCAACATTTTTGGTGTGTGAACATGTGCTAGCGACAGTACTGCAACATTGTGAGACACAGACATCTGTGTGCCAAACACATGACCAGTCATGGACTACAAAACATATGTCCAAACCTTCAAGCCAAGTAAAAATCTGAACCAAAACACTTAAAAGTAAGATTGTTTTAAGAATTCATTTTCCCTTATAGAGTTACAGATAGGTAGATATGTAGCTAGACAGATAGAAATACAGCAAGTGCTAGGTACAAAAAAAAGATTGTGATAAGACCAAACACACTATAACTCCCTACAGTGCAAATACTAAAATTACTGTTATGTATCACCTGCATACTACAAGACTGGTTTGTGATCACAAATCCTTTAGGAATATACCCCATCTCTTGGTTTAAGAAATAAAAAATAAAAAAATAAATAAAGTGTTAAAACAAACAAACAAAAACAGCATCCATTGCAAAGGGTATATGTAAGTATGCATTAACAAGTCTGAAACATAATGTATGTCTGTGTTCATTTGCGTGTCAAGCAGAAGTGGTTATGGTGGTTGAAGTAACGGTTTAACTTTATTTTTCGAACCTCTTAAATACATTTATTTTTTCCCTTTGGGAAACACCATGAAAGATCGAAAACTAAAGTTTAATTTCCACAAATTCATTACCTGTAGTTTTAAAATGTATTTGAGTCTATTGATGTAACGTTTTAATTCAATAAACAAATACACGTTGAATATTTAATTCTTCTGAAAAGATGGATATTTGGTTAGAAAAGATGGCCTCTCTAAAAAAATGAAAATAAAAAAAAAGTGCAATATCTTTCACTTTCCATGTTCCGGTTTCCTAATGTATGATGGTTATAGGGCTTGTTCATGCTTTTGCGCCAGTTTGTGATCCTTTGCACAATACAAAATAAAGAAACGATGGCCAAGTAGATTTGTGTCCCAAAATCAAGACACTTTGATGGTAAGAATACATCCTGTATGGAAGGAATAACCTATTTATGGTAAACAGCATGAATGCCAATGGCTGAAAAAGCACAGGGGATATTGCTTGTTGCAGGCAAGTTGACCCAAATAAGCGGATCTGTATTCTAATTAGTTATAACAAATGTAGCTCACAGCAGTGAAAGAATTACATTTTCATTCAACTACTTTTTAAATTGTATCACATATCATAAAGAGAAGCTACTTTCAGACTTCTGCATATTCTATGAACTTCATATGCTTGATAAGCACCTAAATATCATAATGGAGACAACAGCAGAAAGTGCAATGCCGGACTTGACATAAATACAAAAAAAAAAAGAAACATCGGTTTGGCTTTGTACAGTGAGGATGAGATTTGGTTAAAGAAAGACTTCAAGTACCATAACCACTATAGCACACTGTAAAATGGCTTGACAAGTTACACCGGGGGCTCTTGGGCACTCCTGGCACCATAACCACTACTACACATAGTAGCGTATATAGTGCTTGGAATGTTCCTTTAACCTTCAGTTTAATACATGTTAAAGTATCTAAATTAATACTTAAAAAAAAATTACAAAACATTAAACCTGTATGTTTCCTTTACCATAAGCAGTTGATGGCACCTAAAAACGCTTAGCAGCCTAGAGATGAAACAGACAAAAAAGACGTTCAGGCACCAATTCTTTTCTTCAATTAAAAAGTTAATTGGCAGTAGAATAAGTCATGCAAAGAAATACATTTTTAGCTCATATAACATTTAACTGGCAAATAAGAACTAACAGTAAAGATTTGCAAAATGAAAAAATAGATAAAAATGGAAAAAATATTTTAGGTTTATATAGCTTTGCTATTTAAAAAAAAAAAATTTTTTTTTTTTGCCAATTAGTTCAGAAACAAATCAACCTGCCCGTAAAACCCATTTAATTTCACATACGCTTGGCAAAACCGAAAAACAAGTCCTTTCCCAAGTGCAAGAGAGACAATTTCTTGAAATAATGATTTTATATTTTTTCTGGGTAAGAGTTGCATTTGATGAATGTGAGAAATAACGTTTCTGTTGCAGCTTCCTCTTTTTTCTGTAGAAGGCAGAATATTTTTCCTATAGCTGTAATTAGCAAACCATTCATTTCCCATGATCATATCTGACCCCATGCCCTGCACTACTTTAAAAGTCTGTTTGAAACGTAACCTAAATAAGATAAAATAACTCACAATAATGCGTATTTTGCAAACAGCGCTATTAGTAATATGTACGTACTGACATTATGACCAGCTTTTAATGTTTAGATGTAAAAAAAAAAAAAAACACCCCAAAAAAAACCTAATTAATATTTTTATTCTTGAGAAGGGATTTTTTTTCTCCCCCTTTTATTCATTTTATCCATTTACCAACCCATCTGTTTCCTGAAAGAAAATTTCTTTCCCTTGGTAACACATGGCAACAGAAAAGCAAACACCAACAAAAACAAAGAAAAGCAATAGACTAAAATATGAGGAAGTGCTTCAGACAAAAAAATAGCATTAAAAAAAGCACTAACATGACCCACATAGTGTCTGATCTGCACAATCAATAAACGGGGCCAGGGAATCCAGCACTGGATAGCTTTTGGAATACAGAAAATTCGGTCAATAAGTTTGGGAATATGCATAAAACATCTACTGAAAATAATAGGAGGACCAGCACAGCTTTGAAATCAGAAACTTCAGATTTGCATCAAATTAGACTCTCCCTCATTTGCTATTGGTTTTTTATTCCAGTTTTTAGATCGGATCTTCATAATAACTCCCCCCCCCCCGCATGCTGGAATATATAGTAGATTTGGCAAGCGTTGCATCCATGTTCGGGAATGACCGTAAGTTGTGCTTATAGTGTATATGGTAGATGCCTGGCCAATATTTTAATGTCGCAGATGGTTATTTGGTATCTAACCGGTGTGAGTATTGCAAAAATACTGTAATAGTTGGTATTTTTCTCTAATCAGAATCTGGGAGAATGGTGAGAGAATTGGAGACAGAATATCCATCTCTATTATACGTGCAAAGTACACACATTGCTGTATGTAAAACAACGATAGATACAGACACATTAGACACACAGTAACACCCACTGCCACACACGCTAATATACATACAATGACACACATTGAAACACAATATGCATAAACTCTTATACACACACACAAACTTAGACAAAGTGTACACACACCCCCCCCCCCCCCCCCGCTTATGTCACTCCTTGAGATGTTGCGTCCAGGCCCTCAATGTTCAGAAAATAAGCAGGTTTATTGGGAATGTGTAAAGCAGCGTTTCGACCTCCGAGGGCCTTTGTCAAGCTCACTTGACCTGTAATCTATGTGAGCTCCACAAAGTGGCTTAACCGAAATTTGACTAACTCGTCATTCTATTATATTTATGCTGTTAGCATTAACCAAGCTTTAGTTCAATAGTTTTTTCAATGGAACTTAGAGGGTTATTTATGAAATATGTAATATGATCTGAGGAGTTTTTGAGATTTTAGACCAAAGTAGTGAATCTGGACATATAAACTATATATATATATTTTTTTGTAAATCTTTATTTTATTATGGCACATGCGTTATGGGGTACAGAATAGAAAAAGGAGGCATTGCGGGGTAACACAGGTTAACAATAACAAGGTGGTATGCAATACACTCCTAGGAAAGACTGCCATATTTTTTTGTTTTTGTTTAAGACGTCATGTGTGCAACATAATGATACAAGCTTGGTCAACTGAAGTGCATCAAAATTAAATAAAATAAAGTAAAGAGAACTATCAATGCTTAACAATATTAGAGCAGCTACCCTGGTGCAGTCCTAAATTACCAACAGGTCTGTCAATGTACCTCATCTTATATTATGTCAACAAGCTTAAACCATTGATAAATAGCAGGTAAGGTATGTGCTGGACAATGCACATTTTTGATAAATAGGAACATAGCTATAGTTTCCTGCAGGCATTAAATCTGTGCACTATTTGCTGAAAACATGCTTGAAATACTTGCGTAAATGATATGTTTAGGTGATGGGAATAGCATGTGTTAGCCTAGTAGGCAGATAAGCTACATATATTAAACAGCTCCTATTGCGATTGGCAAAGTAGTGAAGCAGCTGACTATGATTCACTGGTAGTGAGTGTCAGAAAAAGCTGCGTTAGACATGCATTGGGCAATAGGAGTTGTGCCTATGGTGGAAGCTGTATGGCTTTGCGTTTTCTAAATAAGAAACATGTGTAAATAGGCTAAACACGACAATCCTGCACTTTGCTCGTCTTAGGCACTGCTAACAAGAGGGTAAGCATAAATAAAAGAGGCTATGGGAACATGCTGTAGGAACCGCCAGTCCATCATGGCAATGCAGGGCAAGAACGGAGTAAAGAAGTGGTTGTGGTCATTGAAGGCAACAAGGACAGTTCAGGTGCCGGTTATACGTAGTGCAGTCCATTACCGGGGTTTCTGCGGGCAAGTCCTGCGGGACTATCGGTTCAGCCGATACCTCTGCGGGTAGACGCTGACATTTGTACCTGCACTATCCCCATGGTTAGGGTGAGGGGCGAGTGGTGGGGAGCCGCCCTCCTGCCCCGGGTCGTTGGTAAGGCCAGCACCCGTGAGCCACAGACTCGGTGTCTCGATGAGGCCGGGTCTACCCCTTCATGAGCGTCCTGGAAAGCCCGGTTGTTCTGCCGCCGCCTGTGGTGGTCGGGCTTCAGGCGGTGTGGTCGGTGCTGCGGAATTGATCTCCGTGTGGCCTTCGGCCCAGGTAGGTTGCCAATGTGAATAGTGAGTGCGACTCTGCGTGAAGTGCCCGAGGGCGGCCCCTTCCCGCTCTGCTCCCTCTGCTTTACTGCCCTCTGTTCCGGGACAGGGGGTGTCTGCTTACTACGTTGCTCCATGTTGTCCCAGAAGCGTTGTAGTATGATGTCTAGTTGTGTGGAGTAGTACTCCGTTAGAGTGAGCTGCTTGTCAGGATGTTGTGGTGACTTGAACTCTGCTCCCATGTGCTTGTCCGCCATCTTGCGCTGGCCGTCTCTGTTACCGCTTGGTCGGGAGAGTGGCAGTGCCTTGTGCTTCAGGCTGGCGGGGACCGGGATGACCCCCACCGGTCCATAGGGGGGGGAACGGAGATGCAAGCGTGGTCTTTCTATGGCTGATAGGCACAAGGGAGCATCCGTCCCCCCCCGCGCCTGCCGCGTGTGTAGGCAGCAGGTGCCGATGCGAAGATTCCTTGCATTTGGGCAACATGTTTAGTGTCCCCCGGTATGTCCCAGCTTTGTCTGTCTCGTTAGGGACTGAGAGTGTCTCGTAACCGCTTTACCAAGCAGGTTACCGACTCAGTTAGTCGCTTGGTGCGGAAGCCCCAGGGAGACACGTCTGCACGGCTCAGCGGTCAGGCCCCGCCCCCATATAAACTATATTTAATTCCTCCCCCCCCCACCCTTTGGCTAGTATGGCCTTTGCTTTGCAATTTTCCAGTCCCCTGTAACATAATTCACAGCTATGGAAAATTGTGGATAGTCCCCAAACTGTGGCAATTACCGACAGATAGTAGAAACCAAAGAAAAAAAAAGTTACCTGCGCTCTTTCCACATCCCTATGTATTTTTAAACAAATGGAGGTTTTTAGTTACCTCCAATGGCCATGAGAGGGTATGGCCACTTTTTTTCTTTTCTTTCTGCTTTTTTTTGTTTCTTTCTACTATACGTATTTTGGCTGTTGTGTACTATGGTCATTGCTGTCACCCAGGAGTAGTGGGAGTTTGAGCGCAGGACTAGTTGCTTTGTAATTACCGATAGAGGTCTTGAGGCCCAGTCATAAAACTTTGATAAACTTTATCTGCTTAATGCCCAATTGTAGTAAATTGAAAACCGAACTGATAAACTGATTTGGAAAAGTTTCAAATTAATCTATAGTTGCAGTTTGAATATTTTACCTTAAATTTTGCAGTTTACTTTTCAATTCACTATTTAGTTAAGAAGCCTCTAATTATCATTCTGAATGATATTGTGTCAAAGAATCAAATTATAAGTGATTAGTTGAAAGACATTAAAGGGACACTATAGTCACCTGAACAACTTTAGCTTAATGAAGCAGTTTTGGTGTATAGAACATGCCCCTGCAGCCTCACTGCTCAATCCTCTGCCATTTAGGAGTTAAATCCCTTTGTTTATGAACCCTAGTCACACCTCTCTGCATGTGACTTGCACAGCCTTCCATAAACACTTCCTGTAAAGAAAGCCCTATTTAGGCTTTCTTTATTGCAAGTTCTGTTTAATTAAGATTTTCTTATCCCCTGCTATGTTAATAGCTTGCTAGACCCTGCAAGAGCCTCCTGTATGTGATTAAAGTTCAATTTAGAGATTGAGATACAATTATTTAAGGTAAATTACATCTGTTTGAAAGTGAAACCAGTTTTTTTTTTCATGCAGGCTCTGTCAATCATAGCCAGGGGAGGTGTGGCTAGGGCTGCATAAACAGAAACAAAGTTATTTAACTCCTAAATGACAGTGAATTTAGCAGTGAAATTGCAGGGGAATGATCTATACACTAAAACTGCTTTATTTAGCTAAAGTAATTTAGGTGACTATAGTGTTCCTTTAAATAGAACTTCAATGGGATATCTAGTTTTCAGCAGAACAGATTTATCAGAATTCTGTAATATTTTTTCCAGTACATTTTCTGTATAGAGCGCTCAGGCGGCGCCCCTTCCTAAGGTGCGCCCTAGGCGACTGCCTAATTTGCCTATAGGAAGCGCCGGCCCTGATTTTACCATATCCAAGACACACCACCCAATATTATCTTTCAATATTATGCTGGCCAGTAAAGGAATTATTAATTCCCAAGTAAGCCTTCAACTACAGAGAAATTCAACACGGCTTAGAATATAGAATTTCTCTCTTTGTATAGAAGAAATAGCAAAGAAATCCCCCCAATCATCTCTCTGTTGGTAGATGTCACTACAGAGTAGGTTAATGGATGTGGGATTTGCTTTAATGAGGTACTTCATTTGCTATTTTGTCATGGCTGTTTGGCAGCTCTTAAGTGTGACATTTAGTGTCTTGTCTTCTTCCCAGAGCCTTACTGATATTTCTCAATGAAGTTACAAACGTACATACAATATGTCACGGCTTGGCAAATTTGCTTGGAATCTAGGAGCCAATTGAAAAGAGAGGGTTTTTCTTTGGTGTTAAAGTTTAATTTTCAGCAACAAAACAGCTTAATGTAGTTGTTCTGGTGAGTATAGTCAGTCCATGTAGGCTTTTCAATGTTAACACTGACTTTTCAGAGAAAATACATTGTTTACATTGGTGCCTGAAAGCAACTCTAGTGACAGTCACTCAGAAGGCCATTAGAAGTGATTCCTAGCAGAGATCATCAAGATTGACCAGCATGGCATGGGAAAAAAGGGGATCGGAGGGGGTCCAGTAACCTAAATACACACACACTTTGTTTTTATCTTAATTTAAATCCACCCAGCCTCCCTACCATTAGGAGTGGTGTGTTTTCCTGGGTTCAGTGGGGCTTGTGTAATCTTAAGGCTCTTCTTGCTCTGCTCCGTCAAGCTCTGTTTAGTGATGTCAGAGCAGGAGTGACGTCATATCCTGGCTCCTGGCATCACTGCAGGGCGCATGGGGAAGCAGAGCGAGAAGAGCTTTAAGCTTTCGGCTCCCTCACCACATGCCTTCACACTCCCCTGGCTGATAAACACCCAGGCTTTGACAATCACACTCCCCAAACATAGCAAATTTGAGCACAAGAGTCATTTGTGCATACTCAAGCAGGATTACTCTTACAGAAGGGAAGAGAGAGGAAGAGGGAATGAAAGTATGTACAACGTATAAAAAAAAAATAAAGTATAGAAGTACATCATACACTATAAATCTAACCGATCACACTCAAATTGCCGAGCTGTGGTACTGGGTTTCAAAGCATATATTAAGGTCACCATAAATGGACCACAGATAGGTGGGAGTCAGTCTATTGTACCTCTGCAAACTCCCCGTCCTGACCATTAACTTCTCACATCTTGGTCATCTTTCAAACTGGTTTCACCCATTCTCCACCCAAATTCCACTCATCACCCCTGGACCCACTTCTTTCTGGCCCTATAAGATAAAGTAATCATCAGGATGGAAACCATCTGTGCCACCAATGACCGGTAAATGAAAACTTTTTTTTTTTCTCCATAGTGCAGATCCTAAAGTTACAATTAGAACCCAAGACCTACGGCTAAGAATTTCAATAATTTGTGCACACTTTCATTCCCTCTTCCCTTCTGATAATACCATTATGAACTGGATTCCGAAATACACATCTGTGTGACTTTGTTCTTATTTTTTTTTTTAACATTAAGGTTTGTTACAAAGTCACATCAATCAAGTCATTTTAGATAACATTTATTGGCAGTCTTTGTGCTATTTTAGAAAATACCGGTTTAGGGTCCTCACTTACCATCAGAACCACCCTAATGCATATTTATTTCTTAAAAATGTATGCTACCAATATCCAAACTCAAATGACCCTTATTTTAGGGCTGTTCACCAAGTAAAAGCAGTGTGCAGCCATTATTTGTGATAAACTGCCATGCCTACCGCTTTCTTTAAGGCCATGACATGATAAGGACTAGATTTATGCATCACCTCTTCCAATACATTTTCCAAATAAAACCGTGTTTAAAGAAAATGAATATCATGAGAATATTTACATCATTTTCCCTTTACAGTCTTGTGTAAAAGATTAAGATCCATTGTCTCCAAAAGGCAGCCTTTTAGCTGCGGTTATTAATATTTTCTACATCCGTATACTTGGAGAATTTGTGATTCCTAGGCCCCGGGATATGGCCATCTGTTTCTAAACACAATGAAATTGCTTCACCAGCAGGTATCTTGTCCTTCGAGAGTCACTACTGTACCTGTATGACTAATTACACAGCGACAAGGATGACTGGTAGCAAGAGAAACAATTCTCTTTGGACAACGATGACTGCAATGAGTAACTTGGCATTAAATCACAGGTGCCCCCTCCTCCCAACAAAAATAAATAAATTAACCATTGAACTAAAAAGGTAAAATTCCCAATCCGTAGAAATTGATATTGACTTATAATTAAAACGTGGGTAAGTCTTGTAGAAAAAAAGAAAAAGAAAAAAAGAACCTTCAATTAAGACCATGTCACAGAGTAAATCAACTCCCTTATGACAGGATACAAGCTTTTGTTAAGCAGACTTCCTGCCACATTCCAGAGTCTAAGAATGATGACTCCATTTGACTCCAGAACCCAGCCAGCTCAGATCTTACATTCCCTAACAAACGCGGTCATCTGTTTTAGGTCTTAAAAAAAAAAAAGGCATTGTTTCAGCATTTTGACTTAACATTATGTGATTTTAATTTTCTGGATATTGAAGACTTTGTTCATACTTTCGGTATATTAGTCCAATAAATCCTCACCTTATTAAGCATCTGTTAATGTTGTGATCTAAATGAAATATTCTTACAAATAACAGTTATAATGAAAACAAAATGCATCTTTTTGCCAATTAGAAAAATGTTTCTAATTACTGGGTATATTTGCGGCTTCTCTGAATAGCACAACATATTTAGAATCTTGTTTGTTTGCACCAATATATTTTAATACCCTATACCTATGTAATTACATTAATTGATACATTGATATTAAATATAATTATATGTAAAGTAATGATGGATAACGTGACAATAAAACAATGCATTTCATTTATACATAAGAATGTGCTAATATTTCTATGTTCATGAGTAACTTAAAGCTTTGTTTTGCCAGCTGTGCTAATACAAATAAGACATGCCCTATTCTTCCCTATGCTAACCTTTGTTAGCAGAACGGATTGATGGCTGTTATAAACATAACGTTTATTCAAAAAACATGATGAGGAAATTGAACATTTTTTGCCAATCTTGAAATATTGCTGGGTTAGGGAATTTTTCAGCTAAGCGATTTTTCCCTAAAAAATGCCATTTCGTTGTCAATTCACCCCAATATCTGCTTTATTGAATAAAAACCAGTCAATTCACCCCAATATCTGCTTTATTGAATAAAAACCATAGTGTGGTTTGTTACTAAACAAGGGAAAGATTAGATGCCAGCCTGTTAGGATAGATTAGCCACATCATAAAATAAAGGAATTGCTTCTAATATGGAAAAGGATTCTGCAACAAATTGAAATAAATATTTATTGTTTAGTATATTGTCAAAACCTACATTAGTAAACTGAAAAGTCTACTACATTCCTAATCTGAGATGTAAAGCATTACCTTCATCATTTGCTTAAAGGTGGGAGAAAATGAGACTCGACCATTTATGTTTAAAGATAGGGACTATTTTTATGTTACTCACAAATGACTGAAGATGCCAAATTTAACTTCCTTTAAGTAATCCTTTTTACCCTAAGGCATTTAGATAGAATATTTTATGCTGCAAGTGCATGTTGCCATGACAATACAAGCCTACAAGCAACATAGTAAAATCAAACTTTAGTGAGGTCAAAATGCCCATTAATAAAACATTGTATCAACATCAACTTTTGAAGAATCACTGAGAAGCTATTGGAGATAAAATCTGGTACCTACAGGCACCACGAAATAATAATATAATGAAAAAGATAATCCAGAATGGATTCTCCCTCAAGTGCTAAAATGTTGTATTAGAGTCTTTATATCTCGTATTGGGGATGTAGTACACTTGACAAATTGTAACATGTTTTGAGGCCATTAAATTACACACAATAATACGTTTGATTTTATTGACCCTCCAAGAGAAAAATTATATTTGATCATTCCTTTATAAAATGGTCTCTCATTAATTTCAAAGGGTATATTTGTGTGAATAGAAGAATCATGCAAGAGCTTCGATAGACACGAGTGCTCTTTATTCATGAAAAAATAAATAAATAATCAAACCATTCCGAATGGAACAGATGTACTTCCCAGAATCCCCTGCACAGGAGGTGTTCATGATAACCATACATATTCCTTCGAACGAAGAAAGACATTTGGTTGATACCATGTATCTGGGATAATACCACAAAAATAATCAGGAGTTAGAATTTATTAAACAATTACAAAGTAATGCATTTGTTTCAGATACTTTGCATTTAGGTTGGATGTAGTCACTCATTATACAGCTCAACATGTCCACAATAGGTAATTGGCAAAACTGGCTGATCAGTTCATACCCTACAGCAGGGGTAAATAACCTTTGGCACTCCAGTTGTGGTGGACTACATCACCCATGATGCTTTGCCATCATTGTGGCTGTAAGAGCATGATGGGAGATGCAGTCCACAACATCTGGAGTGCCGAAGGTTGCCTATCCCTGCCCTACAGTGTGTTCGAGAAACAGGACACTCAACAGGCAAACCCGCGATGGAGGATTGCATATCCAAAACAGACGGTACTGCCAGGGCACTTGGGAGGTTTGTTACGATTACATTATTCCAAATTGAATGTGTAAAATGATAGTAAAGACAGATGGGCTGTCTCACTAGCACTATGAATACTAAAACTTCATAATATTGCTTTTTTCATGCCAGGCTGCACAAAGGAACAAAAAGTGCTTCGAAATATTACAAAAAGTGCCTGTAATGGATTAATCTGTACAACATTAGTTTATTAATCTGCAACACAATTCAACAGTCCCTCTAGCACTGGAGATGTTAAGGATTTAATAACGATAATACAATCTTAACAAGCTCTTAGACTGGAAGGAATGCATTTGCCAGATTAAAGTGCTTCTTCTGCAGTCATAATCCTTCTAACAATGTAAATTAGAAATGATAACAGAACATGCAGAGTTTGATGATGTCGATAGTTTTTTTATTTTTTTTTGTAAATGACAATATTAATGACTGTGTAGTGTTTGCTTCTATGGTATAAACACTCACAGAGAAACATTATAGAGCACATTTTTCAACATATTTTTCTTTTAGATACCATCAAATTCTTAGGTTAGGGTCAGTGTTAAGGTGGTGTAAGGATTAATGGTTGGGGCAGTAGGAGTTTATGTTGAGAGTTAAGTGAAGGGTAGGGATAAGTGTTAATGTTTATTGTAGTCTAGTGATAGATGAAGTGTTCTTTGGAATAAACTATGTGCAGAAATATATAGGATAAGAGACCCCCAAAGAAAGTTTGGAGATAAGTTTTTTTTTGTTTTTTTTTTTATTTAATTTTTTACAATATTTGTAGTATATTATCTGTATAACACATTACATCATGGAATCCGTTTAACCCTGTCGTTTCCCTTTAATCCAATTCTTCATGCATATATGCAGAATAAAATATACAGTCTGCCACCTAAGGAATGTTTATAGAGTTAATATAAGAGTGATTCTGGACATAGACAGACACTATGTGTCATCCAGAAGAAATAAAGGTCTATTTATGGCTTTGGCGCAAAAAGCTCTAAATATAGCAAACACAAATCAATTAACTGACTTCTAGGAAACATTTTGCTCTGATATAATGGAACAATCCGTTTGTTCAATAATTGCCCTGGCATGGACATTATAAATAACACCAAAGTTTTATAACTTGGCATAAGACCTGATCAAGAATTCTAGGATATATTTTGTTATGCCCATTGTCCCCAACAGCCGGTGTTCAGTGAACGTAATGTAGGACAATTTGTTCCTACAGAAAGATATTGAACTTTGTTAAACATTGCAAAACTATTAGGTTTCTGATCTGTTCATACAGAGATGGGTCTTTATGGATTTTCAAAATAATGGAACCTTAAGGATTCATTTGAATATAATAACAGTAAATTGGTTGTTGTAGGATTTTAAAGAAAATAAATGTAAAAAATAAAAAAAAAATCTGCGGGGATCAAGAAATACTTACTTTTTTCCCCCCACTGTTGGCAGGTTTGGACAAAATAGGTAAAATACCTGGAAATTTCACAAATATTAGAGGCATAGGACAGACAAGGAGTCATGAAAATGTGATGACTTCTAGAAATTAAAACATCCCGGCCATGATTTGTTTTTTAATTTAGCTTTCCTTTCCTCCTATATTTTAAGGATTATACTTCCTCCCTCACCACTTGCCACTTATTGGTAGTTATCGTTTCTTCCATGCCATATATCAATACCTGGGAGCAGCCATTTTGTTTTCCTCTGTCCATGATGTCTGCTGTTTGACCTTATATGGGATTGATTTTGTGGATGGATTGGCAACTTAAACTGATCCTAGCTTTTAGCGCCGCCCATTGTCTAGCCCATTTGTCAACTTGACCGCTATACGTAAGAAATAGTAGTCCCTACATTTCTTTATGTATAAGTATGGGTCATCCAAGTATGCAACGTGTATTGAAGGATGATGAAAAGCCTGTGGTAAAACAATCACCATTTAGTGGCTTCATCATCAATAACCTGTGGACTATGTAGGCTTGCAGAATTTTATTTTATTTTATATTTCCACATTAAAAGTATAATTGATATTTTCTCAGACAAGTAATCTAAAATCGGTCCCTCACTTTACTAAGCTCCAATATCCACCAACCACTCGTATCTGTGCATTATACAAATTACCACAGTTACTGCCTTATTAATGGGTTAACAGTGACCCCTGAATTAGATGTTTAATGGTTTTCTTAAAGGTCTGCTTTAAGACTTGCAGTCAGTAACAAGTAGAGTACAATTAGCATCACTAATAACTTTGTCAAGTCCATTTTTGGTTCAGAATTCTACACAAGGCACACAATGTATTTAAAATGTCAAAGCACTAATTAACAGAATGAGGCTTTTAACATAATGACCAAGTCCAGAGTATAAGAAGATGCAAATTATGTCTTTATTTTAAAATCATTACAGTTTTATTATTGTCTTAGTTTCTATTATTTTAGACAGTCTGCTCGACCTTTCAAAAAGTAGTTTAAAGCAGTGGGGCGGACAGGGGAAGGCAACCCCCGGTTTCGTTGGGGAAAAATATATTTTTTTGGCATTGGACTACAAATAAATGTGTGTTAGCAAACACACTTGTCTGTCATGATTATATCTGCAGTATCCATTATTCTTCCCTTAATCAGATACATCTTCAAAATTCCTTTTCAAATATTTAAAATATGGCCAGGGTCCATTATCACAGGAGACTCTCAAAAGGACCTGAAGGTCTCAAGGACCTGCAGAAAAGGTTAAACAAAATATATTTCTGTTCCATGACCCGTATCCTAAAGCTGATAAATACGTGATCTTCCATATCCTAATTGCAGCATGATCACTAGTTGCTAAAAACTGTCTCTCCTCATCCACTGCAACCATGCAGGAGCTTATCAGATACAGCTCTCAAGTAGATATATATGAACTAGCCACAGGGAATTTAATGCTAAAAACAAAGCTGGAGGCATGAAGTGTGGGAAACCTGGGCCAAAAAACACCCAACGTGAGACCTCAGAGGAAGACTCCTGGTACACACACACAACATTGACATACGGTATGTCGTCAAACGGTATATTCAGATGCCTTATCGATCAGCGAGCTACCCACTGCTCGCTATGCTTAGACCCATGCTGGAGCTCTTGTTTCCTCTCCCCCCACTCTGTTAAACCAAGTTCTAACCCCATGCCTTACAGATGTATGCATGTTATACTAGTCCTACTACAATTCATACAATGCCTCACACCCCATTCCCACTTTTCTTTTCTGTACCCCTAAGCTTTATGGGAAAATAAAAATTGTCAAAAAACAAGACAAAAAAACCCCTTCATCTTCAAAGTAAACCTGATAATAAATACATCTTTAACAACATTGTAAAACATACCCTACAGTCCCGGCATTGGCACCCTTTAAATTGGGATGCTGGTGGGAGGTAAAAGGGGCAGTTTGCCACAAGGATTGGCAGGAGAGCCTGGCATGAATGAATGCCACCTGTCAATCATCTATGATAGGCCCATGAGGACGCTGTTTCAGTGCTCTCTGCCGGGTCCAGGTGCCCTGAGTGTGATACAAACTTGACTAATAATGCCCTAATGCTACAATTTTTGGGGAAGAGTTCCCTGGTGCCCCCCATACCGGGACACCGGTGAACAAAGTCGGGACAGGACCTGAAAACTGCAAGTGGGAAAAATGTTGGGAGGTATGCTACACAATTAACTGCTGATGAGTGAATCGTGAGCGCCTGGAATTTATGTCATTTAACTTATTACATATTGAGTGAATGAATCCTAACTGGAATTTGCAAATATAGGAAAACACTATCAAACATTAACATTCTTGTAAACAACCATTAGCTATATGCAGTTGCTGAATAAAATCAACATTAGAACATCATACATATATAACACTGCATTAGGAAGTGAAACAGAAAACAAACACACAAAAAAAGGTTACAGGAGAAATATGACGGTTTAAAAAAATAACATTAGTCATAGCTTGCAAGGCTTGCTCAGAAAAAGGGCATGCTGCATTGTATTTTCCTGTAAATGATGTAATAACATGATGATATGATAGTATGTGGCATGTGCTATATAAAAACAGCTTTAAATGGACACTATAGTCCCCAGAACCACTACAGCTTAATGTAAGGGTCCTGGTGTCTACAGCCAGTCTCTGCAGGCTTTTCAATTTAAAAAACAGAAAAGACAGTGTTTACATTGGTGCCTATTAACGCCTATTAGTGGCCACTCCTCAGATGGCCACTAGAGGTGTTTCCTGCATGGAGGCACTGAATATTCCCCATAGAGATGCACTGATTCAATGCATCTATATGAGGAGATGCGAATTGGTGCAGTTCAGCATTTTGCTGCACATGCACAATAGTCTCCCAAACGTCCCTATGGGAAAGCTGTGGATCAGCCGTGATCATCAAGATTGAGGTCTACAGTCATGGAGATGGGACCAGGCAGCGCCAGCTGTTGGTGAAAAGGTACATATTAATTATTTTCTCTCCACAAGCATATGTCAGGGCAGCACTTTAGACTGGCGCATCAGTGAAGTCCTCCCAAGAAAGTGCCAAATTCATCTGAATCATGGGAGCGTCTCCTCTACTTATGCGGCACATGCTCAGAACATGGGCTGTTAGCTGTGAATACCAACTTCTACAAACTACTTAACATTCCACTGTCTAAGAGAAAGCCATAGATAAATATAGGAGCTGATGCAAATCAAAGTAAGATAGTGTACCACAAGCTGGTGAGTTTCTTGTGAGCAGAGCAAGTTGTAGGAATGTTTGACGATTGAGAAGCAAAAAAAATAAAAAAACAAGAAAACAAACAAACAAAAAAATATAACCAAAACTCTACTGGTCGAGAGATTTGGCCAGATGAACAAATATTCTATTCTATGTGAACAGCAGATTCGCAGGATAAGGAACTGTGAACCACTCAGTTGAAATGTACATATACAAAGGCAACGTATTTTGTGTAACGTGTGTCCATGACAAGTACCGTTAGAAATGTCTACAATGCTCCTGTGATTAATTCACAGACATTTTGAAACATTTGAAAAGAATTTGGAAGTTCTGCACAATGCAGCAGTCATATGTATATTGGAGCATATGAAATCATTCGTGGACAGATGGCAAAACGATTATTACTAATAATATTTTTAATTCGATTACATTACTTGGCATGCAGCCTTTAATGTCTAATAATGAGAAAATGATCTGTTTATCTATCGAGTATATATATATATAAAAATGTGTCTACTAGACTGTCACTAGAGGCACTTCCTGGCCTTGACGGAATTTGACTCTGTGAACCAACTATGGACATCCTGACGCAGAAAAACACAATGGAACACAGTAGGAATACCTTTCAACTATTAAAGTTGAATTTGCATCAATCTCTTAAATGGGCAACTTGTTTTTGATCTTCTACATCAGGTCGGTGTAGCATTTCTCTTGGGTACTTATAGGGTAAAAAAAAAAAAAAAAAAAAGTTAATTTTTGGCTAGCCATAATCCCAATGAAGGGAATTTAAAACCCACCAAATTTCAAGTCATCCAAGTGGAGTCACACAGCCTACTTTAGGAATAAAATTAAAATGAAGGAAACTCCCCCCCCCCCCCCCCCCCCCAAACATTCCATTGTTAAATGATCTGTTAAAGAAATAGGGCCTACATCTGAAAGGTGCACCTTTATCTGCTTGTATAATGCACTTAAAACAAAATTAGCATTATATAGTATGCTCTATTCTTTGCTTTTCGTGGGAAAATTTCTGTTTTTGCATAAGCAGGAAATTAAGCCTACAGCTGGCATGGTTTGAGTATCCATTACAAAACACATGGTCTGGTTGCACCATACTCTTATTCTCTAAATATAAATTGTGAGATCATAAAATTGAATTTCAAAATATTGGAAACAATTGCTAAACTGAAAACACAGCGGATTTGAAGAATGTGTTTGAGTAAGCCTAAAATTCTAAATTCACTTTAAATTCCTGACAATTTACAATTAAGTAAATAACGTATAATCTTACGTTCTCTTACCCGATAATATTTTTAGACATAAAACTGGTTGAAGTTGTTGCATCCCACATAGTCTCTAAACATGTTCAACGGGAGTCTCGGTATTTAAAAAGAATACAAAAATTATACGCTTTTCTTCCTGCCTAAAATAACTACATAAAAACAGGTTATTTTGTAATAAAAGCATTAGGTAGACAAATATCTCAATGCAACAAAGTGGCCTTGCCAGTCTGAAAAATGTTTCTAGGGCTTAATTTATTATTTTTCCATTCTTTGTACAACAAAATCCCTGGAGTCTATAACAAATACACAATGCCCTTTAATAAGGTAGTGGCCTTTTCCACAGTATATCAAATCTACTGACACATCCTGTGTTGTAAAGAGTTGAAAGAATGAAACATCTTGGCTAGGGATTGGGCAATAATACACAAAGAGCCCGAGGCACAATTTCTTTTGATATTCTATTTGCCAAGTTGCAGTTTGTATTGGATATGTAGATATAAGTCTCTGGGTCTGCAAGATGCTAAGTAATTAAAGTTGTTATTAATGGTTATGTGTCATAACAAATAATTATTTTAACCATTACCTACAATATGTAGCACATGCACAAACAAGCAATAACCTTTTTTAACAAATCTCTAACGGAATGCAGACAATATGACTATTCAGCTTAAGACAAAGAACGGATTCTCACAGGTACAAAGCATTTCTCCAATTTACAGACAGCACATTCCAGGAGCAAGTCAATGAACAGCCAAGGGAGTAAAATTTCATGTTGATTACGCTCTCGAAAAACTAAGCCAATTGTGTTGCAATTATATCTAAACACCAATATCTAAAGTAAGTCAGGTTAACTCTACAAAGGAGCAGGGTCATCTCTGACGACAGGAAGCTCATTATGACGATGAGTACAAATAGAGGCAGGACTGTAAAAAGTTTGAAGGACCAACCGATTAGCGGTGGAATACATTACTGGTAAATACTTGTGTGGTTTTAGTGAGAAGGCACTATATTAAAAACAAAAACAAAACAAAAACACCTTTCCTGGAAGTTAATAGTAAATCTCTCAACCTACTGGTGTTTGATGTATTAAGAACACCATTAACCAGATCCATAAATTCTGAAATGTAGCCGCTTATTTGGCTTCAAATTAAGGTAGACTTCCATATGTATTATATAAAAGCACCTCACAGGCCTCCTTTAACCCCTTAAGGACCAAACTTCTGGAATAAAAGGGAATCATGACATGTCACACATGTCATGTGTCCTTAAGGGGTTAAATCTAATATTTGCAAGATGGAAACCTATTCAGAGCTCAGCCAAATCTAAGTGGCACTGAAAGAGCATTGACCAACTTAGGGTTTTGTCAAGAAAGTACGCCTAACTAAGTGATTCCTGATAAATTTTCTGAAGAAGTATCCAATTAATTTATGATGGTTCCCCACAGATATCATCTTAAATGCAGGGGTCCTGGAGGAATGCTTAGCCCTGTGTACACACACAAGTGTGCATTTAAAGGGTAAATAATATGGCGGGTCAAGCCATAGCTGCCCTTCTCATCCCATCCTCTGGACTGTGGGAGAGAGGGGAGGGAGGGAGAGACATAAAAATAGAGGTCCACAAAATCCATTATTCATAGAAAAATTTACTCAGTAGTTCCTTGTGTGCTCTCCTCCATGCATAGACGTTGAATATTTGAATATACAATCATGGGGATGACCAGTAGATATTGCGCCAATATACCCACCACCAAGTCAAGAGTAAACTCATTGTACTCAAGGAAACCCTAACCTGATTTGAATGCAACTCACATCGGTCTAAAGCTTCTTTGAGGTTTTGTGTAATTTTATTGGCAAAGTTGGGGCAATATGGCTCTTTCATTTCAATAGTGAATGCAATCATGGAAGTTTTTAGAATGTCTCATAAATTACCAACTTGGAATTCCCTGGTCAATGTGCCCCTTTATGAGCACACCTGAAAATCTTGGAGTGAACAGTTTTTGATCTTTGCATTTAATGATCTTTTTTATATATAGCACAAATGATTTTGAGTTTGAAGTGTGCATTAACCTATAGATATTAATACAGGCTATAGACAAAACCACTGGATTGTGTTTGCACATAAATTCTAAAAAGCTGTGTACGAAAAGCACAATAAAGATAGATCTAGTCCAATCCTGGATGACCATTTACATCTTATGTCATATGTACTATTATGAAGCCATACCTGTTGCAGTGTTTACAAACCTTGACTTTAAGTCAAGAGAAACAGTAGAGTCTTTAAATCACAAGTGGGACCTTTGAACACAATGTAACAAAAAAATTATTTTGCTGCTCTTTAGTTAATAAATCAGTCAAACTTATTTTTTTGTAGAACCCTAAAATAAAATAAATTAATATATACTGTCCAATATCTGGTTCATCTCATTCCCCGAAGCACAACCCCTCCGCCTCGCTGAGCTCAGCTACCCGTGCTTCCTCCTTCTCCCCCAATCCTCCGTCACTCTCCATTGCCTCCACTCAGTACTTTTAACCTACCCCTCCTTCCTTCATTGTTCCTCCCACCCTCTCCAGCAAAAGAAAAAAAAAATATCTTGAAAAGACTAATAAAAGCCAAATTCCCAATGTGAAAAAGGAGGTGGTTTATACATTTTCAGGTATCAATGCCAATCAAAGGGATACCAGCATTGAAGCACATAAAGTTAAAGGTGAAACCTCACCTGCATACTATACTTATTTCTTTTTTTTATAACAATGTATTGACTTCCTGTTATTTTATAAAAAGTGGAGTGCTAAACATATAATTAAAACAGACAAATGGTGCATATTACAACGGAATTTGTATCAATGTTTTAAGAAGTTAAAAATAAGCATAAACATGTCCAAGAACTAGCATTTCGCTCTTAATACAGCACTTTGTTCATTTAAGGGCAGTCACAATACACATGTAAATCACGAGTCTTTGCAGGATTTCTCCTCTGTGTATTGCGGCAAACTGGCTCCACCCACTACTTTAGCGTCACACCTGTAAATTTCCCTATTGGAGCTTTATCAGGATCTGGATAATCTATAGTGAAAAATAAGCCTATGCATATGAGTGACAGCTTGTTCTGAATTAATCAAGTACGAGCAGGTTTTTTTTTTTTTAATTCTATTTTTAGTTTAACCCCTTAAGCACCAAACTTCTGGAATAAAAGGGAATCATAACATGTCACACATGTCATGTGTCCTTAAGGGGTTAAAATGATGTGAACCCATTAAGGAACTCTATAATCCAAAAATAACGTTTAGTTCCCCCTATAGTATATGGATTATTGCGATGACTGCTGTATGTGGGTGACTAGCCTTAAAGGTTCCAAGTTCTATGTGGAGAACTGAATTATACCTCTGATGTAAGTGTTTGAAATTGCGAAAGGACAATAAGCAATAAAAACATTTGATCTTGGTTAGCAAATGGGTTTAGGTATAAGGACCGTGTTCCTTGATTTGGACAATGTGAAAAGATGACCGATTCCACCTCCCTTATGGAAGTGGAGGACATTAGAACCACAGAGAAGGTCAATCATACCATGTCAGTGTATATCACTTTCTACACAAGTTGGGAATAGAAAATAGAGTATGTTTCCCCACAAATTCCACAATCTACTAAATCATCCACCTAATCCAAGACAGTAACGCTTGACCCTGATAGTAACCAACGTGACCCTCCTGAAATCCAATATAAAGCTGTTAGGTGCCAAATTTATTATTTTCTTTTCCTGGTTAGAGTGCGTATTCGTGTGTTGATGTTCGATTGCATTACCTTTGTTGTCACTATATTGTTTATTTTTTTATTACCATGTTGTGCTTTAATTTTTGCAATCTTGTGTCATCTGCAATGTTTTTTGAATGAGAATAACAACAATAACAAAAACATGAAAACATACCTGCCACCTCCAGCAGTCCAAGAATCGGGACACCGGTTGGATGGGGGGGAAAAAACGATGACCCATCTAGAAAGGGGACGGGTCGGCCAAATTAAGTGGCAGCCCACTGCAGGCAGGGTCCTAGAGTCCTGAACGCCTAATGATCTGCTCACGCTATTCCTGTTATTTTTTTTCTAAGCCTGTTCTAGTACTTGTATGATGTGCGCACGATATAGGAATCCTTACCTACACTATTCGGGTCACAGACTACCCTGAAAGAATCTAAGCTGGATGCATTGGCATCTTACAGCTGCATTCACAAACTTTAAAAAGAGCTGTCAGAAGCTGTGCAGCTGCTATTATCTTGAGCTGTAGTTCCTTTAAACTTACATTATGGTTGGATTGCTGCCAAGTGCTGCACTTCATGTCCCATAAACTCCTGATGGGCAGCAAAGTGTCAGCTTACAACCAAAATGTTAAGGTGGGGGGGAGGGGGGGGGGGAGTGGAATCAGGACTTGCTGACCCACATCCTGTTTTTTTGGCAGTTCACTGTAGATGCTGCAAACTCTGGACAGTTTCAGCAAATGCAGAAATTTAAAAAAAAAAGTTATTATTTTCATAAATGTTTTACTTTTTTTGATAAGACATCACCAAAGCTTTACAGAGGAACTGTACCTTCATACCCTACTGATACTTCAAAAAGACATGAGCTGATATGTAGCGTGGTGGAAGCTATGACCTTTAAGGACCTTGTCGAATACATAAAATAAAACTGAGCTGAAAATCATCCTGCCTTATATGAACTGTACAATTCTTCACAGTATGACCTCAAGATGTCTTTCGCCTGTATCTTTCTGCTGACACAGGCAAAAAGCTTAGTAGTCAACCAAGTGGAACAACCAGCAAATTATCTAGTCACCACGAGGATTGCTGGGGTATTGTCATTGGAGTACATTATTAACAGTGTCTACAGATAGCTCTCAAATCCAAACTGAATTTTTTTTTTTTTTAAGTCTATTTAAAAATGTGATTGAGATTTAAAAAATATATTTTTTTTAAATATTGCTTAGATTTATAGTTTTCCAATTAAAAATAAATAAATAAAAAAAGGAAAGCATGAAAAAAAAGGGGAGTTATTTTTATAATCATTTATATAGTGCCATCGCTTTACAATATAATATAGTTTGTAAGTGAATCATCGTAACCAATGAGGACATTGGTAACAAACACATAATGTAATAGGATTATTTGTAAAACAAATAAAAAACTGAACAACGAGAAACCAAATAGAATTATTCACCAAAACAAACTGGTGTGAATTGACTAGACTGTTAAAAAATTAAGGGCAAAATAGGTGATCTGGCATCATAGCTGACCTTGAGAATGTTTTTAAAATGTACTACTCTTTGTCTATAGGCTTCCAATTCCATTGTGAATTCTCACATTTAGTGAATAATTCTGTGTGTACGGTTTTATTGTTATCGAAATACAAAATGATCACTAGGAAAAATAATCATGCTGAAAAATACTCGACTAAGGAGGTAAATATCGAATTTTATTTAAAGCAAAATAATCTTGTATCTAACCAACAATACAATCTCGATACACAGTCAAATATTTTAGCAGTCTAATGTTACACTAACCTTCACAAATTGGCCAACTAATGAAAATGAAAAAAAACATTACAATCTAAACGAGATTGCATTAGGGCAATGAACGCTAAAGGCACATTTTGGTTCAATCAGAGCTTTGCAACATAAAATTAATGTATCACCTATCGGGCTCTCAAAAATTATTTAATGATATATCGCCTCATGAAACAATAAATCATTTTCTTGCCCAGACAATTCAATAACCTTTAAGAGAAATTGCTTCTTCCTCCAGTAAAGCGAAATGTAAAACAGTGCTGATTACATTGGTCAAGGAGAATGGGAAACGCAATTTGTAAGCCTAATTCTCCGACTGAAGTCAGATTGTGATTATATATGTGTTACAGAAAGGCGAACGCTATTCATGAGGACTCTGCCTATTAAATTTCTCTTCTGTAAAAAACTAATTCCATTTAAACATTAGTGAATCAACACCTAACAATGCTGAAGTAGAATGGCTCCAGTTTATTGTTCGCTACAAGTACAGTTCCTTGCAACAACAGACCCAGCTTGTGTCAGGGATACATTTAATGTTGTGCAGCAAATGTGCAATTGCTTTTAGCTTTCTTTTTTGAGGGCCCTTGAGCCCAGTTATATTGCGAACACTTTTGAGAACACGTGGATCTGTTAAATAGGTCAACTGACTGTATCATGGTATAGAGGTATTTAAAACCTGATGAAGCGTACGTATTTGGGGGCTAGGGGAAGAAAGATTATATCCTATAAATTAGGTGATACACGTTTATAAGACAAGTTCCCAAACAACAGATCTAAAATACCCAGATGCCACAGCAACATTATTTGTTTCCTGATTTTGCCAGGAATATAGTGGCGAAGCTTCAATACGAGAAGAATCTCTTTAAGTCTATATTAAGTCTATATTACAAAAATAATAATAAATTCAAGCTGTTTGGGTCAAGTTTGGACACTTGGAACCACCACATAAAAAACAAAAAACATTTTGTATTTATTTATATTTTTAGGTATTTTGACAAAACTCACAAAACTCTGGGCTCTCTAGATACCTACATTCTGACCCTCTGCTGGGGCACGGATAATGTGAAAGTGAACCCCAGCATAAGTCAGTTTGAATTCTGACGTCAACGACAGGCTTAATTTCAATTTCTCTGTGAGCGTGACACGTCATCAGGCACTCTTTTATCACTGGGGGTCTTAGAACTCCCACTCACTTTGTTCTATAAAGAGGGGATTAATATCAGGTCCCATTTGCTACAAAAGTTCCCAGAGAACCAAACACCATTTTAAAGCTCTCTTGCATGTTTATATTTTTCTACTTTGCTGATTGGAAGGGTTTAATTTAATAAAGGTTACAGAAATTAAACTTTCTGAGTAATTGTTTAGCTTTTTTTAACATTTGTGCAAAAGGTTAGTGTGTAGTCTGGCAAGACAAGAGGGGCACATAGGTTTTGAAACGTCCCTTTGCTTGCAGTAGATCTTAGAGGAGTGCATTGAAGGGAATCTTAAGTTTCTATTAAAGGAACACTATAGTGTTTTGGAACACAGACATGTATTCCTTACCCTATATAGTGCTAAAACCCACATTTAGGTGGCTTGCCCACTCTTAACCCCCTTGAAAAGGTAATAAAACGTAAATTTCCAGTGCCGTGCAGGGCTGCTGGTGCTGGCCCTGCCCCTGATCAGAATCAGCATTTATGATTTCAGCCTATAAGGAAAGCATTGGACTGGTTAAAATCGACAAGGAGTCGGGGCGGGGGCTATGAGAAAAATTCAGCATCTCCATGCAGAGCGTGGAGACACTGAACGACATTAAGCTTTAGTTGTTCTGGTGACTATAGTGTCCCTTTAAGTTCAAAAATTAGCAATGGATGCTGTTGGTTCGGGTAGCATTATATTAAGAAAACTCACAGTATCTCCAACATACTGTGCAGATTAACACAGAGATGCAAACCATTAACTAGAAAAGTAAGCTTTTGGAGAGACCTTAAAGGAGATTCCAAGAGTAAACATCTACATAAAACAACACAACAGTGATAAAGCAAGAAGCTAATGGAGTGAGTCAAAGCATTTACCAGCTTTTAACAAATACTAGCTTTCAAGCACCAAACAAAAAGCACATTCACTGTTGTGACAGCAGCTTGGACAAGTTAACAAGTGGCATTATAATAACAGCTTCAGGTCTGTTCCAATTTTCATTCTTCTCAAAAGAAAGCTTCATTTGTGTCACTTTGGCTAAAAGGCTGTATATTTGGCCAGATATGAATCATACTCCGGCCTTGTAAAGTATATACATCAAAGTTGGCAAAATAGAAATCCCCATCGCTTACACTACAGACTGTCTAATTTATTCTGACTGTGTTCACAGACGATCAATGGGGATAACAAACAAACAAACTCAAACAAAAAAAAAAATGCAAAAGAAAACCAAACAGTACCATATAAATATCATGGAAAGTAAAGTTAATCGCTTCAGTAAATCCTACTACTATTCTGTTCATAGAAGGGTTTGCTACATCTCCCAAATTTACTTCTACTTCATGCATTCTATACACATAAATAGGAGGGCCACTCCAAGACACAAGCAAACCTGGAATCCTCTTATGGCAATGTAGCTGTGATGGTTGCCAGCCAAGTTCTTCTTCAATGCCACAAAAAGGGGGAAGACTACTTGAAAAGGGGGGCGTATCAGGATTGTACACAGGACTGCACATGTGTACTCCTAAAAAGGCTTGGGCGCAGCTAGGCTTCGCACCATGCAAGTACACGATTCACCTGCACCCCCATATCAGAACTCTTCTGCCAAATGAAAGGATCACTATAGGGTCAGGAACACAAACATGTATTCCTGACCCTATAGTGTTTAACCCACCATTTAGGTGGCTTGCCCTCCCTTAGCCCCGCTATAAAAGTTTAAAACTCGCCTTATTTCCAGCGTCGCGCAGGTCTGCCAATGCTGGCTCCGCTCCCTTTGTGACATCAAAAGGGAAAGGGACACTATAGGGAAAGCATTGGATTGGCTAAAAGCCATTTTGGCCAATCAGGACCTCCTCATAGATATGCATTGAGTCAATGCATCTCTATGAGGAAAATTCAGCGTCTCCATGCAGAGCGGCACTGCTGCCTACTGTGCAGCCCTGAGCCAGGAAGCCCCTTCAGTCGCCTTCTGAGGAGTGGCCACTTGGAGGTGTCCCTAGGGGCAATGTAAACACTGCCTTTTCTCTGAAAATGCCTGAAGGGAGCTATTATACTCACCAGAATTACATTAAGCTGTAGTTCTGGTGACTAAAGTGTACCTTTAAGGACCGTTGGAGAGAGCGTGATAAATGTTGATGAACTGGCATGACGTAATATATCTGGTTGTTGGTGCCAGCGATTTTACTTCTCCTGCGAAATTCCCACGTTCTTATTTAGTGACAGAGACTATATTGTAAGAACACCCAAAAGCAGTGCTTATTTTTCTTCCGGTCACTCATTTAAACTGCAAACTACATTGTCACATCAATTTTTGTTGTAGGTTATTAAAGTTCACCCAAAAAAATGGACTACGGTGATTATACCTCCAATTATCACAGAGCAAATATGTGGAACCTTTTTTTTTTGTTGAATTATTTTTTCAGTTAATATTTTAAGCTGGTAATTGAAAATGCTATTAAAAATGTAATTTTCCCGATTAAAACGCATCTCTTTTATGACTAACACGTACATTTTGTTTTCTAAAAACAAAACCACAGAAACCCCCCCAAAAAAACAAAAAAGAAGTGTACATTATGACGAAATTTGGAGTGCACTTGTATTTTTACTGAATTCACAAACATTGTTAATCTTAGTGGTATGTTGGGGCATAATATGTAGGGGAGTTCAAATAATTTTGGGGGCAAGGCTTCTTTCCCCCTCTTGTTTGACATCATTCCAATTACAGTAACATTTTAATGTCCGAGGATGTTACCAAAAGAAGGTTATAAGGATACGAACAAAGACAAGGAAACAAGACTTAAGGAAATAAGCAAAAGTAGTGGTATGCGTCACACCTTCTCTTATAAATTTACAATCAGCGCAGTGCACTGTTTATTCAGCACTACATTCTTAGTTCACCAATGCTGTAGATAAGAGACTGTGACGCTATAAAAAACGTCAGTGCACCTAATAAAGTTTAAAATAACTTTTGCTTTGTTTATAGAGCATAGGCAACTTGTTAAGATGCCTTGGAAAATTTTAGAAAGCATTTCCTCTTGTGACAATCTTTTCTGCTTAAAGTTGAAAGCTGGTAGGGGCCTCTGGTTTGTGACAGTATACAATTATTTATATAGCGCCAACATATTCGGCAACACTGTACAATAGGTAAACAAAACAAAATATTAACTAGAATTGACTGCCACTGTGCCAAAAGTAATCTTTCAGCTGGTTGAATGGATTTGTTCTGCATGGAGGGACCATTAAATTTGGCAGGTGAATAAAGTGCTGTGTAACTTAAAATATATTCGTATGTTTTCTCAACATTCCAAGGTGTAACTTCTAATAAATAAAAAATAAAATAAAAAAATTATATAACACCTTGATAAAAAAAAACTTGCAAACATTATTTGTCGGTTTAAAAAAAAAAAAAAAAAAAAAAAAAAGACATTCATTGAATTAACTTTCTTATTTATAAAGATTAATATTCCATTGGGAATAACATTAATAACATTGCAATGTATAAATGGCAGAATATAAAATTATTGTTTTCAAGAACAATCTAAATCAGTTTTATTTTTTGAGTATTTAGCATTTTCTGCCATTCATTTTGGGAGACGTCCAGTTCATCGAATCTCTCCCATCTCACAAAAGTAATGATCTTGCACAAATCTGATCTCGAGCTTGTTGCCAGCACTATACAGCTGCTGGAGGGACTAGCTGATTTTGTATTGCGTCTAATGGAAGCAAATGTGCATGTTGTTTAATTTTTTAACAAACAAAAAAAATTTAAAGTAAAAAAATCAATCCGGCCCAGACATTTTGCCCTAATTTTGTTATCCATTCACACCAATACTAATCATTACCAAAGTGAGCCAATTTGGAATTTCAATAGGATTTCAGCTTAGCCGTGAAAGGAGGGATGCGCTAATAGTGCTGTCATGTTGCCTCTGGCTACGCTAACATTCAGAAAATCAATTATTTATAGAAACACATAGCCACGGGATACATGACCCTGTTCTAGAAGGCACCCCAGATTCACATTATACATTTTGTGTGTGTACATAGCACGGATGGCAATACTTCTATTTGTCCAAGAACACAAAAATAGGGATACAGATATGCATGTGTATATATGGAATGCTAACTTTTCCTCTGTATTTGCTTAATAGGCTACATTACATTTATTTTAATTTGATTTTGAATGGAAGACAAATTAAACCACAAGCTTTCTCCAAACACAGGATGATTTGTAATACACAGTATTAGAGACAAATAAGAGTATTGTAAGCTTAAAGTAAGGGTCAAATGGACCCTCCAAGCATTATAGCAGCTCACACTGTGAACAGTGGTTGTAGTGAATGGAGGTGTCCTGTCCCTGCCCGCATTACTATTCTATTAAATACAGCAATTTCTAAATTGAGCTAATGCTTTAAGCCCACTCCATCACACAAACACAACCCTGGCATAATCAGGGCATACCATGTAAATTAATCTAACCCATACAGTGCTATGCATGCACATGACCCTACTGACGGAATGCTTAAGAGCACATGCACACAAAGTATTTATTTGTAGATGGCCAAGCGTGCACCTAGAGCACTTGCAGGTACTGTGTAAGGAAGTTTTTTATTATTTCAACTACACTACTCACCCCAATAAGCTCTTCAACAGTGTTTACTGGGGTGAGAAAACAATTGAGAAGTGACTGTTCCACTTTAATGTAAGGCTTTGCATTACAAAAATGGGTGCTGATGTTTAACTACACGTCCCATAGAATCCTACTGCACAGGGATTCATTGGATTTGCTCAGCTCTCTCATTGGATACAATTATAAATAGGACAGTCAGGGCTGGCTGATACTAATTGACGCATTAACTGGTATGAAGAAAGATAATTGAAGCAGCTGAAAATCTTTGTGGTTTGAGTCAAACTCAGAAACTGCAAAGTAGCCATTTATCTATGTAATGCATTATAGTAATGCTCTAGCCCAGGCATAGGCAACCTTCGGCACTGCAGATGTTTTGGACTACACCTCCCGTGATGCTTTGCAAGCATTATGGGAGTAAGAGCATTATGGGGTATGTAGTCCACAACATCTGGAGTGCCGAAGGTTGCCTACCCCTGCTCTAGCCTAAAGTGTCTCTTTAAGATGTTAGCACTGTGCAAGACTTGTTTATGGAACAAACGGGATACAGAAATTTACCCAACCTCTCAAAGTCGGCAGGCTACGGGGCGATTAGGAAAAATTCTTAAAGCTGTGCGGTGATCACAAAACAAAAATTGAAAGATCACTTATTTCTTAATACATATTGTTCTTCATAAATGACTGGATACAATAACCTGTTGTGTTGTTGGATCATATAGAGAGTGGCAGTGTCAAGTAGTAGAAGTCTCTTCATTTTCAGGAATTGCATTACTGACATTTCCAAATAATAAAGTTGAGCATTGGTTTCACAGTCACTGGCAACATCTGACGGCAAGCTACTACAACAGAAAGTCGTTTTTTATCAAGAACAGCAAAAATCACTCGGCCGGTTTGCACGGATTCCTGGAATCCTCTTTTCCCAAAAGAGTCGTTTAACCTAACCAATCTAAACAGGTATTAACTCAAAACGTAATTTAATACAGATTTGCAATCTCCTTTAAAGCAATTATTATTATTATTATGTTATTTATAGAGCGCCGTCAAATTCCGCAGCGCTTTACAATGGGTGGACGAACAGACATGTAGTTCTAACCAGACAAGTTGGACACACAGGAACAGAGGGGCTGAGGGCCCTGCTCAATGAGCTTACATGCTAGAGGGAGTGGGGTAAAATGACACAAAAAGGGAAGGATAGTGTTAGACTAATGACAGTTGTAAGAGAGGAATCAGTCGGGAGCCATTAACAGCAAAAGTGGGGCACTGTGCTTACAATGCAATAAGAATATGATATAAGCTGTTAAACAACTACAAAGCCTCATGGAAGTTGTAGTCCTACAATAAGAGTCATTCCCTATTTGAGTATTACCCACTCAGAGTAATGTCTTAACCCCCTAGGTTCCAGAGGAAACTGAATCACAATTCGTTATGCAAAACATGTTTTTCCAGTGCTTTGCAAACTCAGGTTAAAATGGAACTGGCACGTGCCCAAATCCTACATTTTTACAGCTCATTATACTAAACTCTTATGTAAGGGTGTTTACAGATTCAGGTAATCAGTGACTCTGTATTAGACATCCACACCATGAAGGTATGTCATCGGTCATCTCAACGAGCTGTGCACACTATCTGCAGAATTCCCCGACCTCCTCATTTAGTCCGTACTCTCCCTTGGATCAAGCGGTCAGCCTTAGAATAGTGATGTAGAAGAGGTGACTTCGGGACAACAGTTAAAGTCTGTGACTAGGGTGTAATCAATAGTCCCAACGGGTTAACCCAACTATATGTAAGAAAATGTAAAATTACAAAAAACAACAACAAATGCCTCAATTAATAATCTGAGACATTATCGCAACTGTGCAATAATGGTAAGAAGGACAACACACAAATACATAGAAGTAATACATTTGTAAAAAAAATGTTTTATTTACATGCACATCCCAGGTGAAGTCTCAAGTATGTGTCCCCTCTGCTCCTAGAATTGTGTTTCATTTGATTTGAAGAATATCTATCTAGGACAGTTTATGCAGATTATGGATAGGCCCACCTCTACTTAGAAAGCCAAGATAACCACCAGGTGTGGCAATGACTTGCAAATATTAAAATAACTGAATATAAACCTACATCCTAAAAAATCCCCCAAATTTCCAGAGACATTGCTCCTTTGTATTTTCACATTGATTGAGGGTTGAAATCAACTACTATGTTTTTACAGTAATTATTATTTATATAGCGCCAATATGTTACGCAGTGCTTTACAATCATAGAACGGTGACAACTGGCAACACGTAGTCGACATACAAAATATTACCAGAGACACGAGGTGAAGAAGAAAGGCCCTGTTCAAATGAGTTTACAATCTATGTAATCTGTTACAATTGATTGCAGTTTAGAATGGTTGGTCTGTATGAACATATCATAGAATTCCACAGCAACAGAACTAACAGACAGAGGAATTGAATTGGTTAAAATGGCTCTGTCACTTAAATATTGCTTTAAATAAATGTGTTCAAAACAATGTTCCCAATAGATTAACATTGTCATGTAACCATTATATAAATGAAAGGAGCTATAAAAATATAAATAAAAATAAACAGTTAATTTGATGCCAATTGCCACTTAAATATTTTTTTAGAGTTAAAAGGGTCATCTTGAGTTCTTTCAGAATTTTAAACCCTCAGAGACATTTACTGTTGCATAAAAAGGCTGCTTACTGCTCCTGATGCCAATAGCCAATCAGAAACCGGTATTTCCACAGCTAGCTAATAAGCCTCCACTAATCCACTATACAAACAAGAGGAAATTCACATCTCCTTCAGAAAGTCTATGTTACCTTAAACTCTGTTTACATCTTTTTAAACAATAGGAAAATCGAATGCAAATTTCTAAAATTATGTAATATTTATCAAGAAAGACACAAGGAGACACAAGGCTCATCTCCATACTCAAGTTACTATTATTTTTTTTTATATACCCGATAATGCATATCTAAACTTTAAAAAAAAAAAAAAAGTATACTGTACTCCCCATTCTATGCAGCTTATTGTTGTGACACAAAGTCTGAATTGAAAAAAATAAAGGTTCACGTTAACTCAATGCTTAAAAAGCTAGAGTAACTACTGTAATACACATCAAATTCTCTATAAATAAAAAAAACAGAAAAAAAACCAAAACCCAAATACAAAGAAAATACTTTGAATAAAGATAATTTGCTCAAGCCAACTGCCTTGATAGTACAATGCCCACTAACGAACCTTGACCGATTTAGGTGCTTTCAAATTCAACATTATTACACCTACCTACCGGAGAGTAGTAAAATACAGAGATCTTACCCACTTTGAAACATTGTGCTCTGGTAGCCTATATTGAGAAGAGCATTTTGACCATTTACCACATGCTACTGAATATGGTTTAAGAGGATTGTCCCATGTTGGGCGACAGACTTGGGTAACACTCACCGAGAGCCAATGAGGAAAAACAAAATAATTATATCCTCACGCACCATAGTTCCATAGATTTAAAGTATCAGGAGGTACAAGCTGCTCACTAATTGGTACAGAAACCCTGAAATATTACACAGGATGTCTAAGGAGGTATCAGTACTATGTTGGAGGTAAGGGCCAGTACTAGTCTGTATATGTGGTGGTCTTGCCCAGCTATAGGTCTGTATTGGACAATGATACATTCCAATATTGTAGAGATCGAGTCAGATATATCTTTCCAGCCTTCACCTATGCTCCTGCATTATACTACAATGCCTCTGAAGAGGTACAGGAAATCACTGACAAAACACCTATTGATGGCAGCAAAGTCCTTCATTCCGACTATGGAAAAAGCAGCTGGCCCCCACTCTTCAGCAAATGTTAATTTGCCTTTGTTAACTAGATATTATAAATGGAACACAAACATATCAGGACATTGCACGGAGTATTATTAGACATTAAATAAACCAATTTAAGACGTGTTAATATAGGTATGATGTTCAGCATTCAAATAGGATCTCCAAGATTTTACAGACGTGCACGGATTATCAGATTATCCATTTAAAAAAAAAAAAAAAAAGTAATCTAGAAGTTTGGGATCAAAATGTCAGGAGAACAGTTTGGGACTACACCTCCCATGATGCTCTGTCATTTTATGGTTGTAAAAGCATTATTGGAAGATGTAGTCCCCTGTTCTAGACACTGTCTCTAACATTTTATCTATTTACATCACGGGTTATATATTGTAAGTTATGTTAATCGGATCTTACAGTCATGGTCAGCATGGCTGACTTTTGGCATTGCAGCAGTTGTGGAACCGAGGTACTTACTTTCCAACTCCAACAACTCCAACTCCAACAACTCCAAGTCCAACTTTCAGGCTGGCTAAGCATCAGTTAAAAAAAAAAAAAGTAAGCAACAATTACAGTACCAAAGGTTAGTAGCCATTTTTCGGCAATAAATTTCAGTTACAAATTTCCAATTGGTATTACACAATTCTTTATATAAAAAAACATTTACAAAAAAGTAGCTGCACAGCAACATTGCATTAACTCACTTGACCTAGAAGCTGAAAGTCAAACCTCATCTGATTAAAACCCATATAGGAACATTACAGCTAATAGATGTCCTTGCAAGCTGAACAGTTCTCCTAGCGAATGCTACACGTGAAGATTCCTATTGGCTGCTATCGGAGTCTGGATGTAGTACTTGTGTAATTAGGCATGACTCATTGGGCCTTTAAATATTTCAGCAGATCACAGGCATGCAAATGTAGAATTTAACCAATCTAGTGCTGAGATCCAGAAGTGAATTTTAGTTGGTTTATCCCCAATCCTAAATGAGTGGCTTCTCAATTTAATTTGACGAATTTTTTTTTTTTTACCCGTGAGGATGGCAACCACAGACTAGCCCGAAAACCTGGATAGATCAATTATACATTGTTTATAATAGAAAGGGAAGGGTGAATGTGATAGGTTTAATAAGACAATACTGGGGGGGCTGGTCACTAGAATGGACAAGAAGACAGCTTTTAATTTTTTTTATTATTTCATCAGAGAAAGTGATGATGGGTATTGAATTTGAAGGTAATGAGTGACAATGCCTCTGGGAACCATTACTCTTAGTATATGACTGAATGGTGAGATTGCTAGATACTCCACAGATCAAATCTCACAATGCACGAGAAAATGCCTGTGGGAATGGACAAAAGTCGATTTATAAACTCCAAAAATTTCTCAAGCTTTGTCAACTTCCGACTTGACCCACGTGTAATTTCATTGAAATAGCATTAAAGGGACACCATATTCACCAGAACAACTACAGCTTATTGAATTTGTTCTGGTGAGTAGAATTATTACCTTCAGGCTTTTTGCTGTAAACACTGCCTTTTCATAGAAAATGCAGTGTTTACATTACAGCCTAGTGATAACTTCACTGGCCACTCCTCAGATGGCTGTTAGAGATCCTTCCTGGGCCATGGCTGCCTAAAATGCATCCAAACATTCAGTATCTCCTCCCTCTGCATGCAGACACTGAACTTTCCTCATAGCGATTCATTGATTCAATTCATCTCTATGAGGAGATGCTGATTGGCCAGGGCTGTGTTTGAATCATGCTGGCTCTGCCCCTGATCTGCCTCTTTGTCAGTCTCAGCCAATCCTATGGGGAAGCAATGTGATTGGATCAGGCTACCACTTCTGATGAGGTCAGCAGACAGCTTGTTTTCTTTGAGGCAAACAGCATGCAGAGTTACAGCTTCTGGCTTGAATACATTAATATTTTGCTATATTTATGGAGGCATGAGGGGCCCAGGGGGGCTAGATGGTGGTTTTAACACTATAGGGTCAGGAATACATGTTTCTGTTCCTGACCCCATAGTGATCCTTTAATATTCATCCTGAAGGAATGCTAAAAAAAAAAAAAAAAATACTTGTGGTATATATTGTGGTGGCAGAGCCTCTTAAGAAAAGAAAAAAAAAAAAAAAGTGAATCTCAAGAAGTTGGCATTCCCATACATGTAGTGTATAGGTTTTTTTCCCCACTTTGCAATAGGCTTAGTTACTTTTTATACCACCCAAAGAATTCTTTCCACAGGCTGGTGACGCAGTTTTACACACATCACTCGCTCCAGTATTTGGCTCAGATTTCTTATTATAACTATGTAATAGATTAAAAAGGACATCATTCCTGAAGAAAAAAAAAAAAAAAAAAAAAAAGTTTGCCAAGAGACTAAAAACTCCTACGTTATTTTGAAGATCTTTAGCTTTGAACAGAGCATGCACAAACCTGCCTCTGTCTTAACAAAATGCACTACAGATGACGATGTCCCCTCAATCGTGTTTTGTACAATCAAAAGAGACTAGCATGGGATGGACAAGCTACAGTCAACACCTTCATAAATTATTACCCACAAGAACTGTGCTTCCTCCCCAATGTAATGCACACTGCAAAACAAAACAAAAAATATCCCATGACTAAATGTTATTGCATGGGGAATTTAATAGGCTGGATTCATTGCTTAGGAAATTTTATACATTTTATAATGTAGATACAGAGTCATTCTCCAACTCATCTAGTCACAACTTCGGATTTAAAGAAACACTCCAATCACCAAAGCATGTGGCTTTAGTTATGGTGGCAAGAGTGCCCTGGTGCTCCCCTCCATTAATAGCCAAACTGTTTTAGAATGATTTGACTTCTTACCTGGGCTTATCATCTCTATAATGATTTGACAACTTACAATAAGGGTCTGCAGTAGTTATGGTGCTTAGCGTGTCCTTTTAAAATTACAAAATTCAGATGAATATAGTGAAGCTGTGACTATAGCAGATTAAGAACATTTTTCCAAGTGAGCTACTTAAGCCTAAATGTTGCAGGTCAAATTTCAGTTCAGTACGTGAAGTTTAGTGAAGAACGCATTAGCGGATTCTCATTCACATTTAGAGGTTTATTCACTTAAGATAAGGCAGCAAACATTAGGCCAGCAGAGTTTGTGAGTATTTTCTGACTTTACTTTTCAAAGGAAAAGGAAATATGTTTTTTTTTTTTACAGGAAGAACAATAAGGATGTGGAATTATCTGCCCGAAGAGGTAGTTTTATCAGAGTCTGTATAGATGTTTAAAACAGCAACTGAATGCATGCTAGCGACAACATAATATACAGGGATATAATTCTTCATTTCTAGGATTGTAGCATCTTGATCCAACAAGAGATCGGATTGCCATTCTGAGGTCATGAAATATTTTTCCTAGTTTGTTGCAAAATTGGAAAGTGATTCAAACAAGCAAAGACAGATGTGAGAGGGACTGAACTTGACGGAAGCATGTCTCTTTCCAGCCTATCTAACCGGTGACACCGCAAGTCATAGATTAATAAATAAACCCTCTGCACACCTGGTTGATAAATGTACTTAAGTCACAATACAGAGGCCTGAAGGGATCAAAGGTTAATGTAGCATTGGAATTCAAGGCACTTCGGTGTACAGACACTTGTAAAATAGTGAAGAAATATTGTCCCAGCCTTCTGATGCAATGTAGGTAAAAGGCATGCCGTATATAATGGATTTATTCCACACCCCTTCCCCGACATGTTTTATTAAAAAAACCTCTGATTTTAATGCAGACAGAGATACATATATCAGGCCAGTGTGTGTGGGCAGACTATGAAAAAACATGCCTCCCTGTGTGATGATTATGGAACATTTCTTTTATATATTTATACATGTGAGTTAGCATCGAGGCATGACTTTAACTAGATTATGTATTTCATTTATACCAGGCAGAGCTGAGCAAACTGGTTCAGTGAGGTAGCCTGAGATAACCTATTGTAGAGTGAACAGTATATTCATTGCCAAACTATTCATTACACTCTCTCTGCCACGGAAGGGTAAAACCTAAAAAAAAAAAATATATATATAATACAATAGGAGGCGGCGACTAATTTATGAAAAGGTGTTGGCTTACTGCAAGAGAACGGCTATTCATACAGAGATCAAGGTAGATCCAATCTTGGCAATGGCTGAACTAATGTCAAGAGGGCCATGGGCCATCTGAGCGTGCCTGCTCCGGTGCAGTCATAACAGTGATTGTTCCGCCCCTGGATCTTCGTATAGAAAGCAGTGGCAAAAAGAATATGTGTATGGCAGATTAATACGCATACTAGTGAGTACACATGAAGGTCTGGGGCAGGCTTCCCCAAACTCCGGCCCTCCAGATGTTGCTGAATTACAACTCCCATGCAGAGGCGGCTCTAGACTTTATGAGGCCTTAGGCGAAACGCAAACATGAGGCCCCACTAACAAAAAAGTGTCACATATACACATTGATGCAGTGTCTACCTGTGTATGTGCCTGAGAGTGTGTCTGACAGAGAGTATCCTTGTGTGTGTGAATGTATGTCTCTGTGAGCATGTTTGCGTTTTTGTCTGAGACCCTATGTGTATGGGGTAGCTGCTTGAAGTGTGTTGTGTGTATAAGGAGGGGGGGGCGGTGATGGTGAGAGGGAGAGGCGGGTGATGGTGTGGGGGTGATGGTGAGAGGGAGTGATGGTGTGGGGGTGATGGTGAGAGGGAGTGATGGTGTGGGGGTGATGGTGAGAGGGAGCAGGGGGGGTGATGGTGAGAGGGAGCGGGGGGGTGATGGTGAGAGGGAGTGGGGGGTTGATGGTAATGTGAGAGTGAGAGGGGGGTGATGGTAATGTAAGAGTGAGGGTAATGTGAGAGTAAGAGGGGGTAATGTGAGAGTGATTGGGGGTAATGTGAGAGGGGGGTAATGTGAGAGTGAGAGGGGGGTAATGTGAGAGTGAGGTAATGTGAGAGTGAGAGGGGGGTAATGTGAGAGTGAGAGGGGGTGATGTGAGAAGGAGGGGGTGATGTGAGAAGGAGGGGGTGATGGTGAGTGGGGTGAGGCTGAGGGTGGTGACAGAGGGTTATGCTGAGGGTGATGATGATGAGGGTGGTGAGGGGGGTGATGCTGAGGGTGGTGAGGGTGGTGAGGGGGTGATGCTGAGGGTGGTGAGGGGTGATCCTGAGGGTGGTGAGGGGGGTGATGCTGAGGGTGGTGAGGAGAGAGGCTGAGGGTGGTGAGGGGAGTGATACTGAGGGCGGTGAGGCTGAAGGTGGTGGGGGGTGAGGATGTGGGGGTGATGCTGAGGGGGGTGATGCTGAGGGCGGTGAGGCTGAAGGTGGTGGGGGGTGAGGCTGAGGGGGGTGGGGGTGAGGCTGAGGGTGGTGATGCTGAGGGTGGTGAGGGGTGATGCTGAGGGTGGTGAGGAGAGAGGCGGAGGGTGGTGAGGGGAGTGATACTGAGGGCGGTGAGGCTGAAGGTGGTGGGGGGTGAGGATGTGGGGGTGATGCTGAGGGGGGTGATGCTGAGGGCGGTGAGGCTGAAGGTGGTGGGGGGTGAGGCTGAGGGGGGTGGGGGTGAGGCTGAGGGTGGTGATGCTGAGGGTGGTGAGGGGTGATGCTGAGGGTGGTGAGGGGGGTGATGCTGAGGGTGGTGAGGGGGGTGATGCTGAGGGTGGTGAGGGGGGTGATGCTGAGGGTGGTGAGGAGAGAGGCTGAGGGTGGTGAGGCTGAAGGTGGTGGGGGTGAGGCTGAGGGGGGTGGGGGTGAGGCCAGAGGGTGGAGAGGGTTGATGCTGAGGGTTATGAGGGGAGTGATGCTGAGGGTGGTGAGGGGGGTGATGCTGAGGGTTTTGAGGAGAGAGGCTGAGGGTGGTGATGGGGGTGATGCTGAGGGTGGTGAGGCTGAAGGTGGTGGTGGGTGAGGCTGAGGGGGGTCGGGGGGAGGCTGACGGTGGTGGGGGTGATGGTGAGGGTGGTGGGGGGTGAGGCTGAGGGTGGTGGGGGGTGAGGCTGAGGGTGGTGGGGGGTGATGGGGGATGGTGAGGCTGAGTGTGGTGGGGGTGAGGCTGAGGGTGGTGGGGGTGATGGTGAGGGTGGTGGGGGGTGAGGCTGAGGGTGGTGGGGGGTGAGGCTGAGGGTGGTGGGGGGTGATGGGGGATGGTGAGGCTGAGTGTGGTGGGGGTGAGGCTGAGGGTGAAGGGGGTGAGGCTGAGGGTGGTGATGGGGGTGATGCTGAGGGTGGTGAGGCTGAAGGTGGTGGTGGGTGAGGCTGAGGGGGGTCGGGGGGAGGCTGACGGTGGTGGGGGTGATGGTGAGGGTGGTGGGGGGTGAGGCTGAGGGTGGTGGTGGGTGAGGCTGAGGGGGGTCGGGGGGAGGCTGACGGTGGTGGGGGTGATGGTGAGGGTGGTGGGGGGTGAGGCTGAGGGTGGTGGGGGGTGAGGCTGAGGGTGGTGGGGGGTGATGGGGGATGGTGAGGCTGAGTGTGGTGGGGGTGATGGTGAGGGTGGTGGGGGTGAGGCTGAGGGTGGTGGGGGGTGAGGCTGAGGGTGGTGGGGGGTGATGGTGAGGCTGAGGGTGGTGGGGGGTGATGGTGAGGCTGAGGGTGGTGGGGGGTGATGGTGAGGCTGAGTGTGGTGGGGGTGAGGCTGAGGGTGAAGGGGGTGAGGCTGAGGGTGGTGATTGTGAGGGTGAAGGGGGGGGTGAGGCTGAGTGTGGTGGGGGGTGATGGTGAGCCTACCTTAATTTCCCTGGTGGTCCAGTGGGCTCCCTGGTGGTCCGGTGGCCCCTGCTCCCGGTCTGCAGCTCCGCAGAGCTGCAGACCGTGTAATCTCGCGAGATTTCAGAGCGTTGCCGTGGTAACCCGCGGCAACGCTCTGATTGGCCAATTCTCGCGAGTCACATGGTCTGCAGCTCTGCACACTGCGGAGCTGCAGACCAGTGTCTGCGATGGTGGCCGGGCAGCCAGGAGGGGCCTCGCACCCGGCGGCATACCGGGCAAGCCGCCGGGCCCCCTCCTGGTGTCAGGTCCTCGGTCACTGACCGAGGACCTGACACACTCTGCCCACAGGCGGTTTAGGCGGCCGCGAGGCCCCAGCCAGCGCGAGGCCTTAGGCGGCCGCCTAAACCGCCTAATTAGAGAGCCGCCTCTGCTCCCATGATTCTATGAATGAAAAAGATAGGTTGAGAATCATGGGAGTTGTAGTTCAGCAACATCTGGAGGGCCGGAGTTTGGGGAAGCCTGGTCTCGGGTGTTGATTAATATGTTCTCACCAAAAAGGTACAATATATATATTCTACAAATCTGCATTCTCTACAAAACAGTCTGCATAGCAAAAATCGAGGATCACATTAACTAAATACCAAATGGTGCTAAACTGAAAAGTAGTCAAATGTGACTCTAGAGGAGATGGAGATTTTTTTGGAAGTTAGCTATTTTGGCCTAAATTTTGCGGTTCTGGTTCACATGTGGAGAGGAGCATGTATTCTGTAACATCATAACACAGCTCCACCGCAATAATACTCACAGTAATGTGTCTTTAAACTACAATAAATGTGTTTAGAAAGGTCTGTGTAAATAAGATACATACACAAAGAAAATAATTTTGGACATTTTTAGCAACAAGTTCAGAAGAAAAATCTACCAACGCAAGCTAACAAAAAAACAAAACAAAAAAAAGTTCAGCTACGACTAACTTGTTGCTAGACATTTTTAGGTCAAACGTTATGAAGTGGTATAATTTTCACTCCTGTAAGAAGACTGTGTATATTGCATTTTTAAGGCTTGATTTATCAAGGAGAGCCGTTTCCTTTGGTGTCTCGATGAATTAGTGTAACAGAAAAAAAAAAAAAGGAAAACGTTTCAGTAGCAAGACCACAATTTCACCATTTCCTGAGATTCAGAGAGTAGGCCCCAGTGACAAACAGGGCCCTCTGTTGTCAGACCGTACGCATGTACACATTATAGCGGAAATATGACACACATTGTGTTCCTGGGTGTACAGAGTACTGAGACATAATACCCTGGAGTCTTATAAATGAGTGATAAAAATCACATTAAAAAGGTTTGCTTGATAGTGAGAAGATATTTGTTTGTTCCTAAATGGAATAAAGCGACCTGTTCCTCATGGGGTTTTCACAGAGTTACAAAAAAAACCTGATAAAACTATTTAATTTTAAAACCCTGTGAATTGTTTAACTGATGCGTCCCTCGAATGAAAAAAAAAAAAAAAAAAAAAAGCCTTTACTAAAAACCAGCATTCAAAACATGGCGAATTTACAGACAAAACACACAAGGTAGTTCCAGCTAATTATGTTCAGTAGACACGCTTGCTGTTTCTCCTCTGTGAGTGTTTATTTCAGATCCCAATGCTCTGATAGCTACTGACAGCTTGCTGGGACACAAGAACAGAAGTAGGTCAGGGTAAGCAGGCATCAGCAGTGGAGGGATCCCATTAGACAGGCTTGTAGGGCAATAGTGAGTCTGTGATGTAGTGACAGTGTACGATACATAGAACAAACAGCCTGAAGACAGCTTCTAGCAAAACCAGTACACTTATCTTCTGTGTGTTATAATGATCCCTCGTATAGCTTAGACAGTTTGTGGTTCACACTACAAAATAAAAGGTAAGGAGAGAGGCAACTCATCGGAAAATGGTTTTATGGCAAACCCAAAAGGTGTGAAGCCACAGGACATAGTAAACACAGTGAACTGGTTTATTTATCCTAACCCAGAAACATTAACTGCCTGTTCAGCAATGCATTCCCTCTCTTCTTTATACAGATTCCAGGGTTCTGTGCTTGAGAGACACAATCCTATTCTACATTTTTTTTTTATTCTGTTTTTGTACATCAAGTGCTCTGTGTAGGGATGGCAGAGTTGGGTTGCTGCCAGGATTATATAGATGTATCACTCAGCAGACATTAGTTAGAACATCAGAGGGGAGATGGATAGTGCAGGTGAGAGAAGAAAGTGTTTTATTGAACAGTGTATTTATAGGCAAATCTGAGGTTCTACAGTCTGCTAGTTAATGAAATGACACAGATCCGTGCTTTTAGCAGCACGCAACACTATTACAAATTCTACAGTCAGGTGTGAATAGCAGATAGGTTATTCACAAAGTACACATTTAGGAAAAAAAAAAAAAAAATCTAATTGTGGAAAAAAAAAAAAAAAGTAGGACATTCCACTTGTTTCTATGACGATTGCTCCAATTTTAGAACTTGCTTCAGACTTTATCTTTACACATAGCTACTAGGGTTTCTGGGGAAACCGGTTCTCAAAAAAAAAAAAAAAAAGATTCTGGAAACCGCACGAGGCTGGAGAAATTTTAAATTCTAAAAGAAGCAAATAACAAACTAAAAAAAATATTGTTTCCAAAGGATTACACATAAATGTTATTTATAGAGTGTCAACACATTCTGTTGTGCGAAGCGATGTATCTAGGGATTCTCTTGTCGTGGCAGCATCCTTTACTATTAACTGCACTATAAAGCTGTTTGAGTAGTTCTATAGAATGCATATATATATATATACACACATTCCTCCCAACCAAGCCAATTGAAGGCGGGACAATCACAATTTTCAGGTCCTGTCACGCCTAAGTTCTCTGTGGTCCTGTTTTTGGGGACACCAGGGAACTGCCCCCAACAATAATCTATTGTTAAATTCCCCCTTTTATAGTATTCGAATGCGCTGCGGAATAGGTTGGTGCTATATAAATGCTAATAATAACATAATCGCATCTCTGGCCCACCCCTTTTAACTCTCTCCCACCAGCGTCCGAATCTCAGGTTTCCAGAGTTTGGAGATAGAGAGAATATATATTTTGGAGTTTGCTCTCTCTCTTTTCTTTTCTTTTCTTTTTTTAAAGAATCATTTTCCATTTTGGTCTCCACTTCCTCTAACACAAGTAAAATGTGCACGTCCCTTTAAAAGAAGAAAGCAAAAATGCTTTAATGCTGCTACAAGCCGTGACCCCTATATAGACTTGTGTTCTGTGTAATATGTTTAATCCATTGTTCTAAAACTGGCATGGAGCAAATGCCTCAATCAATTTTTCATCAGCAGTTCTTTCATACTCTGTCATAATGGAAAGTCTAAATGGGCCATTCCTATCTTGCACATGACTAATACTCTCAGCTGTGTATTAAGTGTATCGGCCGGAGAGCATGAGATTTCTCCTTCCAGGGAAGCAGTATGTCTTTTCTGTCAGCATTATTCACCAACATGTGACTTGTCAGAAAATCAAAGCCATTTTAACATTTTTTAGCCAAATTGGAAACATTCATCTAGTCAGATGTGCACTCAGCACGGCTACATTGTCCTAAAATGTTACCTTTACTTCGAGTTCTTAACGATTCACACTTGGTACTGTATTTATTTCAGCACATAATGCTTAAATTGACAGTTTTTATGAAATAATCACGTTGATTGTGTTGGAATTTAACTGAAATTCCAACACAGTTAAAAGATATTCTAGGACAAAGTAGAGACAACTTTGCCTTATTATATTCCCTACACTTGACAAGAGGCGGAGATACTGCCGTCAAGATTTGTCATTACCCCCCGCCTTCACTAGTAAGGCCGTCTCCTCCATAGATCGCAGTTTTGTACTCTAGCACATGCACAAGAAAATAACACTGACATGGGCTCCTGGCAGGTGGACACAGGGGCAAGTAGACGATGGCAGTGGCCACAAGGGGCAGGTTCAGGTAAGTAAAATCCCCCCGCGCCGCACGCTCACTAGAGACAAAGTGGAGCAGTCACTGTCCGGGGTCTTTGCAAAATATGAAAGAGCCGCTTTAAGAGATCAAGCGGATTATTCTCAACATGCGTTTACCTCTCAGTTTGTATTTTCTTCATCGTGAGACTTACTTTTGTTATTTTATTTTTTATGTCTATTATATGACTTTTCCATAATAAACTTTCAATTGAAAAAAAAAAACAAAAACAAAAAAAAGTCAATCAATCAAGCGCAATAAGACGTTTCTCCCCAGTCTAATCAATTAACATTTATATAATGTCTGTTAAACTCATTTCCCAATCTTACAAAATATATAAAAACACAAAAAGGATTAGTCCCTACATTTATCCGCTGGCAATCTTTGTTCTGAAGGGTTAATAACAAAGTGCAATTTCCTTGTGACACTGAAAAGGATTGGAGTGTACATCCCTCCTCCCCTGACAAGGGCAGCAGACATCTGTCACGATTCAATAGGGTACAATTTTATTACCACAACAAAAGCATCCCATACAATTAATTTCTAACAGGTTCTACTAAAAAAAAAACACTACTTGCAGTATTGCTGGGCTCTGCGCACTCTGGGTACGTGACAGTTACTGCCATTTTGGGAATACGGTCTAAATAGTGGAATACAAAAAACCTGGTGAGAAAGAGTTTGATTTATAGTTCAAGAAACCATTAATTGAATCTCCCCCTTCCCAATAAAAGCACCCAAAAGGATCCTAGTTGATAATACAAAAAAATAAAAAAAATACAAAACAATTCATTATTGCATAAATCTAAATTGAGCATTTATTTAAACTACATAGATAAAACATAACATACTTTAACTTTATTTCTACCCCCTTAGCAGCGCAGCGAAATAGGTTGGCGCTTTTTAAATAAACAAATAATTCTCTTGGATGGGAATACATTTATATATTCATATTATTCATTAAATTGTATGAATTTCAAAAGCTTACTTAGCTCTAACATATGTTAATAATTACTATAATTGGTTTACTTATTCAGCAAAACCTAGCGCAATCCTTCAATAATATTGCTGGGTCATGAGCACCGATTAACCCCTTCTGGACAAAGGCTATTGCAGAAGTCCTAACTATCCATTTATTCTGAAGGGTTTAAAATTGATCAACTAATCCTTGCCTTATTGGGAGAATGCTTTTTGTCCTTTTTTGCATTTGTTGTTCCCCCTCCATATTAATTATATATATTTTTAATATCTCTGTAATGGACCCCACCTCCAACAGGACCAATAAAATGTTCTCAAACCCAGGTTTTGTAAGAGTTAAGGAGTAGTGTGAAAAAGAAGGAGACAAACAAAATACATTTTAAAATAATATGCAGCGTAAGCAAGAAAAACAAACCATGAGGTAGATTTTTGCAGAGTAAATAAAATAGGCCCAAATAAATCATTATAATAGGACCAAAAAAAAAAAAATGAGAAAAGCTATAAAGTACTACAAATAAGCTGTAAACAATATTTCATCACATCTAAATAAACAAAAAGTAAAAGAAACAACAACATAGCAAACAAACCATTTAGCAGAGGTAGAAAACTACTATTCTCTCACAGTAGTTATATAGATGGGAAGATGTTAATGTTAATAAGTTATTTAAATTGTATACATGGTTTACTATCTGTAGTGGTTATGTTGTCTAGTGTACAATGTTTAAAGGAACATTTCAAATACCTAAAACACTGCTTTATGTGTGAAGTGTGTAATTTATTTTCTTATTTTACAAAGAGTGCAGAATTTAATACAAATTGGCACTTTTCTAAATAAACATGGTTACAACCGCCGGGTGTCATTTAAAATCCATTTCTGGTTGCTTAGCTCAGAGGAGCTAACTCAAGAGGTAGGCAATTGATTAGAGCACGGTGTGTCTGAACAATGCTATTGATCAATGTCCACTCTGAGCTACATTGATTGGCTGAGAATTCTATGTTATTCTGTCCCCATTTTCACATTATCAAGATCAACTACATCCAACATGGATGACACTGATTGGCTAAGATTGTGCAAGTACTGAATTCGCACTATCAACAAGCTCGAGAAGAGGGCAGTCCCTCAGCACCATGAAAAGCCCTGTGTTTTATCCAACCATTGTTAAACACTTTTAAATTAACCTGTGGAATGATATCAGGGGACTCAGGGCAATCTAGTGAGTTACAGTGATTAAGGTTACTCAGAGAGTGTTCCTTTACATTTTCTTTTAAATAGGTCACAGTCTGTTCCTTGCATATTCAGATTACATGACTGAGTAGAGTTGGTTTTTATCTACTATTCCACACAGAGAACATCGTATAGGTCATTGCATTTATATAAAATATAGCATGCACTAATCCAAATAGCTCACACATACACGTCACATATAGGACTCATCAGTAGCACATGGCAAACAGCCCACATTCACTCAAATGGTATACTTGTAACCAGACAATAGATCATTTCACAAATGTGCATGCATAGATAAGTGTGCATGCTACACCCTGAATCGCAAACTTTTTTTTTTTTTTTTAAAAGGACTCTTCATGATCAGTTGTTTTATTCAACAGATGATTCAATATGAGACCAGGAAAGCAATATTTCATAATTATACACATGTGCCCTTTAATATGTCAGACAGCTTGCTCTCTTCCTCGTTTTAAAGAAATGGCTTTGTCTAACCTCACATCAGCAAATGGAATGTGTGTGTCTGGATAATGGAGGCAATATGACACAAATTATTTTTCAAGGAAAAAAAACCCTCATGCTTGCAAGAAATGAGGCTTTCTAAGCACTAATATATAAAATTGATTTGTACACATTTTAATAAAAATCAATACAATTAGCAAGGAGCTGAACACCGGAGAGGGAAATTAATTGTCACGGGGCTCAGCAGACAACGGATACTGAGCGAATCCTGATGTGTGCTAAACTATAAAAATATTACTTTTTAATAATCCTTTCCTTGTTTTACTGTAATTAATTAAATTGACATCTCCTTATTTGCTGTGATCATGCTTGAGCAAACCAAAGGCATTTGCAAAGCTGAACATTTGGGCATCTCTGTGTGCATTTTCTTCCAAGTATATTAGGTAATGGAAATGAAATTGGTTTGCTTAATATTTTATGTATAGCAGTTTAAATAAATGTTTAGTGTACAAGATTGGATGCGCTCCATCAATTTTTCAATTTTTTAAGTGGATTCACATTTATTCTATAAGCAATAATTTCATGTACAGTGACCAAGAAGAATTTTATTTGTCTTTACTAAAGATACCCTTGCATGAAGCAATGTAAAAAAACAACAACAAAAAACACATTAAATTGTACAGCTATTTATGAGTAATAAAAATTCAATTTACACAATAGATAATTCATATTCATTCACAGGGTCCAAAAAAAAAAAATCATCTGGGTTTGATGTATCTTTTGTGCAGTAGGCCACTCAGAAATCTTCCCCCACTTTTAAAGGAACACTATAGTCACCTAAACAACTTTAGCTTAATGAAGCAGTTTTAGTGTATAGAGAATGCCTATCAGGTTTTACTGCTCAATTCACTGCCATTTATGAGTAAAATCACTTTTGTTTCTGTTTATGCAGCCCTTGCCACACCTCTCCTGGCTATGATTGACAGAGCCTGCATGAAAAAAAAAACTGGTTTCACTTTCAAACAGATGTAATTTACTTTAAATAATTGTATCTCAATCTCTAAATTGAGCTTTAATCACATACAGGAGACTCTTGCAGGGTCTAGCAGGGGATAAGAAAATCTTAATTAAACAGAACTTGCAATAAAGAAAGGATAAACTTTAGATGACTCTTTATAGGAAGTGTTTAGGAAGGCTGTGCAAGTCACATGCAGGGAGGTGTGACTATGGTTCATAAACAAAGTGATTGAACTCCTAAATGGCTGGAGGGGTATGTTAAAGTTGATTTGGTGACTATAGTGTCCCTTTAAGCAAGAAAAGTAAAAGTTGAGTGGTGGGGATATAGGTTTGGGACCCCTATTAAATAGTCAAGTCATTGTTGATGGAGTGTTAATTTGGTACAATGCAAGTTTTAGCCCTGCAATGCACACCAATATATGGTCACTCAGAGACAAAATATGTCCCAGTACAGAGAAAAGAAAATCCCAAAACACTCAAAAATAGTGTTAATGTCACCTACTGTATTTAAAAATAATTATTTAAAAAAAAATTGTGGTTGTTGTGTAAACACTACACTAGAAACCCTTTCAAAATGTGCCAAATACTGATCATTTAGTAGGTGGCTAAATAATATAAATCTAGTTGCGCATTAAAACAGTTTCATGTTCACAAGCTGTCGGGTGTTAAGTCAGAGAGATGTGTTCACACTTACATTTTTTCCTTAGGATTCGGTGCTAGGCAAACCTGTCTACTGTTGTAAATTAGTTTAAGTGCATAGTTCTGCTATCCATTAACCAAGTCACTCTCCCTCCCCATCCCTTTTTTGTAATTGAACACCTCTCAGTTACAGACCTCAGGCTGTCTACCAGGAATATTATTAGCCAGGTGAAAAAAAAAAAAGCATTCCTTCTTTAGATGCAGTGAATTCTCTTTAGTGACACAAAGAAAAAAAGGGTCTATAAGCCCTCAATAGGGCAGTATACACAGGACACAAAAATGCTTTGTTGCTCCAGCAACTAAATAGATTAGAAACGAGAAGGCGCCTGTAATCAGCACTTAACTTAAAGTACAAAACAGTACAATAAAGATTCACGTATTATGCAGTAAGCTCATGAACCATGCACAGGATTCTAAGCAGACAACAAACCCTCAAAAGACTTGAAAATAAATGTATTTATGAACACAAACCATAGGCATTTTATATGTAACGTATTATGTAGTATTTAAAGAATTGCAAAGAGGAAAGGGAAGCAATCAATATTTATTTAAAAATGGATATAGTTAAGATAATAACATGAAATTGATTAGTCATGACAATCCAAATAAATGGATGTATACAAATAAGGAAAAAAAAAAAAAAAGGCTTGGGTCATGGGAAATCCACTTTCTAGGCCAAATAAAATCCTGTGTAGAAATTTTGCAGTTCGATTTTCAATGGCAGTCCTTGTTGGGTTTTCCCTCACTTTGTTTAGGCTTGCTTGTACCTCTGGCCTTGTCTGACTGTCATTAAACAGAAAGGCCTTGACTAAAATCTAGGGTTTTTTCCTACTCATTCTTATCAACATAGAGTGATAGCCAGTACAAATCAGCAAAACATGGGGATATTCATCGTACACCATGGCCTCTGCTGTTCAAGGGCAAAGCAAGTCCCTGTAGTATGTGGGAGCTACCATTTCTACTGTGGCTCGGATTCCAAATGGAAAGATCCTTCTACCTTAGTAGACAGTAAGCAGTTATTGTCCCAGATAAAGGATTTCGCCTAATGGAACAAATTCAACTTACCATGACTCACACAGACCTCAAATTAAGAGACTGCACCAACATCAGTTATTACTGACTGGCATGTCGTTCAGACGCACTCGAATATTACCATCAGCTAGCATAACAAGTTCTAATGTATAAATTTCCAGTTTGAAAAGAAGCAAACGCACAACTGATACCCATGCCACAAAACACTGACCAACTAGACAGTCTTGGACTGCTGCATGGCACTCTACACGGCTCATTGTAGAGATTATATAGTACTACAAATCCTTGGGCATGGTCAACAACCATAGTCCTTCACCTCGGCAGAAGCACTGCATCGTCAAGTGTGTCTCTGGTTAACTCTAGACAGCAACAATGGGTCCACGTGAGAATACTAGGGGAGAACAAAATAACTATTTGCGGTATACAGTTTATACATACATACGTACATACCAAAAGGAGTTGTGGTGGGGAAAAAAAGTGTGAATGAAAAACGCCTTATGAGCCAAAAATGTGGTACTTTGTTGAGCACATTTGCATACACCTACCCAGAATCCCTTGCAGTAGTGAGAGCACTGTTAAAGTGAGATTTCTGTTGGAAAAGCAAGTCTTATGGCTTGCCTGGTGTGTGTATTTGGGTTTAGCAATGTATTAACAATATACACATACACACACACACACACACACACACACACATATAGGAGGGGACAAAAAAAACAAAAGTGAAAATTTAATATATAAGTATATCCACATATGCTGTACAATCAACATTATAAGAGCATCACTCTTTATATTTGTTGTGTGCACTCTTATAATTTCACCTGCAGGGTTCTTTTATCCTCCCAAGAGTAAATAAAGATACAATACTCTTAAGATGTGTAATGCCCATTGTACAGTGCAGTTACATTTTGCTGGCACTATATAAATAATAAAATAATAATAATAATAATAATAACTGTCCAGAGTCCAGCTACAACCCAACACTGGCTTTACAAACTCTCTTGTCTAAGGGAAGTAGCAACATCCCAACATCAGAGTAATGACAGAAGTACTTCAAATCTATCAGCTTGTTTGTCCTCTGACTGCTGGATTGGCTCAACATTCCCAAGGCACAGAGATTTATTCTTTTAGTTTAACACTACAGAGTAATCAAATCACTCCATAACAGCTGACAGGCTGTAAGAAGAGCTCTGGGGCCATCACAAGGCATTTCATCTTCAATCTTCTTTGAATAGCGTTTTCAGTCTCAGTGTGCTTCTAACATCTTCTCTCTCCAAGCTGACTCCAAGTACCTGTTTTATAAAATCATCAGATGCTTCCACGTAACATGGGTTTTCCTTCATTTCGTTTAACTAGTTAGTAGCTTTATCTAAAAAAAACACATTTTCTTTTCAGTTCTGGAACTGAAAAGGCACACATGATACAAGATGAAATTATACATTTTGTATGACAGTATCGCAATCAGAGACAAATTCAAAAGAATAGTGAACTTGGGGTTGCTTGGTATAGACCGTGACAAAAGGCTGGACTATGAAGTCCAACTAATGAATGGAGTTGGAAAAAGTGAGGGATGCAGTTTAACATTTGCTGCTTACAGTTGACAAATGTGATCTGTCACTCATGTAATCGGTCCGTAGACCACGGAACGTCCATCATTGCATATTATGACTTAGAATCTTTACATACCCTTATAAAAAAAGAAAACAATAATAATTTTATTAGTCTCCTACTTCTATTGTTTAATCCTCTGCTTTGAAAAGAAAAAAAACAACATTACCTAGAGTTCTATTTAAGATAAACATCAAGTTCTAACCTCGGACCCCAACAGCAGGTGATTATGTGAGTTGACTGTATAGCGATTTTACGTTGGTGTTGACTATAATCGACACTGTATAAGTAAAAGGGATTCTGTTCCTGAATTTAAATGGCAGCTAACCCAGAGAAATATGTTTTTTAAACCAACCATTCTATGGTGTTTCACTCTGACCATCTAAATTATCCAAACACACAATACTTTTCACAAGAGCAAGGATTCCTAACAGCCGTAGAGTAAAAATGAACATCTCACAATGATGGCCTTATCTGAACACAAACCATGAATCAAAAGGCTACAGCATGTGGCATACAGCATATTCCATCCCAAATCACATTACTAGCCAACTATCACAGCTTTCAGTAGGTTTGTCCAATGCAAATAGAAAAACGCCACGCTTTGGACAGATATCTGTTCAGCCATTTCTAAAGTCTTAATTACCAACTCGTATTATATGTTTGTTAGAATGGAAAGGAAGCTTTTCCTTGGCAGCAGATAGCTTCCAAAGTATAGTATACTGAATATTTACTGAATGGGCAAATTAGAGACTTCCCAACTCCCATGATGCAAATCTATTCAATGTCAAGTGGTATTGGACTGTTAAGAAAAAAAAAACAACAAAAAAAAAACACACACACTCAAAACAAAAAACATATAAAACAATAAAAAGACCTACAAATAACAAAATTGGTCTAGTACAATGCCTACATAATGTGATGTTAAAGTGGTAATAAAATACTAATGAAGAATTAGAGCCCATTGAATGCTCAATTGCCCCATATAATTATGAATGTGAGCCAGGTTTGTTATAGTATGCGGTGTTATTTGACAGTGCTAAATACACGATAGTGCTATAGATAAAATAAATGACTCAGACATGACTTTTTTAATCCAACATATCGTTTGGCTCATACATTGGCCAAGAGCTTTTAGCTTATGCTCTAATGCTAAGCCAATGAATGAACTCGTATGTTGGCATACTGCTTCTTCCGTTTGATGATGGATGAGGCATGGATACCTGACGGGACACAGGTTAGTTAAAACCCATGTTAACATCCTTTGCCAGATGATGCTGGTATGGTGTTAGGGCACTTCTGGCACCTTAATCACTACAGCAGGCTGTAGTGGTTATAGTGCTTCAATTGTTTCTTTAACTGAACCTAACCTAGAGTAACATTCATGCTTGCAATCAAAATTGTAGCAAGGGTAACTCCTATTCATGTGTGCCTGTTTTAGATTATAATTGGGGCAACGTGTAGCAACCCATCACGCAGTCCATTTCTTCACTGTATTGTCTTGTGTATATTATGGAACTAAAGCGTTCTCTCTTTTAAAATCAGCAGGGGAAATTCTTATCTCGAAACTCAGAATTTGCAATTAGCCAAGAATTAAACAGTGTGTTCAGATTCCCTCTAACTACATACAGTTTGTTTTATAGCCAAAGAAAAGCCTTGCGCTGCAAAATAATTGTATATATATATATATATATATATATATCGATATCTATATATAGATATATACATACACACACATATACATACACACACACACACACACACACACACTCTTTTTCCAAAAAAACAGCAGACATAAAGTATTTGTTCTGGAAATTTAGATTTCATGCTGTAAATAGCTTTTTAAGTCTGTTATATTTAGTCTATTTCTATAACAGCACAGTACAGACAAAGTGCGATCACTAGTTAAATTTATCGCAATAAGTTTACATATAAGTTGCTTTAAAATGAGTCACGACACGTTTCTTCCATAGTTGTATCTTCAGATACACATAAACTAAAATATTTTCTGACCGCTTCCCACAATTTTTTTTTTCTTTACATTTGATAAAAATACCACATATATTTTTAACAAACAATGATGAAAAAAGTAACGAGTCTTAAAGGGTTTTTCTTACCCGAATTTACAGTATTAATTACGATAATACCTTTATTAATTTAACATGTATTATACATGGATTAAACTGAATAATTATATAAACCACTGGGGCTATTTTATTATTTGTTACTTTTAATCACCTTCAGGATGAGTGATATTTTGTATCACACAACAAAACAAATTTGTCATCAAAACCATGTGATCATTTTGATTGGCTATCATAGCAATCACAAGACCAGGAATATAATGGCTGTGATTTGAACAGAATCACGGGCTGGGAGGCTGGATGTTAAATTATTGCAGTAATATAAAATGGGCCAAAGCTTTCCAAATGATTCAACACTTTAAAAAGAACTTTCCAATTGATTTTTCTACAAAAATTCCCATAGACTTTAATGGCGATTTCAGTAGATAAATAATCATTTGGAGACTTTTTCTAGCAGTATTGAATCATTTGGAAAGCGTTCTAAAATCCAAACCATGGTTTCAAATGTGAAAAATACTAAGGTATTGGAATATTTTAGAGATTATATGAAATGGTTACAAATATAGTTCACAATTTTTAATGAAATACATAAAAATGGTGTTAGATGGTTTAAGGCAGGATGGGGCCCTGTGCATGACAACAACACTAGCCATTGGCGAGTGAAAATGTAGCCCAGGCTAGTAGAAAAGCCTCTGCTGAATATACCATGCACTGACTGGTAGCATAGGAACTGAGTTTTTAAGCCCTGATAAATAGACAGGAGATCTGGGCCATGTAGGCACAGATCTCAGCACAAGAAACAAAATACTCTGCGCACAAGTTCCGCCCCTATAAGACGTCCATCTATCAGAGGTGGTCTTGGGAGCCGAAACGTCGTCGCATTGTTTGGTTGGGTTGCTTTCCCTTAAAAAAAAAAACAACAAAAAAAAAGCATACCCCATCGGAATCTTAGAGTTTAGCGTGTGTTCTCGATTTTCTCGTGGGCACAGATCTCATCTAGGTTTCTCTCCAATATCTTAGAAGTAAGGATCCATTTAAACTTACCTCTAAAAGCGTGGATAGATGTGCCATTTTCCAACAATCGGTTTGTGTATAGTACATGCTGCTGTCTAGCCCAAAGTAATCACCGTAATAAAAATACATATAGTAAAAAAAAAATTAATCACCTTATGGAGCAATTCTGTGTTAATTGTTACTGTGAAATTGATATATACTGATCTAGTCTATACTTGTTTTAGGCTTCCATGTGTAGGATTTAAGACTGGGGTGCTTTGTGCCCAAATGATTGCCTAGTGTTTGAGTGACATCAAAGAATGAATTTTAATTTTCTCCTTTGCTGTCCAAGTTCTGTCCAATATGGATGCAAGTATCTTTCCTCTTCAGCTCTGGACAAGGCTGTCAGTAGGCTGATCGTGGTAGCCGTATGAATGCCATCTACCTATTCAGCTGTTCCACACATCCTACTTTATAAAAAAACATTACTTCAAATTATACCCAGACAAATCTCAGGCGTTATCATTAACAGAAAAGAAAATGCAGAGGAAGGCTTGAGTAGACTTGTCCAAGAGTCAAATAATAAAATAAATAAAACAAATCTATTTTGAATTTGACAAACTAAATCAATTTATATTGATGTTTATATAACAATTGAATTGCCAATATACATAGTATTTAATTATTTCCTTGCAGCACTGACCCTTCAGAGCCTCAATTTAACAATTTCACTGTGATGTTTAATATATGGCCCTTAGAGAGCTGCCACACATTAATTTAACAAGGACACAATATAGTGAGAAGGGTAGCGGTTCTCAAAATTAACAGCCGCCTGTTTGTATGGATTTTAGTAACTAAATGAACAGATTTCTGAAATTGATTTTGAGAAGCGAAACAAAAAACTAAATTTCATAGTACTCATATGTATATATATATATATATTTAACAGATCAATACCGGCAGTGATCAATTAAATCTTACAGGGTGGCCGCATAGTAGGTCTGTTATCTTAAAAGGGACAGTAAAGCAAATAAATATAGCTGGTTTCGTTATATTTTATGTGTTCTACATTCCGAGTCTGAAACATAAACCCATTGCTAAAAGATTTCCATAGAGTTAGGAAAAAAAGATTAGTTAGTAAGGTTTCTTCTCAGCGTTTCTAGAGCCAGGTTCTTATCCAAAAGTATCTCAATATCTTCTGCTAGTTAGAAGTACAGGTAGTATTGTCTAATTGAGCTGCACTTGTAGAACACAACACTGTATGCACTTCAGCTGTCTGAGCAGTGTTCTATGAATTAATTTTAGATGCATCATGGAATCTTGTAATGTCGCAAAAGCTGTGTGCCATGTATTATTTTTTAAAATAATTTTATGATTCTGTCAATGCATGAGTTAAACAAATTACGAGTGTTCCAATCTATTTATACAATGACTAGGATGTCATGTCCTTACACGTTATGTCAATAAACTTGGCCAGTTCTGAGAACCAATCCAGCATCCATCCATTCACTGGGGCAAATGGGATCAACCCACACGCTAAGGACACAACAGCCTAGGACAGTGGCTGTAACTCTGTTTTGCAAGCTATGATCATCAGTGACACGTCAGACACCTTACACGTTTTGTACAATGTGTAGGTTAGACTTTTGTTTTTTTTATGTGAATTTTGTTTAGAATTTTTTCTTTTTTAATGAACAGTACTGATCTGGTTTTCTCCAAAAGTACTGTTGTACAAGAGTTAGTTTGATAAAGAATTTTGGGAATTGCAAACCTGATTATCCATTTTTTTAAATGTTTAAACGGTCATAATCTATTGCAATACACTTTCTATGGAACACATTAGATCCTGTATAGAGTGTCCATTTAATTTGCCAGGTTATCATAGGTCAACAGCTCACATTTTCCACTTAGTTAAGATCTACTAGGGTTAGCCATTCTAGTTTTATGTTTTTCTTCCAATTACTTTAAGAACATAATCCTATTACACTATGGGGGAAAAAAAAACACTCATAAAAATATAGTATTTACTTTTACAAGCAATATTATCAAACGTGCAGTAATAGCACTTAAGATACGGCTACATTCTTGTCAAATGATTTTTTCCATTTAATTCTGTGGGTGTGGATGCTCTTAATGATATCACAGCTTGCGAACAGGTGATTTTAGTTAATAAATTGATGGAAAATGACTTCAGACTTCTTTTCAGGCAAGAGAGAAATGCTTATTGTGGTTTCGTGGTAGTTCCAACACTCAATGAGTTAATGGTTGTCATGGACATCGTTAAACACAGGACGAGCTCTCCACTTTCAAAGTGTTCCCATGAAATATATCTTATTAAAACACCAAGAACTCTGGAATCTCACTGCAGGTGCCTCCGGAACATAAACTACAATAGTCAGCAGGAGGATTGTACAGAAGGGTGGGACACAGTAAGAATCAATGGGCCCATATCTGCATTTTCTAGAACACGTGCAGTAAGCGATGAGAAAGGTGTACTAATTAGAGGTTAAGGTAATCAATCCCTTGATGCCAGCCCAGCTGCGCCTCTAAACAAAACAAAAAAATAAGCATTGCAGACACACTGCCATATGTATAGGAAACTACATCACAACTAGAACACAAAGCCCGAGTATAATGGTGGAAATATCTCATTCATGGTTTTAGACTTAAATAAAAAAAGGCCATTTACAGATAGCCTGTAGACCAGGGGTGGGGAACCTTTTACCTGTCAAGGGCCATTTGGATATTTAGAACATCATTCGCGGGCCATACAAAAATTATCAACGTGAAAATTAGCCTGCTGTATTTGGTCAAACAAACATTTAATTAACTCACTCCTAATGTGATGGCTGGAACTGCTTCTCTTTGGTGTGATGTCAGGTGGTATGGATGATATTGCTACACGCAATGTGTGTGTGTATGAGAGAGAGGGAGTGCTGCAGTGTGTGTGTGAGGGATGCAGTGTGTGAGGGGGTGCAGTGTTTCTATCCCCCCCCCACACACACACACACCCACCCCATCACACAAACACACTGCACCCCCACACACACAGAACCTGTTACATAAAACATGCTGCACCCCACACACACACATAATCCCTCACACAGTGTGTTTGTGTGAGGGATTCTGTGTTTGTGTGAGAGGGTGTAGTGTGTGTGTGTGTGAGAGGGTATCAGGGAGAAAATCTACATACTTTATTTTATTTTATTTTTTTACTTAAAAAGAGGAATACTGGGGTACTGTAAAGTAGTGGTGGGCTTAACACAATATAGCCATTTAGTGGAACTGAATCCCTATATTGGTTTGCTGAGATAGGCGATTTAAACAAGTATTATAGAATTTAGAAATTTATTTTTATTTGTGCGCGGTTCCTTAATCTGTATTATGCATACATTTTGCTCACTACGGCAGCACCATTCCTGCAAGAGGCATGTTCCGGGTGTGCCCCCAATTTCCTTTTGGTCTTTAACACAAGGCTGTTCACTACTCAATAAATAAATCTTCTTGGTTGTCAACTCCTCTGTGACTGTATATAAGGCAATTGTATTCTCGGCAGCAGGAATAAGAGGTTACTAATCTCTGTTTGGCAACAACTAGGATTAGTTTTATTACTATCAGCTAAGAGAAAGCCAAACTAGCTTTTAAACTTTTGTTTCAGGAGGGGGTATGGTCTGTGTTTGGTAAATATCTAGGTAGTTAAACATTTCACAAAACGTTCGGTTCATCTGGTTAAGGGATAACAAGATCAAATTGCAGGTTGAAGTTAGTGACTTAACACCAAATTGTAGGAAACTGGTATATGAATGTCAAAATGCAGGCCAACATCATGGGAAATTGTCCAAATTTGCAACAGTCACAGCTTCGCTACTTTAGCCTACATGTTGCCATTCGATGTTAAATTCCCTACAATTTAGAGTTTAAATTCATAAAATCCAGTGATTATTATGACAATTTAAAATTCGCTTCGAATTCTGGACTAGTCACACTTTTTGAAATAACCCTACAACTTTACTAAATGAATGGTACTTGCCCCAAAATACGAAGTGCTTGTAATCTGAAAATACATTAAAGAAAGAACTAGTTTATTTTTGTAGCTGATGAGATTACATTTAGGATAAAAAAAAAAAAAAAAATAATAACACCCATTAAACAAAGGGACTGTTATGTATAAAAACTGTTGAAGCAACATATTCCCACTGCAACAGTTTCTTATGTACAAAACGGTTAAGCCACTCTCTCCGTATTGGTGACCTTTCCCCCCCTATTAGTCATTCATGTAACAGAGAATCCACCATTAGGATTGTTACGGTTACCCTTAGGCTAGCTGAGAGCTGGACCGTTTAGTTGTCTGGATTCCTAGTTGCTGAAGAGGGGAGAGCCGAGTTCCATAGTATTCCATACGAGTCCTGTAAGTGTGGAATCATCCCACTAGCTATAGCATAGCTAGGATACCTTTTCTACCCACAAAACGAGTCAAAGCAGCGATTTGAGGGTCAAGTAAGAACTGAGGACTGGGTTGACCAGCCTGCTTTTTATTGTGGTTACATGTAAACAGGATACTCCCAGGGGGAGGCCTAAAATCACCAATCACATATTGGGTACCTCCCACACATCTCCTCCCCTCAGATAAACAGTTAACCCAATTATACAGTACATATTTTCAACCAAGTTCTGGATGTACCCCGAAACCAGGGGGTACCCCTTTAAATCCTACACCGCTGTACAGGTCTTGTTCAGGGGAGCAACATATCCGAAAACCAACCCGTTCGGATGAACGGTTCAGGAGTTAGGGGTTTTCAAAGTTTTGACCGACCGCACAGACTTTCTGGCCGAAAATAGTTCCCCACGTTTAGGCCTTGCGGTCGGTCTCCGTTCGTACGGGAAAACTCCACGAACCCATGGTCATCCATAGTTATCCTGGAGGTCGCTGTACTCCCCATGCGGAGAGTAATCGTCCTACCGAACGGTGGGCTGTTCGGTAGGTCCAGCACGAAGTTATGCTATCCTGGAGGTCTCAGCGGTGTTCGCCTGGGTGCGTGTCCGTTTTTAGTTCCAGACGATTGCTGGCAAACACCGCTGTTCGTATGTAAGATGGCCGCGAACACGTGCAAAGTCCCGAAATGGCGGCCACCTATACGCTTACACAAAGGATTCGTGCTGAACCATACCAACGACTGCACATAAGTCAGAAAGGCGAAAATAGCATTTAAAGGTACACAGTGCAATAAGGTTTTTGTAACAGTTTTTGTAACAGTGCTCCCTTTTTGTGGAACACTCTGGCAGACACCGTCTGACCCCTTTTCGGGGCAGACTAAGGCTGTCCAGACCGCTGGTTATGCTGGGCTGAGGTCCGTTTGTCTGGACAACCCGTCCGCATTGCCATTCTGTTTCCCGGGTCGGTAGGAAATGGTGAAATTGAAGGGTTGTAATGATAAGCTCCAACGTAATAACCTGCCGTTATCTCCAGAGACCCGGTTTAGCCACACCAACGGGTTATGGTCGGTGACCAGAGTGAACTCTTGTCCATATAAATAGGGAGTCAATTTCTTTAATGCCCACACCAAGGCCAAACACTCCTTTTCAATCGCTGCATAGCTGACTTCGCGGGGCAGGAGCTTCCGGCTGATGTAGGCCACTGGGTGCTCCCCTCCATCTTCACCTACTTGGCTAAGGACGGCTCCCAGCCCGAACATGGAAGCGTCTGTATGGACGATAAAACGTTTGTTAAGGGCTGGGGCCGCCAAGACAGGAGCATTAACCAAAGCATTTTTGAGGGCCTGAAAAGCCGTTTCACAGTGGGGAGACCACAGGACCTGTCGAGGTAAGTTTTTCTTGGTCAAGTCAGTCAAGGGTTTGGCAAGTGTGCTGTAGTCGGGTACAAATCGTCTATAGTACCCTGCTGTGCCCAGAAAGGCTAAAACCTGGGTTTTTGTGATGGGGGTGGGCCAGTTGGCAACAGCTTCTATCTTGGCCGGCTCTGGTCGCTGTTTTCCGCACCCCACCCGATGACCCAGGTACTGTACCTCGGCCATCCCAAAGTGACATTTTTCTGGTTTCAGAGTCAGGCCAGCCGCCCGGATCTGATCCAGAACCATTCCTACGTGAGCTAAGTGGTCCTCCCAGGACTCACTGTGAATCGCTATGTCGTCCAGGTATGCACAGGCAAAACCCTGGAAGCCATCCAGGAGTCTATCCACCAAGCGCTGGAATGTAGCGGGGGCGTTCTTCATCCCAAACGGCATTACCTTAAACTGGTATAGGCCGAAGGGGGTGACGAAGGCCGACTTGGGGATAGCCTCCGGGGCCAGGGGAATCTGCCAGTAACCCTTACAGAGGTCGATAGTGGTCAGGTAATTTCCCCTGGCTATGCGATCAAGTAGCTCGTCTACCCTGGGCATAGGGTAGGCGTCTGTTACGGTTTTTTCATTGAGTCTCCTATAGTCTACACAGAACCGGGTTGTCCCATCTTTCTTGGGTACCAGGACAACCGGGGAGGCCCAGGGACTATCGGAGGGCTCAATCACCCTGAGTTGGAGCATCTCATCTATCTCCTTCTTCATTCCGGCTCTAACTGCCTCGGGGATGCGATACGGGGGTTGGCGTAAGGGTGTTTGTCCGGGGGTATCGACCTGGTGGGTAGTTAAGGTGGTGTACCCTGGTTTCTGGGAGAACGTGAGGTGCTTGGCCTGGAGGAGTGTATTGAGCTGCTCCCTTTCAGTGGGGCTAAGTCGGTCTCCTATCTGAACCTGGGTCACTACCCCTGTGGGTGGACTCTTTTCCAGTAAGTCGGGAATGGGTAGACTGTCGGGGTCTTCCTGGGGAGGACAACATACGGCGGTCACGTTCTCGGGTCGCTCCAAGTATTCCTTGAGCATGTTTACATGGAATGTCTTCCTGAGGTTGTTGTCGTGACAACTGGCTATAACATAAGTGGTGTCGCCCCTTTTTTCTACGATCTGGTATGGGCCCTGCCATGATGCTTGTAACTTGTCGGTCTTTACCGGCTTAAGTACTAACACCTTTTGTCCTACGGTGAAGATTCTCCTTCGGGCCCCCCTATCGTACCATACCTTCTGTCTTTTCTGGGCCGACTGGAGGTTAGCCTGCACTGATTTGGCTAGCTGCTCCATGCGGTCCCTGAGTTCCAATACGTATGGCACAATAGGGACACCGTCCGTTTCCGTCTCTCCTTCCCAGTGTTCTCGGATCAGGTTTAGGGGGCCCCGTACCTTTCGTCCGTAGAGCAACTCAAAGGGAGAGAACCCTGTCGTTTCCTGGGGCACCTCCCGATACGCAAATGGGAGATGCGGCAGAAAGCGTTCCCAATCTCGGTACTCCTGTGTGAACGTTTTGAGCATTTGCTTGAGGGTTCCGTTAAACCTCTCACAAAGTCCGTTCGTTTGGGGGTGATAGGGTGAACTCAGGAGGGATTTAATTTTGCACACCTGCCAGAGTTGTTGGGTCAATTCTGCTGTGAATTGGGTGCCCCGGTCGGATAGAATTTCTTTTGGAAATCCTACCCGGGAGAACACTTGTACCAGGGCAGTCGCTACCGTATCCGCTTGGATGTTGGACAGGGCGACTGCCTCGGGGTACCGGGTAGCGTAGTCTACTACGGTAAGGATGTAGCGCTTACCGGAGGGACTAGGGGTGGCCAGTGGTCCTACTAGGTCAATAGCAACCCTGCTAAAGGGTTCCTCTACAATGGGCATATTGACTAGATGCGCTTTAGGGTGATCGCCTCGCCTTCCCACTCGTTGACATACATCGCAAGTATTACAGTAATTCTTAACGTCAGCGTGTACTCCTGGCCAAAAGAATGTGTGGGTAATGCGGTGTAGCGTACGTGTTATAGCTAAGTGACCTGCCAAGGGGATGTCGTGTCCTATTTTGAGGATTTCCCGACGGTATTTGTGGGGTACTACCAGCTGTCGCCTACGTTGTCCCTTTTTCTCTGTCAAGCGGTATAGTTTCCCTTTTTCCCATAGAAAAGTTTCGTTATCTGCCCCGCTCCCCCCTGTCTCTGCTCGTTCCCGGTATTTTTGTAAGGTCGGGTCAGTCCTAGACTCGGTCTCAAAGGTAACTGGGGTGTCCCAGGGTATGGGGTCTAACAGGTCAAGAGAAGTCGGGGTTGGTCTTACCTGGGTCTCCCGCACTGGTGAGGGTTCTCGGTCCGTCCGGGCTTGTGCTCGTGTAGTCACTGGGTTCGCTTCATTGTTATATACTGGTGCATAGGCAGAAGTCATGGGGCCCAAATCGTTGCCCAGTAGTACTTCAGCAGGTAAATGGTCCATTATACCCACGTTCACAGCTCCTTTCCCCGCTCCCCAATCAAGATGTACTTTAGCGGTCGGGACTATGTACTTTAGCGGTCGGTACACATCCCCTCCCGCCACTCTAACGGCTACGGTCTGCCCTGACCGCTTGTGTTCTGGCACCAAATGACTTTGTACCAGTGTTATGGTAGCCCCTGTGTCTCTCAACCCCTCGGTAGATCGCCCTTCGAGCCATACCTTCTGCCGATGGTGCTGTCGGTTATCCGAAGCCGCATATACCGGGTCTGCCTCGTGAAGCGGCCCCAAATATTCCTCCATAGGGGTCTCCTGGTTAACACAGAGGGCTCGGGCAGGACGGTAGGGCCCAGAGGGGTAATTGTAATTCCTGGGCGTCTGGTGTGTGCCAAGCGGGCAGTTGGCCATGAAATGTCCTGGTTGCTTGCATCGGTGGCAAGTGGGCCTAGGACGATCAAAATTGTTATTGGATGACCCTGAGTGTCTGGGGGGTCCGGCGGGTACTGGGGCCCGGAACTCCGTACGAGGAGGTGCACGGTAAACCTCTCTGGGCTCAACCCGTGCTGGAGCCCGGTAGTTTGTGGACTCGTGAAGACGTGAATCATAATGTTCATCAGCTAATTTGGCCGCTTCTTCTAGAGTGGAAGGTCGCCTGTCTCGCAGCCACTCCTTCCCTTTTTGTTCCATGCCATCGTAAAAATGTTCTAAGAGGAATAATTGTAAAATTTCCTCACCAGTCACAGCTTTACTTCCGCTCATCCAGTGATTTACCGCTCTCCGCATTCGGTGCGCCCATTCCATATGTGTATCGTTAGGCTTCTTTTTCGTGCCCCGAAACTGCCGGCGATACGTGTCTGGAGTCACCGCGTATCTTTTTAGCAGAGTCTCTTTAACTCGTTCATACTGTGTCACTTCCTCAGCACCCAAGGTACGAAAAGCTTCCAGGGCTCGCCCGGATAGCTTCCCAGACAAGATCGTGGGCCACTCTCTGGTGGGAATCTGGTGCAGGGCGCATTGCCTTTCGAAGTCTGCCAAGTACTCATCAATTCCTGTCTCGCTCTCCAGGAAGGATCGGAATGCCGCAAAGGGTATTTTAGGCTTCCCAGCAGTTTCAACAGGAACGATTACTTGTGGGGCTTCAGCAGTGCGTTGTGCGTTGGCCATTTCAACGTTGTAGGCTCGGGTCTTTTGTAAATCCGCATCTGCCTCCACCATCAATTGTTGTATCAGTTCTATAGATGGGTTTGGCCCGTATAAGGGAAGCCTCCCCCGAACAATTCTTGCCTTTGCATCATCATCCGTGATTGGTGTTTCCGCCATTGTGGAGCTTTGATCCAGTTCTGTCAATTCTGCGATCAGTTCCCTCTTTGGCCGGTTGCTGGCGTGCCTTCCTCTGCTTTCCAATAAATCTTTCAGGGTTGTACGTTTCAATTTTGCGTAGGTGCTCTCCATCCGTTCCGTGCCTCTCCTAGGATATCCAGAATCATCCCACCGCTGCCACCAAATGTTACGGTTACCCTTAGGCTAGCTGAGAGCTGGACCGTTTAGTTGTCTGGATTCCTAGTTGCTGAAGAGGGGAGAGCCGAGTTCCATAGTATTCCATACGAGTCCTGTAAGTGTGGAATCATCCCACTAGCTATAGCATAGCTAGGATACCTTTTCTACCCACAAAACGAGTCAAAGCAGCGATTTGAGGGTCAAGTAAGAACTGAGGACTGGGTTGACCAGCCTGCTTTTTATTGTGGTTACATGTAAACAGGATACTCCCAGGGGGAGGCCTAAAATCACCAATCACATATTGGGTACCTCCCACACATCTCCTCCCCTCAGATAAACAGTTAACCCAATTATACAGTACATATTTTCAACCAAGTTCTGGATGTACCCCGAAACCAGGGGGTACCCCTTTAAATCCTACACCGCTGTACAGGTCTTGTTCAGGGGAGCAACATATCCGAAAACCAACCCGTTCGGATGAACGGTTCAGGAGTTAGGGGTTTTCAAAGTTTTGACCGACCGCACAGACTTTCTGGCCGAAAATAGTTCCACACGTTTAGGCCTTGCGGTCGGTCTCCGTTCGTACGGGAAAACTCCACGAACCCATGGTCATCCATAGTTATCCTGGAGGTCGCTGTACTCCCCATGCGGAGAGTAATCGTCCTACCGAACGGTGGGCTGTTCGGTAGGTCCAGCACGAAGTTATGCTATCCTGGAGGTCTCAGCGGTGTTCGCCTGGGTGCGTGTCCGTTTTTAGTTCCAGACGATTGCAGGCAAACACCGCTGTTCGTACGTAAGATGGCCGCGAACACGTGCAAAGTCCCGAAATGGCGGCCACCTATACGCTTACACAAAGGATTCGTGCTGAACCATACCAACGACTGCACATAAGTCAGAAAGGCGAAAATAGCATTTAAAGGTACACAGTGCAATAAGGTTTTTGTAACAGTTTTTGTAACAAGGATAGCAGCAGATTTTTTTTTTTAGCACAATTTATGGTTGAATGTTTCTATACACAGACCTAGACCACAGCTAGCTAATAATTCCGGAGTGTAGGAGCGTAAAAAAAAAAAAAAAAAAAAAAATCAGAACCCAAAAGTCACAAATAAGAACATACCAAAGTAATGACAAAATCTAACCGCCATAATTCATAGATTTGGTAGTCTTGCATCCATAATAATCCATATGGACTTGTATTGCACATACCATTTCTCATTATCCAATCACTACTGCTTTAACGAGAGCAACTTGTCTTCTGACAAACTGAAATCGATTAAATAAACTTGCTAAAGATATAAAAATATTTACAATTCAATAGTAAGAACAGTTATCGCAGTGCAGAGTTAGCAGAGCAGAGACTTCTTTGAAAACCGTTAAGTAAATTAGTATCATGGAATAACATGGGAGTCCTGGAGTTCTGTCTTGTGATGGCTCATTACCATGTTTTATAGTTTCTTTACACTTCTAAAGTCGATTATGTGTTGAGTGACACAGAATCCAGGGGTTTCACCCATCAATAAATCTCTCCCAGAACATGAGAAGCGTTTTTTTTTCCATTGAGAGACTAAGGGTTCTTCAGTAAAAGATTCAAGAAAATGTATAGCTGGGCCTTATAAAGAATGTCAAGATGATGATACCCAAACACAGCAAAAAGTATAAAATCCCATTAAAAGGCTAGCTGAAAAAAAAACAAAAAAACACTGATTATCCAACCGTCTTTACACAAAGATCATTTGCAAGATTATATCAACACATCAGTGTGTCAATGTATTTGATTTCTGTGTAACATTAAACACTAAGGCTTCTTGACATCTCTTGGTTGGAGTCAATCGCAAAAATGTCTACGTAGTTGACGTACTATAAAAGGTAAATCCACTACTTTGCCGTGCTGTATATGCACAATTAGAGCGCACTCACACAAACCTAACCTGGGATACTTCATGTACAGTCTCTACCAGCCTTGCTACACACCCGAGAACACCCAGCATGATATATCGTGCTCCGAAGTACACTGTACCGGTAAATCTAGCTTGACTGATGTGCTGCATCATGGTGAAGGGGCTGATTTGCTTAGGTATTTCCCATGTTTTCAAAACACCATCATATGTTCAGCAAATACTAGTTACATGACCCAAGCTTGTTTTATTCCTTTTTATTTTAACCTGCCACACAAGACTAAAGCTCATAAAAGCGTAACTTAGCATACAAACTCCAACTTAACTTTTAAAAATGTACAGATATCTCCATGTCACTAATGTACAAAAGCTGTGTTTACACCTCCTAACTCTCCATTGTGGCATAGTCAAACGTTCTGTAAATCTCAAGCAACGCTAACCCACTGTTTATATTTTCTCTTACACAACTAAAAATGTGCTGTATACTCATATGCCACGATATGTTTCAACTGTTTGTTATATTACTGCTTGTGACTGCTATTGTGGCTGGCCAAGCCTATTGTTATATCATGCACAACAAAAATAAAGAATTATATTAATGGTAAATAAAACAATCAAAGTAATACATAGCGTATGTTTACTGGTAGGGGGTCTTCTAGGATAAACGAGTGAGTGTTTCATTACTAGATAGAGTGGTTTTCCCATTCTTTGCTTTAATTCTAATTGACAGGGGAAATGAACACAGAACTAGGAAGAGTTACACAAATTAAAAAAAAAAAATTGTTGAGAATTCAAAGTTAATTTCAAACTTTAAGTCAAAAACATTGGAAAAAGTGTTGACTTTGCAGTTCATATATTTTTATAGCACTGCTGTACTTTACAAGTGGTTAACTAAAACAGTAAAAAATTGAAAAGCAAAATAAAATATATATATATATATATATATATATATATATATACATATATATTGCACTTTAATATTTTTAATATTTTATTAAAATTGATTAATAGAAACTATATGAACATTTAGAATTGAAATAAAAAACCCTTGCCATTTTGTAAACATTACAGCACATTTATAGATAGACATAAATATCTTGTGAAGATAGATAGATTTTTCCTGAATAGTTAAGATTAGGTAAAAAAAAAGTACACATCTAGCATTTAAAATATATACAACATGTATGGAATATAAATCAAGATTATAATTTTTTTGCAATTATAATTATTTAATAACCGGATAAGATTTATATACCAAGGCCTGTCTCTTTCCGCACATCAGACCAGTCAACTGTTGCAACACACCTGACCGCTGAGGTTATCAACACAGATCTCAATTACAGAGAGAGCAGCTGCAGGATAAAATGATTGGCAACATTCAATCACTTTGCCATTGTGTCACTGCGGATGCCAATCAGACCAGCGTATAGTACGTGCAAAGGATAAAAAAAAAAAAAAAAACACCATAAAAGAAAAACCCCAAACAATCAATAATATTCATCGAGGAACGCTAAAAATATAGAATAGTCAATTCAATATGCAGTAGTTTTCCCTCTATTGAAGCCTCTAATATAATCTTAAACTGAAGTTCCTCTAATTAGAAAAATTTTTACATTCAATGCAGCAAGGCATATTTTCAAAACATTGTGTGTTCTTTGTCCTAGCTTGTGATGTTGTACATGTGTATTTACAACAATAGTTTTCAGGAAAAAAATTGTGTTCATGCCTCAGCAGCTGTGCCAATTGCAATACCTTAAGACAAGTGACATTTACAGCACTGGTGCGGAAGATTTGGAAAGAAAAGGTTGTATTAATAAACTTAATTTCAAAAGCATCCATTAAAAGGTTTGAAATATTTTGATCAGAAGGTGTTTAGTAACCTTAACATCCATTAACTGGTCTTTAATATCTCATACACTGCCCTAGATACAACGCTGTGGAAGGCAAGTGACATCATAGCACTTCCTGTTTCACGGAACACCAACACCATATGACTTCCTGATCCACAGATACCAGTTGCAAGTGGAACTGAGAGCTCTGCCTTGCTGCTGGAAATCAATGATTACTTTTTAAATAAACTATGAAATAGACAATACAGACAATATATGACTGCCTTCCCCATTTTTTATTAAAAAAAAAAAAAAATAAAAAAAAAAAAATAAAAACAAGCAAAACAATAAAACCAGCAATCCAAGAATGGTACTTTACTCCGATCGTTCCTAATGTGCAGCATCTGCAAGGAACAAGCTTTGGCTGTAAATGCTCAGCCATTCCCAGTATTCTTAACGTTAGCACTGTGCATATAGACTCCACTTATTCATGTGATATCATGCAGTACGCTGACTTTAGAGCTGCAGCAATTTTTGTAAATTGCTGCACCCACACTTAACAGAAGGAAGATAGGGTGTTCTCCTTGCATTCTAAACGAATGCAAAACCCATAGTAGCTATGGTACCAGGTGTGTCCATGTAAGCAAAATACCTGTGCTACCTGTACATACGACGGAATAACCTTTAAATAACTGACAAAAATAAAACTGATATTTTTTTCTCCCTTTTTCATAAAAGACAGAAAAACATTAAAACAATGATTCTACACTCTGGATGAAAAAAACAAAAACAAATACAAAAATAAAAATAAAAATAAAAGAACACACACACACACACACACACACACACACTGGAGAAAACTTACAGTTGGCTTGATCTACCTAGGTTACTCCTCAATAGCATTAAATCTGGTATATTATCAAGAGAGGTGTATGATGGGAATTGGTTTATTGTGCTGATCCACAGCAACCAACCCTGTTCGTCCATCATTTATCTCCCGAGCCAGTGACATATGGGTCTGTCTATTCAGCATTCTCTCTGCTCCAACAAACACCCTGCCATTTCTGCTTGGATAAGGAGATTTTTTTAGTCACATCCATTATGTGTGTATCAACATTTATGGCAGCAAGATAATTGCCCCAGGGCTCTGGAGAATGAAAGCTCTCTCTTTATAACATAAGCCCCCTTAAAGATAAATAATAAATTAAAAATAACACATTTACAAGTATATAAATAAAAAACACTGCAGCAAAAGTCAGACATTAGCTTTTGCTACAGTTAAAAGACTTTGGGTTAACAGATATTTTTGGCATAAAGTTCTCTGTCAACGATAAAGAATAGCAGACAGAACTGTGATAATAAGGAAGAATAATATTCTGTACAAATCTATTGTACTTGTATGAAGAATTAAATTGAAGATCGTTAGCTGAAAGAGAGCCAATAACAGACACTTTCTGCTTCTATTGCGAGAAATGATCTCACAGATCTCCCAGAGGTGCGTGCAGGTGACCCTTATCTGTACATTTTAATAAACTACTGAACCAAAAATGTTATTGTGAACTAATACTAGCAGGGGGACCCTCACTAAGAATAGATGGAGTCAAAGGAAATACTGAACAAGCCACTAAAGTTAATTTTTAAACCATATAATATGTATTAAAGTTTAAATTCTACGGTACAACCCTTCAGTTTCTAATGGAGATGTAACAAGGTGTTAAGAGTGGTGGAGTGTCTTTTACTCTTATGAAGGTGGAAATCTGTTTAAAACACTTGCCATTTAGAAAATGTCAATAAAAGATTAATTAAAATTATTTAAAGGGACACTCTAAACACCAAAACAACTTTACTCAATAATGCAGTTTTGGTGTAAAGATCGTGCCAATGCAGTTTGGCTGATCAATTCGGATGTCTCTTTAATAGTTAATGTTGCAAGTTTTTATGGCCTGCTCTGTTAACTTAAAGGACCACTCTAGGCACCCAGACCACTTCAGCTTAATGAAGTGGTCTGGGTGCCAGGTCCAGCTAGGGTTAACTAATTTTTAACTAACTAGCTATGTTTATCAATTAGTTAAGCCTTCCCCTATTTCCTCTAGTGGCTGTCTCACTGACAGCCGCTAGAGGCGCTTGCGTGATTCTCACTGTGAAAATCACAGTGAGAGCACGCAAGCGTCCATAGGAAAGCATTATGAATGCTTTCCTATGTGACCGGCTGAATGTGCGCGCAGCTCTTGCCGCGCGTGCGCATTCAGCCGACGGGGAGGAACGGAGGCGGAGAGGAGGAGGAGAGCTCCCCGCCCAGCGCTGGAAAAAGGTAAGTTTTAACCCTTTTCCCCTTTCCAGAGCCGGGCGGGAGGGGGTCCCTGAGGGTGGGGGCACCCTCAGGGCACTCTAGTGCCAGGAAAACGAGTATGCTTTCCTGGCACTAGAGTGGTCCTTTAAACCCCTTAAGGACACAACTTCTGGAATAAAAGGGAATCATGACGGAATATTTCCGTCATGTGTCCTTAAGTGGTTACGTTTAATCATAAACACAGGAGGCTGCTGTGGGTTCCAGCAAGCAATTGAGAGAGCAAGAGATAGGAAATAAATGAAGACTATTTTTCAGGATGTGTGTGGGAATGCTGTGTGAGTCTCAGCCAGGTGAGGTGTGGCTAGGGCTGCAAAAACAAGGTGATTTAACTTCTAAATGGAAAAAAGTTGGGCAGTGAGACTGCAGTGGCATGATCTGTACACCAAAACCACATGATTAAGCTAATGTTGTGTTGGTGGTTAGAGTGTCCCTGCAAGAGAAAGCATGTCTGATCATTCTGTAACCCCTTAAAAAGGAATACTTTAGGCACCCCGACCACTTGGTTAATTGAAGTGGTCTGGGTACAGTGTCTCCGTCCCCTTTATTCCTGCAATATAAAACATTGCATTTTCAGAGACACGGTTTGCATTGCAGCGCTAAGACTGCCTCTAATGGCTATCTAATGGCGCCTTCTGCTGTTTCATGGAGTTTGACTCAGTGAAGACACGCTGGACATCTTCACGCTTTGCATGAGGATGTCCAGGGTTTTTAAAATCCCCGTAGTAAAGCAATGAGTCAATGCTTTTCTATGTGGAAGGCCTAATGTGCTGTGCATGATGTCCCCCCCAGTTGTCTGATGTACTACACTGCGTAATGGGAAAAGCAAAACTCAGACAGACAGAAGCTGTTTTGTGGCAAAACAAGTTTAGACATATGGAAAGAAAAAAGGTGAAGTGCGCACCGATGGAGCTGCTGCAGGAAGACAAAACATTCTTTAAGATCAATGTGTATAGTTCCACTTAGGCTGCAGGTGGGAGGGGGGTAATAGTAACATATTTTTTTGAATATCTTAAGATCTCCCCAGTCTAAAAAACAAAAAAAAATAAACTTTGTTATAGCTCAACAGACTTCTTATTTCTAGCGCTTTAAGGGTTAAAAACTAAAGAAGCTGACCTGAAGTTTAAAGTATCAAGTTGGAACCAAAAAACACAGTAGCTGAAAACTATCTTATGAAAAATAGTGTGTTATAAAACCACAGGTATTTATCAGCCCGCCTGGCTGGGAAATACATCCAAGTTACTAGACATCACTTTATTAGACTTTGTTTTCCAGCCTCTAAGCAACAGGCTATTTCCTGGTTGAGCTCAAAACTCTGTGACGTCCCAGTCTCAACCCACACAGCACATCTTTGTCACCCTCAACGTCAGCAACAGGAAAAAATAAATAAAGAGTGTATATACTTCTCAGCATTGCCAATCCCTGAAAAATCCATGTGTTTCTTTTTTTAACACGGTAGTGCTAAGTTGGTGCAGGACATAGCTGAGAAACTCAGACTGATGGGGAAGTGAAGATGCGAAGATGCAGTGTGTATTTTCACACAATGAGACAGGATTTAAGAATTTGGCGCCCATAATGAATAATACGCCTTTGATAATTAGGATCATTAGAATTGATGTCAGGAGCATAGCTGGGCTACAGAAAAGAAGAAATAGTTTGGTTCTAGTGAAACAAAGCGGTGATTAGGGGTTGTAAATCATTGCGATAATGTAACGCACTTTTTTTGTTTTTAGTGTTTCACAGGACTAGGAAAAATGTGGCCACCTGAAAAGAAGGCAAAAAAAAAAAAAAATTTAAATCTGAAAACTAAACTTTTACCGGATGCAAATTTTCCATGCCTACTGCAATTAGGTTGGCCTATTAAGGATAAAATATGCTTTGGTTTATGTGCTGGATATTTATGATTGGCAAACGTTGGCACTTTTCAGGTTTACCTAAAGGGGCAGTCTAATTACCATAACCACTACAGCAGTGCTAGTACGCTTTGACTGCCGTCACACTGTTAAAATGTCTACGTGTTTTGATAACAACTGGGGGTTGCCTTGGGCACTGTGGCTTTCCCTTTTACTTGCTGCATAATTACCAATGCACAATTTACACATTAATATTAATCTAATTTGATAAAGGGAGGGGAGCAACGTCTTGGAGAATGCCCTTAAATCTGGGTTCATGTAACGAGAAGAGGACAGAGTGCAAACTATAGTGTAGTATATTGGTAGAGGAGAAGGAAAAGAGAAATGGAATTGCACTAACAGTGTGTAGAGCTGATAGTGGCTCCAACGGATTGCGCCCAGGAAGTATAATCCCCACCAGTGGATTAATCCCACACTACACACTGGGAGTCACCAGTAGGCTACCAAAAAAAACCACAAAAAACTTCTAAATCAATCGCCATTGGACCAAGACAGTGAATACATATCCATGGGTGGGAATTATACTGCCGAGACGCTGCTCCCCTCCCTCTACACAATTACCATTCACGACCAGAAAGATAAGACTCAGGTAATTGGGTAGGCAACTGGAACGACCCAAACATGTGCTAGATCCCATCACCTGTGTTAACTTTCCACCTAAAGAAATGTTCATCACATAATGGAAGCCAATATACTTGCCATCACAAAAAAAAAAAACCCAAAAAACAAAAAAAAAAAAAACACACACAAAAAAAACCCCCAAAACAAACAAACAAACACGGCAATAGAACCAAAGTTGAAAAGGTTTTCCCCCCCTCCTTCTATTGACCCCCCACCCAATGGAAATGATGAGTTTAACTAAGAAAGAACATCTGCATTTTTCAATATCAAAGTGGTGACACACCATCTTATTAAGAGGGGGGGGAAAAAAAGAGCAGGGATTCAAGATTCAAGAAAAACGAGTTTAAACTGACAAGAGGATAATTTAATAGCTACTTTACAGGATGTTTGGTAAATTTGTAGAATAGACTGCCAAAAGTAAAAGAAGCAGAGAAAAACAAAAACACAACTACAGCCCTCGTACACTGCTGCTGCCTGTCCAGTATCATGTGGGTTAAATAACCTGTAACAGACAAGGGATATTTGTTCCCCAATCCACAAAGCACAACTAATTATATACTGTGCAGGAAAATCCACGGATCTGCAGAGAAGAGGACTCCTCGTAGAAGCCGAAAGCTGATTAGCCGTTCTTGCTAGCAGAAAGCAGCTGTCCAGTCCAGCAAGTTCAAGGCCATGCTGATTCCCCTCTTATGAAGGCACCATATGTTAAATCTCTCACATCAGCAGCTTTAGTTTTTGATAATCTCACTCGAGAGAAGTACAGAAGGGAGGATATGAAAGGAGCATAGCGGGGAGGGATATTTTAGAGACAGGACCACAAATTTGCACATGCTTGTTAACCTCTATGCGTAAATGTAGTCATGTTCTATGCATGATTCCAAACGATGCAAAACAGGCCACGTTTTCAAGACAATGCTTAAATACCCAAGCAGCTGCTTCCAATGGTTTGCTATAGAATGATCTTAAAGGGACACTAGTCACCAAAACAACTTTAGCAGTTTTAGTGCTCATGCAGGCTCATTGCTCAATTCTCTGCCATTTAGGAGTTAAATCACTTTGTTTATGCTGCCCTAGTCACACCTCCCTGCATGTGACTTGCATAGCCTTCCTAAACATTTCCTGTAAAGAATCATCTAATGTTTACACTTCCTTTATTGCAAATTCTGTTTAATTTAGACTGTATCTCCTGTTCTGTTAATAGCCGGCTAGACCCTGCAGGAGCATTCTGTGTGTGATTAAAGTTCAATTTACAGAGCAGGAGATATAAAACTTCTAAAGTAAGTGAACACCTGATTGAAATTGAAACCATTCTCTTCCCCATGCAGTCAGGGTCAGTCACAGCCAGGGGACACTTGGCTATGGCTGTATAAACAGAAGAAAAAGTGATTTAACTCTTAAATTGCAGATAAATGAGCAGTGAGATTGCAGAGGGATGATCTATATACCAAAACGGTTTCATTGAGCTAAAGTTGTTTTGGTGACGATAGCATCCCTTTAAACATTGAACCTTCGTTTTGCCCAAGTGTATGGGTTGTAAACATGTAAAAAAAACAAACGACATACTGGTTAATTTAAAAGGAATAAATGAGTATCTTAATACGTAATATTTTATTCTAGAATTCCAGTCAACTTTCTGCCGTGGGCCTTAGGTTTTTGAATGCACAGCAGCACCAAGAGTGCTTGAACCTGAAGCAATGATTTGTTTAGCTTATGCTTTCCACAGCTAAGCATTAAAATGTAGAGAGCATCACGTCATGTCACAAGTGCATTTGCATTGTCACACAGGATTGTTCTCTGTATTTGTATCCCAAATGCACTGACTGACAATGCATCACAACTTCCTTGCTGCTCAGTAAATACTTTGCAAAGAGGAAATGGTTTTTGCATTTTTAAGATAAATAATCAATCCGGATAATACAATCAGGCATCAAATCTAACTTTAGTTTTCTTTATGGCTGTAGAGGGGAATTTGTTTAGGAGGCAGGGTATTACTAAAAAGTTTTGATGACTTCATTGCCTATTGATAGCTATGTATGGAATTGTGGAAGTCATTCAGAAGACATAATTGCAATTTAAACGTGTCCAAAGTGGGAGGAACACTGAGATACATGTGCACGTCAATGAAAAGAGGAACATTTAGATCCACAAGATGCATTGTTCCTTTAAAAAGACAACATGAAGAAGTGACAACATTCTGTAATGAAAAGGAAGACTCTAGTTTAGGATTAAAAATGTTCCTTGCTACTGTTTAAAAAAAAAAAAAACAAAAAAAAAACAGGAAAAACAAACAAACAAAAAATAAACAAAAAACAAAAAAAACAACAAAAAAAACAACAACCACCAACAAACAGGTTTTACTGCTGCATCCAATGGCTGTTGGACTATAATTCCTACAGTTCTTTTCTAATTGATGTCTGGTAGAAAATGACTACTTATGACTGAACTGACAAATACCAAATGAACTTACAGATGGCACATAAAACGTAATCAGAAAAAAAAAAAGAAATTAATAAATACCACAACAACTGGAATTCAGAAGTTTGCATAGTTCTTATAAACCTATAGATTTTTGGTTTATTCCGTAGTTTGCAAAGCAACATGCGCGCTGATTGTTAAAAAAAATTAATTTATATCAGTTTTTGCTTAAGTAATATGCAGCAAGACGCGGTAGCGGTGACTCCCTGTATTTTCAATAGGAGTCTTATGTAACGGATATGGAGATTTGCCATGAAAAGGACACACACGAAAGCAACATGACCACAGCAACAGGAAACTGGTAGGGAAATAAGCCTATTTATGGCAAGAACCTATGCGGTTGTGAATGTGTCATCCGATCAGACTTAACCTCTTCATGTCTGAGCACTAAAAGATTTTATAGTCCCGTTGCATCACGCATTTAAATTGGTTATATTTATTTAAATAGTAAGAAACACAGATATGAAGGTAACCAGGATCAGATTTTCTACTTGCCACTAGCCATTGGCAAATTAAAATTTAGCTCTGGTGAGAAGATATGAACGCCTGGTGAGCATGGATTTTCCAGGCTTGCTATGGCAAGTGACTTTTAAGGTCTGGCTAGTAGTGTATTACTTGAAATATTAAGCCCTAAAAGGTAGAGTAAATCCTTTACATGCAAATAGACCACACCACCCCACTCCAACTCCCCCCCCCCTCCACATTCTACTCTTAGTCATGTGACATACTGTATAAATTTCTGCATACTTCCCAACATTTTTAATGGTCATAGACATTGCCATTTTCAGACCTTCATGGTCTGTAGATTGGGGAGCAGGGCTACTCCAGGACAAATCGGTTGATGTCATGACCTGCCAATGACCATTGAAGAAGATGAAATTATAATTTATAACAAGACCAAATATTATATTTACACAGAATAATGTGTGGACGTATCTATTTCGGTTTAGAGATACTTTTCGGTCAAAAGTTTAGATTATTATACAAAAATAAAAATGTGAAAAAGCCCAAGGAATAAAATTGGAAAATTCCAATTCCAAAAAAGTCTGCTATGGTTCTATTTAGGCCATTGTGGATCTGAAATTGAAAATTAATTTGAAATTCACTTTGAGTTCTGTCAATTTACACTTTAGCATATAACCAGGTATGATTTTTTTTTTATTGCTGTATAGCTCAGTTGCTCAACAGCAAAATGTTTGCAGAAAAGTGGAACAGAGGGCCCAAACAGTGTTCCTTAAAATGGACAGACTTGGGAAGAATGCTACTTTACACATAGCGGGGCACAATTTGTCATATGCTGCCCATTGATCTGAAAAATTCATAACTTGCCTAGAAATGCATAATGGATTTGTCAGCCCCTTCAAATGGATTAAGCTGCTTTCTCCTACGTAGCTCTACAAATATGGTACCTATCAGACATCACACACTACAATCCATGACAACATCGGTCGTTTCATATTCAAAATCCAAAAAGCAATTTCAACAACTTCAGATTTTTCGTGATCTTATAGGTTCTGCGTTTAAATGTGTACCATGCATGTTATTGTACGAACCCCCTGGTGGGCAAAAATAGTAGAAAATGCTCTTGGTAACACTTTATAAAAAAAAAAAATTCTTCAGTTCCAGAAAACTTTTTGAAAATTAGCCCTACTTCACTTTGATTCTATGGCAAGAGAATGGCATCCTGTACTTCGCTTTCCTTGAAACATGCTTCCCCCTTGTACTTTTAATTCCCCTTTGTTGAATTGCTTAGTGTTTAAAAAGAATAAGGAGGGTGAGAAGTTAATTCACAATTGGTATGTCAGTCTTCTTCGCAACTGCCCCCCTCCTCTCCCGCAACCGCACACATTTCTCATGCAAATCCAGATTCTTGCTACTGCCTTGACTGATGCAGACACGGGGAGGAGGGCAAAATTATGGTAAGGAATCTCAAAAGACTTTGCCAGTGTCATGGAAACAAAGAGGATCGCAGCTTACATTTTAAAACTGAATATATACAAACATTAGAGTTCATCTAGGAGGGGGTGGGTGACAATAATTAGTCTTTATCTTTGCTCCTACCCCAGCAGAAGCAAATGTAACATTCTATACTGAGAACCAGTTAAAGATGTTGGGAAATTTATCCAACTAATGAGCTCAACACTTATAAAGCATAGAATATTAAAATGCCGGTGATACAGCCAAGTGGCTTAAATCTTCCTAATTGAGTATTATAAAACATACATACTGCGAACCAACACTTTGTAAACAGGGTTATGTTCTGATTGGATTTGTAGATATTTCTTCTGCCATGTAAAGGAGACGTTCCTTCCATGTTTTTAGGCCGTATTGGTTGCTATGGTGATTGCTCCACTTTAAGAACTTTGTTGCAAGATTGTTAGACAGACCCCCCCCCCCTCTCCCTCTTCCTCCCCCCTCATAAGTCAGGATGGAGGCAGGATAGCAGTTCCCATTAGTCTTATACAAGGTTTTTCTCTAAAGTGAGAATTTAAAGTGAATTTCACATTTTAGAACAAAATAGCCAAACTGGAAAAATTATTTCAATCACTTATGCTTCCAGCTCAGCTACTCTGGCCTTAAAGATGAAATTCACTTTGAATTCTCACTTTATTGAAAAATTCCGATAATTTTATAGATGGCGTGTATGTGTGTGTTTTTCCAAAAACAAAACCCAGGAGGCATCTGGCCTACCCGCCCCTGTGTTAGTCTAAATGCCAAATCTATTGCCAGTGAATTGCATGGAAAATTAATTTTTGGATGATTAAAACTGGACCCTTTGAGTGCCAGCAGGTACAAAGCAGTTTCACAACCTACTGGCACATAGACTTTAGATAAAACCAGCTGTTATGGAACAAGTTATATAAGAGTCGTTTAAATATTTTTATAGAAATAATTTTAACATAGCCATAGAGGTTTATAGACACACACCACAGTCTCCTACTGGGCATCTCTGCAGTAGATGTTCTTGAAGAGCATTAAAGGGCTTCACATCCATTGCAACAGTTAAGATGTTAGCTGTTGCTAAGTCTTGTAAGTAAACTGTGCAAGCAGATGTTTAAAATTGATAAAGATCCATATGTAGGATATAGATATGTTACTGTTAATGTTAAAGTGTCTGTGTTTCCCCAATTAGAGTTAAACATCAACATAAAAAACCCAAATACAATATAGGCCAGTCTGGCTGGTGAGACTATGTACAGTATCTCACAAAAGTGAGTACGCCCCTCACATTTTTGTAAATATTTTATTATATCTTTTCATGTGACAACACTGAAGAAATGACACTCTGCTACAATGTAAAGTAGTAAGTGTACAGCCTGTACAACAGTGTAAATTTGCTGTCCCCTCAAAATAACTCAACACATAGCCATTAATGTCTAAACTGTTGGCAACAAAAGGTCGTATACCCCTAAGTGGAAACGTCCAAATAGGACCCAATTTGTAGCCCATGGATCAGCGCAGCTAAGAGGAATAGGCCTTGACAGAGCCAGGAGGTAGGCATAGCAGCCACAGGAAGTTAGTGACAGCTAGCATGCTGGGTAGGGCGGAGCCATAAGGGGAATATTTACACCAGCCATTATATGAAGTGGCCATTTTAACTGAACCTATGCTTACCTGTCAGTTGTCCCTCCCACCCTCCCTGTATTTGGTTAGGTTAGTTGATTTCCCGTTTTTTCACAGCGGCGGGGAATGGCCTGGTTAAATCGGAGGGTAGATGGAGGAGAAAGTGGGCATCCTGAGGTTTAGTGTGGATTGGGCAGTGTTGCACGTGGTTGGTAGGTTCGAGCCAGTCGGTGGCTCCGAACCTGGGGGTGTGGTGGTGTCTTGGTACACCCTACACTGGAACTGGTAGGTAGCAGTGTCTTGGTACACCCTACACTGGAACTAGTGGGTAGCTGTGTCTTGGTACACCCTACACTGGAACTGTTGGGTAGCGGTGTCTTGGTACACACCTACAATGGATATGGTGGGAAGCGGTGTCTTGGGACACCCCTACAATCGATATGGTGGGTAGCGGTGTCTCGGTACATACCTACAATTTAACCTGGTGGAAATGTGGTCATATTGGGCGGGCAGTTTCTGTATTAACATGTTATTTAGATTGTTATCTATTGTTATTATTGTGGGTTCATTGCTAGGGGTATGTTATGTATATGGGGGGATGTTAACTTTAATAAGATTTGTTGGCAATGACCCCATTTGTTATTCCTTAATTATTTTATTAATAATTTAATAAAGCTGTGGACTAATTATTTCCAACAGTATAACCTGTGTCCGTGTTTTAATGGGGGTTTGGCTAAGGTTAGCGCATTTGCCGGCAAATCCGACTGTGCGCCTGTCAAGCTATTTTGCCTCCCCTGTGTCATGTGACTCGTTAGTGTTACAAGGTCTCAGGTGTGAATGGGGAGCAGGTGTAATATATATATATATATATATATATATATATATATATACATACACACACACACACACACACACACATATATATCTATATCAGATGCTTGCAATAAAGCTGTTTCCCATGATGCTCAGTTTTGGGTGAACTGATTATAATGAGAAATGGATGAAATGCAATTCACAAGTGACAAGATTTGTTATTGAATCATTAAAGGACAATTGATAGCCATAAACAGGGTCTGAACTTTCCATAGTGGTCATATGATCTCTGCCTTTAGCCAATGAGGAAACAGCTCAGTGCAGGAGTCAGCTTATTTTATATCTGAGATCACTTCTATTTGAGCTTTTCATTAACAGCTTATTAAAATACACAAAACCACTGTGAGAGCATAAGAAGGTTATCGGAAAAGGAAAAAAAAAAAAAAAAACACTGAAAAGAAAAGAGGCCTGATCTATTTTTTTTCCGTAACCACCAGCCTATTTTCCATGGGAGTGCAAATAAGCATTGGCTCTGCTTTCCAGATAGAGACAAGAGGGATTAAACTCAGGATGCCACAGTAACAAAAGCCAAGTGTGTGATCCAAGGGCCTGGCACCAGTGGGACAAGGGAGTGGGAGGAGGAAGTGGGCTATACACAGGAAACTTATTTGGTCCATCCCAACAAATTAAAAGTGGTCATTGTACAGGCATTGGAAGAGGGGCTGAACTGGAAGCAACAGATGTATCAGTGATATCAGCAACTACAGTACACATTATTTACTGGCCACAAGCAGAACTAAAATATTAAGTCCTTTTTAGTGGAAAAGGGGCAGGTAACATTTCACAACTTTATAACGTTGCAGGAAGGAGAAGGGGGGAAAAAAAGCAAACATTGTGCTGCCAATTGTCTCAAAGGTGGCATGTATTATTAACCTGTTCAGTGCAAAAAAGAGTAAGCAACTACAATTTGCCATCAAAAGGGTTAATGATAATGTCCCAGTTGTCCCAAGATTTTATTGAAGCTAGTAGAAAATAAAATATGACTGGACATCCAAAAGTGGTTACATTGATTTGAGGTACTCAATGTTAAATGGGTTTGTTGGTGTAATCAAAATTGCTTTTCTTTCCAATATTAAAATGTTACTATAACTGCCAATTGTCAGAAATATATGCAGGGATGCCCACAATTAGTGAGAAATAGGGAGTATAAGCATTCAAAAGTCTTACATAACATTCACCAATTTGTTAAATTGAGAAAGTTCTTTGGAATTCAGAGTCAAAACTTTTACTCGAAGAGTGCTGACCCCAAGTTGCCTTATTTATATATGTTATTTTCCATACAACATTCTCTTGTATTGTAAAATTACCATTCAGATCATTTTTTAAAAAAAAATTTCTCTACACTCTTTACAGAAAAGCTGTAACTACAGAGAGGAGTCAACCAGCAGAGTTGGTAGAGAATAATAAAGTGAAAAATTCAACAGGGCTTGTTATGACCAGTTTCCACTGAGAGGTACGGTTCGGGTAGGTACGGTCTGGTACGCTATTTGAGTGTTTCCATCAGGAAAATGGCCCATACAGCCGAACCAAACCGCACCATTCCTGGGCCCCCTTCAGATTTAGGTCAATAGGAAATGGTATGGTTAGGGCGGAGCTACTGGCGTTACACTATACAATCCATTGATTGGCGAACAGGAAAATGTCAATGCTCACGACAAATGACACGCTAGGCCTTTGATCTAAACCCTGCATGCCCCCTGGCGGTCCGACTTGCAGTGGAAACGCTCACCTGAACCCACCTGCAAAGGCTGAACCATTCTAACCCTTCCGAACCGTACCGACCCGAACCATGCCGCTCAGTGGAAACGAGGCAGTAGAGACACACTCCTACTCCTTATCAGGACATAAAATCTGGAGCACTGACTGTGCAATGAACTAGAATAAGTAGGCCAAATGACGTTCATTTTGTTTCTATTTTGATTTTAAAAGGTTAAAAAACGCACCAATAACACAGCATACATCCCCTGCCTTGTTAAACCTTACAGTGAATTACAGAGAGATCAAGGATCAGTGACTAAGCATTGAAGGCTTATAACTTTCCACCTGTGTCATCAACATTGTACTTATTCACTGTAACATTCATTTCCTCTACACTGTGTGTACAGAGGGGGTAGTCAATTAAAAAGAGGGGGGGGGGGGGACAAGGAGATTTGCTAAAACAATAATACTTGGCGTTGAACCTGGTTCTATGACATTTCATTGCAAAACTAAAATGTGCCTCAATTTTAGAAAAACCTTGCTTGGCAAACAAGGGATTACCATATTCTAAAACAGGCGTTTTCAAACAGTTAATAATATAAGTGATAATACGCATCAGTAATAATATTCTGTGATCACTCCTATAATCCTTCTAAGGCCTTTGGAGCTCCAACTACTGTGTGTTATGGCTGGAAATATCCCACAAGGCTGGCTTAGCGTAATGGGACTCACAACCACTGGAGTGCCATCACTTCTTTATATACTGCTCCTCTTTGAGAAGGGATGGGTATAGGGGCTGGGTTACTTGGATGATTAACCCCTGCAGTGCATAAGGGCGGTGATATTTACACAATGATTTCCTAACTAATAGCCGAGATATCTCCACTGAAATCTAGCTTCACCCCCTGCTGGACATACAGTCTTTTAAAGCTTTTGTCACTCTCTACACAGCACTGTGAGGCAGGTGTCATTTTACAACAGGAATCATTTATCAAAGTCCTCAGACACAGGGGCACAACTAAATGAGAATAGCATCACCCGCTACCTCATAGAAAAATAAAGTAAAATTAAATAAAATTAAAAATATAAAATCCCCCAAACTTCTTGACCATACTCGAAAATTAAATAAAATAAAAAAAAATCACACTGGATTCTTCATGGTAAAACATTTCCTAAATTAATAAAATAAACCCAGAGGGTGCTTGAAAAACGGCATTATAAAAGCCCACAAAGAAAGGTCGCTGTCAGCCATTATTAATAATGCCTGGATTAACCTTTGATAATCTTGGTTGAATGGAAAGCGCCAGTGATTACATCATTACCCCTGACACACAATGGGTTAATTAATAACAACCCTTTGAATTCATTATTAAAAATTAAAAAAATAAATCGTATCATCTTTAAATGTATATATCTAGTGCATGGATAGGGCAAACCTAAAATATTCATTACTATTGACTCTCTGCTGACCACTGACCTCCTTAAAACACCGCACAATGCAATTAAAGAAACTGATACCCTTACTACATCAAGCATGTCAAGCTTCAGATAAAAATGAAAAAAAAAGTAAAAAATAAAATCCAGCACAAAAAGTACCTCTTGCCCCTGTTAGGGGTCCTTTAATTTGATTTCATTTTGATCAATAAAAATACAAATCATTAAATGTGAAAAGCAAAAAAAAAAAAAAAAAATTATAATAAAAAAAAACAAAACAAAAAAAAAAACACACCACACAAATTCAGATATATACAAACTATAGAGGGCATACCACCTAAGAAAACCAAATATATAGATTAAAAACCTGAGGATATTTCCAAGAAATATCAGATACATAAAAAGCTGCTGTTCTAAGGAGATCTTTCCTCAGTGCCTCATACAATACAGTATATAATAACATGACAGTTAAAAGATGACTCTGGTGCCTCCCAGGACACTTAACCCATTCACTGCCAGACACTGTCACTGTGTTTTCTAGACTCCTCTCACCCTCTGGCTGTGAAGGGGGTTAACGCAGCCTGTACTATCCTCCAAAAAAAAAAAAGCCCCCAAATCATTAGGATATAAAGCAGACCTTTCCTGCAAGACTCTGTTTACACAGGGATATTACAGCTTTCAAGCCAGAGTTTATTGGCAGGTTTTAATCCTATTATTCCCTATGCAGTCAGCATTAATCTAGGATAAATCAGACGGCATCTTACTACTACTAGACCTGCTGCAAAAAGGATACATTGTATTCCATACATACACACACACACACATACACACACACACACACACACACTCCAGGGAGGAAAAAAAATAGTTGTCCTTGTTCTCATGCACACAGAAACCACATCTGTTGTACATGTTCTGTACGGAGTATTCTAGATATACACAGGATTTGATGTATTTATAATATGTGAGGTTTGGGAGCATTGTCACACACATCATTAGTTCAAGGTTACTACTATCCCCATAGCAGACATTTAGAAAGATCTTTTGATACATTGTGACATCAAACACTTGGCTGTGTAGTTCTGTGATCCAGCACACCACCCACAGTAATAATACTATTTAGAGATGTTCTACTTAAAAGCGCAAACACACACACACACACACACACACACACACAAACCATATTGTCATCCTCTTACTTTAAAGGACTTACATGATGTGAACGTTCCATTTAATGCAGCCATTAGAATCAATGCATTAATCAGGAATTCTATTTCACCTACTTATTACAAGTACGAGCAATTCAGCAGATACTTATTACAACTCCCATAGGGATGATGGGAATCAATGACTCTAACCCCCTGCTCCCTCTGCCTCCCCCCTCCTCCCCCACCACCCGAATAAGGTAGGTACTGGGGGAACATCACACATGTCACAGGGCTACTTACTGGTAAGTATGGCTCCATACGTGGTGCTTGTATACGCTGGGAAACCACCAGCATTTTGGACTGAAGATCCAGATATTACATCCACTTTGGTGTATTGGTAAAACCCCACAATAAAAAAAAATATATATATATATATTAAAAGTCAGAAGAAAAATAAATAAATCAGATATTGTAGTAAATATGCGTGTTTGTTCTCGCTCGCTCTGTGTTTTAGACTCCAGACAAATTCATCCCAGGGAAGCAGTTTGGGCTAATGATTCACTCAGTGCCTGTCTCAGACTGCTTGCAACATTTCCATCTGCCCACAGTTCTTCACTGAAAGGAGGAGTCTTTGGGCTTTAAATTACTGATAGGACATTTACAACTGCTGTGTCACCAAGAGAGGAGGAGGCGTTCAGGCGCCACTCAATCTTAAAGGGGAAACAAGCCTTCACTTAATACAGGAGATTCCTTACAATTAGTGCTAACTGGGTGGATGATCGGTTTTGTACAGTGAGAGAGGGTTCCACCGTGGCTGAGGATGATGGGATTTGCAGTGCACGGAGGCTGGAGTGTCAGAGGCTTTCTGGTGCCTGGAGGGCACAGACTGATGGTGACAACATGCCACCGCAGTTAAAACAATGTACTTAACATTATGCCATTAGAAGGGTTGTCATTTACTGTATACAAACATCAGCCTAATCATGGCAATTAGAGTTTCATCGTTATATATATATATATAATGTTTCATTAATATTGCTACAGTGTTCTATTTAGAGTGTGTCACGATGTTACACAGCTACAAAAGCAATGTGACAATGCTGATTAATATTACAACAGGCAGAGACAATGGGTAAGGAGGGTTAGTAGAATATTTATTTACAAAATGCCAATGTATTCCACTGCATTATATAGAATACAAGAATATACAATAACTATTAAAAAAAATTGCTATGTTAGGGATCTCTCACACAATTTGAATAATATAAAGAAATGTATGGAAACATGATTATATGACATTTATAGAAAATACTTCAGCATTAGAATATATGTATGTGAGAGCAGGGGGAGTGACCGTAAATTGAAGCATTTTAATGAAGTATCATTTTTACAGCAGGTAAGCCAGTAAGGTTATTTTAATGAAATTGCTACACAAGTGTCTGTTTATTGAATGTTGAACTGTGTACATTTTTTTCACCAGCCTATTTAGGATAAAATTATGGGGAAATATCAGCTGAGTTTGAAATGTTTTTAATGTTTTATTAATTTAATTTACATTTGTGAAGTCTATAAATATAGGGACACTCTAAGGCTCATGGCTGCTTCAATGCCACTAGTGGTTATGGTGCTAAGAGTACCCTGGGTTCTCTCCAGTGTAAATAGTCAAACTTTGCAGTTTGGCTTTTTACTTGGGGTACACCAGGAGCTTCTATTAGCTCTCTTGACGTAAGCCCTGCAATGTACAGGTAGCTCATTGGCTGAGAGTGTCAGCAGGTTGTGCTAAGCCAACGAGCACACCCTAAATTACCAAACTTTCCTCATAAATCTTCTGTCTCTCTGTTGGAAATATTGGAGGAAGATATGGCGCCCAGAAGAGCCCAAGTAATATGTCACACTATTCTACAACAGTTTGACTCCTAACAATAAGGTGGAGGGGTGTCAGAAGTGACCTGGCATAGCCACTACAGCGTACTTCATTTAAAGGGTTTTTCCAACCAAAACACACTTTTTATAAAGAAAATACTGGTTTTGGTTACATTAAGCCTTCCTATCCTGCCCCTCAAACTTAATTTTTTTGTTTTTACTAACTTACCTGTGTTCCAGTGCTGAAGCCAAGTTCTCTTCTGGCATGATCCTTCTACTCTGACGTCATTACCCCTAACTGTCGGGGTAGAAATATAGGAGTAGGACAGGCTGAGTGGAGGCATGGGTGGCATGTAGGGAGGGGCTTTCAATATGCACAGCATTGCTATTAACCAGTCCAAAACTCCTCACGTTGAAGAGCCCAGAATCGGGTAAAACACACATTGGGACTATGGTCCCTGTGTGTGTCGGAGCTGATATTAGGGATGATTTGACTCACACTTATTTTAAGTTATGATGACACTTATATTGATCACCTGACCTTCCCCTCACTCACAAGGATCCTAGACCATTTCTTTTAGTAAGTGATTTTTGGGAACGATGGGTGCCCTCGAAGGCACAGATTAGGACCATTCCTACCTATTTCTATGTATTCCCTACTTTTCCCTAACCCTATTCGTTATATACATAAGCTTTCTATCGGTTTATTTTTTGTCCTGCGATTGAAACTTTATGTCTCCTTTCGTTTCTGACTCACAGTGTATAAGATGCATAGAACACACACATCACTAGGTGGATTTTTAGCTAGATTGGAGCATACATAGAGTACATATTTGACCTAACCACTTATTATTTATTTGATACTTTGGACGCATGTATCTTGAGATATTATGTGTCTATTTAGTGGTTTAGTGGAAATAGATTTATAATCTGGTTCATTACACCTTAGGCTAGCATTATCTTTCAATAGACACATCTAAATTGTATATTTATAGTATTGTTGTTGGGATCTACATACAGTTGCAAGAAAAAGTATGTGAACCCTTTGGAATTATATGGATTTCTGCACAAATTGGTCATAAAATGTGATCTGATCGTGATCTAAGTCACAACAATAGACAATCACAGTCTGCTTAAACTAATAACACGCAAAGAATGAAATGTTACCATGTTTTTATTGAACCCACCATGTAAACATTCACAGTGCAGGTGGAAAAAGTATGTGAACCCTTGGATTTAATAACTGGTTGAACCTCCTTTGGCAGCAATAACTTCAACCAAACCTTTCCTGTAGTTGCAGATAAGACGTACACAACGTCAGGAGTAATTCTTGACCATTCCTCTTTACAGAACTGTTTCAGTTCAGCAATATTCTTGGGATGTCTGGTGTGAATCGCTTTCTTGAGGTCATGCCACAGCATCTCAATCGGGTTGAGGTCAGGACTCTGACTGGGCCACTTCAGAAGGCATATTTTCTTCTGTTTAAGCCATTCTGTTGTTGATTTACTTCTATGCTTTGGGTCATTGTCCTGTTGCAACACCCATCTTCTGTTAAGGTTCAGTTGGTAGACAGATGGCCTTAAGTTCTCCTGCAAAATGTCTTGATAAACTTGGGAATTCATTTTTCCTTCGATGATAGCAATCCGTCCAGGCCCTGACGCAGCAAAGCAGCCCCAAACCATGATGCCCCCACCACCATACTTCACAGTTGGGATGAGGTTTTGATGCCTCTTTTTCACCACACATAGTGTTGTGTGTTTCTTCCACACAACTCAACTTTGGTTTCATTTGTCCACAGAATATTTTGCCAGTACTGCTGTGGAACATCCAGGTGCTCTTGTGCAAACTGTAAACATGCAGCAATGTTTTGTTTGGACAGCAGTGGCTTCCTCTGTGGTATCCTCCCATGAAATCCATTCTTGTTTAGTGTTTTACGTATTGAAGATTCGCTAACAGGGATGTTAGCATTTGCCAGTGACTTTTGTAAGTCTTTAGCTGACACTCTAGGATTCTTCTTCACCTCACTGAGCAGTCTGCGCTGTGCTCATGCAGTCATCTTTACAGGACAGCCACTCCTAGGGAGAGTAGCAGCAGTTCTGAACTTTCTCCATTTATAGACAATTTGTCTTACCGTGGACTGATGAACAGCAAGGCTTTTGGAGATACTTTTATAACCCTTTCCAGCTTTATGCAAGTCAACAATTCTTAATCGTAGGTCTTCTGAGAGCTCTTTTGTGCGAGGCATTATTCACATCAGGCAATGCTTCTTGTGAAAAGCAAACCCAGAACTGGTGTGTGTTTTTTATAGGGCAGGGCAGCTATAACCAACACCTCCAATCTCATCTCATTGATTGGACTCCAGTTGGCTGACATCTCACTCCAATTAGCTCTTGGAGATGTCATTAGTCTAGGGGTTCACATACTTTCTCCACCTGCACTGTGAATGTTTACATGGTGTGTTCAATAATAACATGGCAACATTTCATTCTTTGTGTGTTATTAGTTTAAGCAGACTGTGATTGTCTATTGTTGTGACTTAGATGATGATCAGATCACATTTTATGACCAATTTGTGCAGAAGTCCATATCATTCCAAAGGGTTCACATACTTTTTCTTGCAACTGTAGTTTATATTGCATTATCCATTAGATTTTTTTAGAGGATTTAATAAAGGTACCATAAATTAATTTTTGTGGGCTGGGTTCTTTTTAAACTTTAAATATTGTATTCCAATGAGGATTACCCCCACATATCTTTCCAACCGGACACTTTCCCCCTTTACATATCTTTTTCCCAGAACACTTGTTCCAGGTGGGCTAATTACACCCCAGTGATGGGATGGGTTAAGCTAAGGATGTGCAGTGATTCATAGTAAAAACCTGCACATGCAGACTTTGGGCATTATGACCATTTCAAATAGATGAAGTGGTCATGGTGTTTGGAATAACCCTTGAAGTGCTAATGTTCTTTGTGTGTAATTCAGGCCAAAGGCATAATATGCTATATACTCAGATTTGTTCTCTAAACATTCTTTGTATTCTAAGAGCTTCTTTTATATTATACTCCTATTGTGAAAAGAATCCACAACCACACTACCTCCTCTGGCTGCTTTGGTTACCAACAGGCAAATATTGTGGATTTCCGCGGGTTTATCTCCAAAATAATTATTTAGAATTTGTCAGATTTTTTCCTGGATTATTTCATAGTGAATCTAATTGAATGACAGTGACTGATAAATACGTGTTTCCTATATTTCATATAGGATTACTGTTTTTTTTTTTTATTCTTTATTTTTGTTATGCAAGTAGTACATAACAGTGTTAAACACCACAACAGTGTACATAGGGGTATACAGGTTAGAGACTGTGGCATGGGTATTTACACATTTTTCATTTATGAACAGGCTTAATGTATCTGATGAGGTTCAGTTGAATATTTTAGTATATGTATGAAACAAGAGAGTGTTACACGATAGTCGCTTATGTTAATTAGGCTAGGGACAAGATATTATATAGTATCCTGCATGGCTGCCCTTTAGTATGGGCATGCGCACAACACAGTTATTTTATAATAGCATAATGCAGGTACATAGAGTATGTGTTATGAGGTAAACCCCTGGGTTGCCGCAACATATCATGGAGTGTGTGTAGATAGAGGCATGCAAACAAAACATCAATTATGGTATAACAGAAAATTAAATTAAATTAGCAGCATCATCAGCACGGGTATAGAAGTGCAGCACAAGGAAACATGTCCTAGAGATTACGGGTGCCACGCACAGGGTGGTATAGTGATATCAGCCGATGCCTCGGCTCAGTATTTTGGGTGAGTCTCTGGGTGTTGCTATGTACGTTAGGTATGCCAGGGTGTTTTCTCTCTCCCTCCGGGTCTGCGAGGGGGCCCTTGTCCGGAATCCGTGGAACCAGGCTATGGGATATGTCAAGTCCCTCTCCGCCGCTCAACTGTGGGGGCCCGGAGTGGTCCGCCTCTGGATGCGGGTGCCGCGACTCTGCCGTCGTGGAACATGCTTTGCGGCTGTTACTGGAGCGGCCCTTCGTCTTGGTAGGTTAGGCTGAGGGTGCACTGGTGCTTTGGAGGGTGCTTTGCCAACAGGAGACCCAGGCTTTGTGCGGTTCCCGTCAATTCGCCTTCTCCCCTGTTGCTGAGGGTGTGGGTACTGCTTTCAAGCCTCTATCTTGTGCCAGAATTGCTCAAACAATTTGTCAAGGCGTTGTAGCATGCCTTCTACCGAGCCCGGTAGATCATCCACCAGTCTGTGCAGTTTGTGCCCCTGTTCAGGGAGCACGTCCGCCATCTTGAGTGAGTTGGCCGGGTTCGTCTCGTGGTTGGTGTCTGGCAACTGAGTGTAACGTTTGGGTATGGTGCTAGCCAGGGGGGGATAACCCCCACCGGTCTTCAAACGATTGTTAACACCTGCATAACGAAAACAAAATTAAAAAACAAACAAACTATTAACAGATTTATTTAACCAATCATTGTTAACAGAAGTAGTCCGAGAAGATTGGAAGTTAGCAAATGTTGTGCCCATTCACAAGAAAGGTAGTAGGGAGGAGTCGGGCAACTATAGGCCAGTAATCCTTACTTCAGTAGTGTGGAAAGTAATAGAAACCATGTTAAAGGATAGGATTGTTGAACATCTAAAAACACATGGATTTCAAGATCAGAGACAACATGGGTTTACTTCAGGGAGATCATGCCAAACTAATCTTATGGATTTTTTTTGATTGGGTAACTAAAATAATAGATCAGGGTTGTGCAGTAAACATTGCTTACCTAGATTTTAGTAAGGCTTTTGACACTGTTTCACATAGAAGGCTTATCAATAAACTGCAATCCAGTATTGTTGAAAATGTAAGGCAATGGCTGAGTGACAGGCAACACAGGGTTGTAGTCAATGGAGTATATTCGAAGCTTGGGCTTGTCACAAGTGGGGTACTTCAGGGATCTGTACTTGGACCCATTCTCTTTAATATTTTTATTAGTGATATTGCAGAAGGTCTTGATGGTAAGGTATGTCTTTTTGCTGATGATACTAAGATATGTAACAGGGTTGATGTTCCAGGAGGGATAAGCCAAATGGCAAATGATTTAGGTAAACTAGAAAAATGGTCAGAGCTGTGGCAACTGACATTTAATGTAGATAAGTGCAGGATAATGCATCTTGGATGTAAAAACCCAGAGCACAGAATATTTGTTAGAGTCCTAACCTCAACATCTGAGGAAAGGGATTTAGGGGTAATTATTTCTGATGACGTAAGTGGGCAGACAAAGTAATAGAGCAGCAGGAAATGCTAGCCATTGCACAGAACACTGGTGAGACCTCACTTGGAGTATTGTACGCAGTACTGGAGACCGTATCTCCAGAAGGATATTGATACTTTAGAGAGAGTTCAGAGAAGGGCTACTAAACTGGTTCATGGATTGCAGGATAAAACTTACCAGGAACTTAACATGTATAGCTTGGAGGAAAGATATGATAGAAACATTTAAATACATTAAGGGAATCAACACAGTAAAGGAAGATATTATATTTAAAAGAAGGAGAACTACCACAACAAGAGGACATAGTCTTAAATTAGAGGGGCAAAGGTTTAAAAATAATATCAGGAAGTATTGCTTTACTGAGAGGGTAGTGGATGCATGGAGTAGCCTTCCAGCTGAAGTGGTAAAGGTTAACACAGTAGAGGAGTTTAAGCATGTGTGGGATAGGCATAAGGTTATCCTAACTATAAGATAAGGCCAGGGACTAATGAAAGTATTTAGAAAATTGGGCAGACTAGATGGGCCCAATGGTTCTTATCTACCGTCACATTCTGTGTCTCTATGTTTCTATAATGTTTTCAGTCAGTGGCGTACATACCAGGGTATGTACCCACTGGGTCAGCCTCTTCTCCTGGGGGGCCCAGGAGCCGGCCACCTCAGAGCCCCCCGAGGCTGACCCTGCTGTCACCCCACGGCCGGTCCTGCGGGCGCACAAGAGAGCACTCTCCCCTGAGTGCTTCCTCTTCAGCTCCCTCACGCACCGCACTGATACCGGAGCCGGAAGATGACGTCATCTTCCGGCGCCGGCATCCCTACGTGGCGCGTGAGGAAGCTGAAGAGGAAGCTCTCAGGGGAGAGTGCAGGACCGGCCGTGGGGTGACAGCAGCACCACTGGACCCCAGGGAATCCCCTCAGCACTCCAAAAGGTAAGGAGGCTGGGGGGATTAAATAAAAAAAAAACATGTGTGAGTGTTAGTGTGAGTGTTAGTGTGAGTGTTAGTGTGTGTGTTAGTGTGTGTGTGTTAGTGTGTGTGTTAGTGTGAGTGTTAGAGTGTGTGTGTCTGCTAGTGAGTGTCAGTGAGTGTGTCTGTTGAGTGTGTGTCTGCTAGTGAGTGTCAGTGAGTGTTACTGTGTGTGTCTGTTACTGAGTGTGTTTGTGTGTGTGTTAGTGAGTCTGTTTGATGTCTGTTAGTGAGTGTGTGTTTGTCAGTGAGAGTGTATGTTTTGTAAGTGAGTGTGTATGTATGTCTGTCGCTGAGTGTGTCTCTGTCAGTAAATGTGTGTGTCTGTTAGCTAGTGTGTATGTGTTTGTTCGTGAGAGTGTGTGTGTCTTCAGCACTTACCTTTCTCCAGCGCCGGACTCCCTTGGTGCTGGGGATCCCTCCACCTCTCAGCTCCGAAGGCGAATGCGCGGCAAGAGCAGCGCACGCATTCAAACCGCCCATAGGAAAGCATTACTCAATGCTTTTCTATGGACGTTCAGTGTCTTAGAATCGCGGAAGCGCCTCTAGCGGCTGTCAGTAAGACAGCCACTAGAGGCTGGATTAACCCTCAGTGAAACATAGCAGTTTCTCTGAAACTGCTATGTTTTCAGCTGCAGGGTTAAAACTAGAGGGACCTGACCCCCAGACCACTTCATTGAGCTGATGTGATCTGGGTGTCTGTAGTGGTCCTTTAAGTGTGTGTGCATCTGCATGTACTGGCATACATACCGCGGTCGCAGGGGTCGCAGCCCTGCAACCCCTGCGACCAGGTGCCTGCCGCCATGTGTTGCGGCCAGAGTAAGCGCGCGGGGGGTGGCCACGGATCAATTTTCGCACCGGGGCCCCATGGGTCATGTGTACGCCACTGTTTTCAATAGAATTATTTTTTTTTATCACTATCATGTATACATCAAACATAGTGGATGGGTGCTCATTAGTGCATTTAATGCTAACATGTTTTCTGGGTGTAGCTTTGCTTTAAAACAAAACCGTTCTCAATGGATTCCCTAAGTGACGTTTGTCATACTTATTCCTTACTGAGCTATGACAAACAACACTATTTATCTAAGCTATTTATTTAGTGCCTTTCCCTGAAAGTTCTCACTACACTTTCCAACACATAGGAGAAGGACAATAGAAGTGTAGCAATTAACAAATACTAGGCAGAATATCTCACAATCTTTACAATGTCCTGGTTCTCTGGTAAACCAGACACCTCACAAGTGAATTTTAAAAGAATGGCTACAATCTATAAGTTAGACGATATATATGAAGATATTTCATTGGTTTTGGTATTTCTATAATGCTCTAACATTATAACAACTCCATAAACCTGCGCGTTTTATATCTAACTGTTTGCTAAATATTTTATCCCATAATGCTGTTTGTCCAGCACAATAATGAACTTGAACTTGGTTTGCGCCAAGGCAAATATAAAGTACAGAAAAATGAAACATAACACCTATAATTCACAGTGTGAAATCTTTTCAAACTATTTCAAATCACCTGTTCTGTGTTAAGAGAGTATGGCCGTAAGATGTGCCCACATTTATGTATTTTCTGCATGAGATGAGTGATTTGAAATAGCCTTGGAAGAATTGAAACTGTACACACTGCTTTGTTATTTTTCCCATTTAAGTATCTCTATGTTGATCCCATTGGAGTTAATGTATCCATTCACAATCCTGTAAAAAGTGTCACATTTAAAAGATAATCTACAAATTGAGATTGTTAATTTTAATGGAAAAGTTTGTCTTTATTTGACATAATATTGTCCCCTAAATAAAAAAAAACTACATGATTTTCTCAATTTGAAGCTGTAGTAACTTTGTTTATTAACATTTATCAACCCCCACAGTTCTATTACATGGTTAGATGGTATTCCCTGACATTTTCAGAAGTATAAATGTGCTCCCAAAGATCTCTCAGGGAGCATTTTCCCACTTCTGTGCATTACACTCACATAAGCTTTGTAGCAGTAAAACACCTTTATGTGATTCGACTATAAACCTTTTCACATAACATCAAGGGCAATGCTCTTACAAGGGAAATCAGAGGGACGAGGAGAGGATGTGGCAAACCATTAGCCAGGGTGCCCCAGCATCATGAATTTAGTTCAAAATATCAAAGAGGTAAGTGTAGACTGCGTAATCTACAGACACCCCAGTGCTGTGATTGCTGTGAAATTTAAAGGAATTTTCCAGACAATAGCTTCACTTTTACAACTTTGCACCAAATCTATATAGAAAACTGTAAAGATGAGTGTGAAGTCTGTAAAGCAATAGTCTGGATCTAGCCTAGGAAAGGTTCTAAGGACAGAATAAAAATACATTTTATTCAGGCAATATGACATTCCTTTTTGTTCTGGTTGTAAGTTTACATTCATGGTTCAAAATCTACACATTATGTAATCATACAAATGAAAACAAGGCTGCATACACGAAAGCCAGTCTACTTGGCCAAGTGTGCTTCCAGTTGCTCAAAGGTCCTCCTTGCTTCATACAGGGTGCCCAGTACTTAGTGCCATCCCTTGCCTTCTTATTTTGAACAACACTGACTTGATTAGGGTCAACCAGGCCAAAGGATCTGAAGGATGTTTTGTGAAATAATTGGTTTTGTACAAGTGCAAGATGGTTCACTAGCTAAAGCATGATAAGTTCTTGCCACCATTCAGATGATCAAACTTACTGCTAATGTGTGAAAATCTTCTTAAAAATCTCCAGAAAAGACTTGTAATATCCGTTGGGTAAACAATAATGGCCTGAACCTTTTACCATTTTTCAATGTCAAAATGAGTTCACAAAATGTGAGGGAGTTACCAGAGACTGATTGGAATCTGCTTACAAAGGGGGTTCTAGACGTTGTTTCAATGTCACACATTTCAGAAGCTTTGTGATATATCTCTTTCTTTCCTTCCTTCCCCTTCCTTGCTTTTGCTTGGCAAATAAGAAGTCCCAAATGGCTGCTTTGTGTGCCTACCAGACTGTCAATTGCACTACCTTGGGCATTGTATTTCAGTAAAGTACAGATACAAGGTAAAGGATAGCTATGAATGAAGAAGGTACCCAAACTAAAAAAGCTTTGATCCTTTTGGTGTATTCTATAGATTTAAAGAGAGGGGTAAAAAAAAGAGACCTTTCTGGGTAATCACTGAGCCAAAACAAATAATAATGGTATTATTTATGAATAGGTTGTATATCTTGAAATATGGGTTGTTCATTTGTGAAAAGAACAAGTAATCTTGTCCAGCTGGATAAACAACAACCAGGTGATATTTAGCTAGTTTCAGTTTAATACTGCACAGTGGTCCGAGGAAGAGTCAACTGCTGAGTCAAGAGTTTATGTTGAGGTCCACTCCTAGTATCAAAGCGGTGGTAGCAAAACATTCCGTGGAATGGAATGCGGCTTCTTAGAAAAAGCAACAGTGTCATCTAATAGGCAGAGTCTCATCTACAAAAAGGTAAGACACACAAGAAAACAGACTGTAGGCAAATAGAGCAACTGTCATTATCAGAAGGAGACTTTTCACATTCAAATAGAATATTCTTAATTACCAGAAAGTAGACCTAGTTTTGGGTCCTGACTCCGTGTTTTAGATCCACTGGTTCTGTGCTATTTGAACAGTTTTGTTTGGAAACCTCTCTTAGCCTAAGCATCAATGCATATTAGTGCAAAGTATTCTTATCTAAGAAATACAAACAGAATTAAGAAATTGTCTTCCGGTTGGATCCCATACCATATTTATTTAAGAGGTGTTGCGATGGTAGGCCTATTACCTTTTGTACACAAGCAGTGCTTGAAGATAGCTTCCAACTCTCCCACTTACATTATATTTAAAGTTTAAATTGTTTCTCTTCATTTTGTTCTCATATGCAGCAAATAAAAATCCTATAGAAGTGTGTTAGACATTCACAGGTTTAACCAGCATCAGCTAATAACATTGATTGTATGTCTTGGGGGCACTAAACATTAGCATTGACATGTCTGTCAATAACATAAATCAGCAGTAGTGTAATTTGTCTGTGAGGCGGACAGAATTCTACAGCCCTGTAATATATATAAATGGTCTAGTAATGCATCATTAATGTTAACCATGCGCAGATTATGTTATTAAAGAAAAGAGAAAACAAATTGAAGTCCTGGAAAAAAAAGAATGCAAAGAAAATAGAATATTGATATATAATGATATGTAGCACCCGGGAAGATAAATGTAAAACAAAATGTTATTATCCATGAAGAATTCCTTGGAAGGTGCCTTAATGCAAAGTTGTCATTCTATAGCCAAGATGTTCTCAGACTACACCTTCCATTATTCTCTGCCCCTCTATTGCATTCAGAGAATTTCGAGAGTTGTATTCCGTCAGCATCTTGGGGTCCAGAGTTTGACAACACAGTCCTAACACTATGTGACAGTTACCACTTCTTCAATGGATTTAATCTATTGTTGTGGAAGTCTTATTGGACTGCACATTATTTTTATTACTATTTTATATTTTAGGGACCAACTTAGTCACTAAATTGGCTCTAATTTGGGATAGGCTACTTGGACAATTAGTCTCTGAGCCAGTCTGAATTTCATATGAATTCATCTATGTCATGTTTTACTCCCAGTTTAGTTTAATGGAGAGTCCTGACCCTCCCAAAGCAGCTGAACAAATGAACCCTTTTAGAAGACCATTTTACTACCTCATCATTTCTACTCCTTTATCTGAGATATGTTTTGTAGTAAACATGATATGTTTTGTAGTAAACATGACTTTTTAAAATATACCTTAAAAATGCTGAACAGCATCGGACACCAAATTCACCTCCTAGTTGATACACTTTCAGTAATAATCTTCTAATTGTCTTTTTAAAATTTGGATTTTCACAGTTTACTAGCTCCCAGGACTACATTGGACAGGGAACAGAACACTGCTCCTCGTGGACTGTCTGATAATGTAAAATACCCACCAAGTAAACACGAAGACCAAGCTGGCTCTTATGCTTAGGATTATTGTTTTGTTGGAAGGTTCAATGATGCCCAAGCTTTGGCTTCCTCACGGACAGCATGATGTTTTCTTCTACAAACTCCTAATACTACAATGGATCCATCTTGCCTTCCACACACTGCAGGTTTCCAGTGCTAGATGATGCAAAGCAGCCCCAGAGCATCACTGAGCCACCACTATGCATAACTGTAAGAGAAGTGTTCAGCTTATGCTTCATTCTTTTTCCTCCAGACCTACCGCTGATCCATTGTGCCCAAAAATTCTAGTTTCATTTCATCACTCCACTAAACAAAATTCCCAAACTTCTGTGGCTTATGTATATGATTTTGAGCATACTGGAGCTGACTTTTATTGTGCTTTTGGTAGTAGTGGTGTATGTCTTGGAGTTCTGGCATGGAAACCTTCTGTTTTAAGTACTACCTGCCTAACTATGCTCACTGAAACCAAAGTGCCTGTTGCCAGCAAGTCTTTCTGCAGGTCGTTTGGAGTCACTCAAGGGTTTTTCACAACCTACCTTCTCATGAATATGGTTTCCACCATTGATAGCTTCCTTTAACTTTAAACTTGCTAACTAAACTTCCAACAGTGTCTCTAGGAGCATTCAGTGCCTTCGCTATTTCTTTGTATTCTGTTCCTTGTTTGTGAAGGGTGATGATTTCTTCTCTTAACTTTGTTGACCATTCTTTTGACTTAGCCATATTTCTAACATGCAGTCAATTGTGACGCTCAAAAAGCCCATAGCCAAATCAGGTATTTCAAGTGTTCTAGCTCAAGCACACCTGGTGGAACTAATGATGCCCTTGATTTGTTGCATCAGGTGTAATTGAGACAACACCTGTGTATTACATATGTGTGCTGCTACAAGGGATTCTATTCAGGGGGTTTAATTCATTTTGAGATTGTAGAAATCATTATAGGTTGCATTTTCAGATTAATTTGGCCAAACCACTTGAAGCATTCATTGTGTTGAGCAATTACAAATGCATTTATTTGATTTGTTCATTGCAAACAGCTAAACATATGTACATTTTGGCAATAAACTGGATTTTCAATGGGGGTTAAATAATTTGTATAGTCACCTCCAAATACTCTTTTTGCCTGTCCGGCTAGATCCTATTTTCTCATACATTCTATAGGATGATCATTCATTATGAGTGCACGTGATTTTGTATCTCAGTCTTTAAAAGATGTATGAGCGTTGCTTGTGAAAGTCAATGAAAGTTGGAGGCTACGTCAATCCAATTGCCCAAGAGCCTAGAGTTTTACTAGACTGGCCACAGCTACATTACGATTCATTCTTCAACCACGTACCCCTCAATCAGTCAATATTTAGCATCCTTTAATTGCATAGTAGAACAGTCTAGGGAACGAGAACAGTCAGATTTTAAATGGAGGAACAAAAGGGTTAAGATAATTATGCTTTATGCTCACACTTACAGAATGCAGGCATCTTGTTTATAAAAAACACAGGAAATCAAAATGCTTACTCATAATAAAAAATGTTTTTGTTGTAATTTAATGTGAACGTTGAAAAGGAAACATAATGGCTTGATTTTTTTTTTCTAAGTTAGTGGGTGCACATCGATAAAATATCACAAAGGTCAGATTATTAAAAGGGGAACAACATGTGTTTTTGTTTCAACTACTCTGTGTAAACAGCCAAAAGCAATGTATATGTTTAACATTATGCATCTGTACAGAACTTTATGCTGTGCTTTCTGTATGTCAACCTGCCTGTACCTGTAATATTGTGTAGTACTGTGGACCTGTCTAAGCTTTTTCCTGGGTATAAAAAAAATAATACATTCGCAATTAGATGATATAAAAAGAAAGCATTAAATTCCTTATCATTTGAGAATGAAAAAGTTCCTACATTGGTCTTATGATTGTTCTAACAGGGATAACTCCTAGACTAATAGGAGTTTATGATTACAAGACTGGGCTGTTAAGAGTCAGAATGTGTTAGAAATCGGGCTTGGCTCTAACTGGGCAATATATATAGATGAAACGTATGAGTATGAGCTCCTTGTAGCTATGTTTTCTTGGGTTTTGTTGTCTGTTCTGTGTTCTGTATTGTCACAGCTTCAGGATTCTTAAAGTTTCTTGGCCAATGCACAACCCAGAATGAATAAACATGCATCTAGTGGTGTTTTTTGTATTTTGTGGAAAACGTACCCATCCAGGGCAAGCTCTCTTACATTGTTCAAGGAACTGCTGCTGCAGTAGATAAGAATGGTTAACAAGTTAAGTTAAAGTCACATTATGTTCAGTTCTGCCATTGTTATGTTCAATAGAGCTGTGGCCACTGACTCTATTCATACTTATGTGTCAATGAGCTTTGAGTAGAATAGAATGGTCATAACATTAATAGCTTCAGGATTGTGATACCCCAAAGATACATTGGACTTTATGAACCAATGAAAATTCAGGAGTGAGATCGAGGTTCTTGCTTCTCAGAGTGGACAGGTAGGTGGGTACTGTCATCTACAATTTGGCATGACCATATCTCTATTTCTCTAGTATCTCCCAATGGCTATTTTGCCTGTGGATCCTGTTTTACAATCAATGGGACTAAGCAAAACGTCTTGTTTCAAACAGAATTGCTATAATAAATCAATTATACCAGCTCCCATAACAAAGTAACTCTCATCTTAATTGGGCTTTTTGTGAAAGAATCTATGAGTGAAATAAGTATCTTGTATCTTATCAATGCAATGAGGCTGCATAGTGATTAGGACTACCAAAATGCCCCTTTTATGACATATTCTCTACATAATAGCTATCAATATATTATCAGTAACAGCTACTGGCATATTCTTGCTTATACCCTCCTCCCTGCCACACCCGTAGAAAATCCCACCAAAACCCAGGTGACTCACTATGGTCATTTGGAATGTTGGGATAGCATTGCATATCGAACAAGGGGCCAACTCTGAAATTGTATTCCTCATTAAAAAATAAGTATACGATAGTATATGCCATTGTGTAATTATTTTGTAGTGGCTGTTTGTGTTTAGACAGAAATATTGAAAGATTAGCTCCTCTAGGTTACTGGTTGTCAAAAAGGCGATGTGACTTTATAAATGCAGAGGGCTTGATTGTCTTAGCAGAATAAGGGATTACTCTGGTTAGTGAATAGCAGAGTAACATTTCTACAGTAAACAGAGTAAACCCTTATTCTGTGAAGAAAATTCAGACCAGAGCGTCTATCAAATATTTTGTTTGTATTTTTTTGCTTAATATTGTTGCAATGTATTGTATACTTACAATTTACATTATATATTATATGTTTTTTATGTAAAAAGAAAAAAAAAAGATATGTACAATTTGTTTCTCAATGTTACATTTCTCATAATAGGTCTTTTAAAGTAGGAAGACTTGTGTAAACAATCCTACCAGATTATCAAATAAACCAAGGACGTCTACGAACCAAATTAAGATTTTCTCTTTCTTTTTCAAACCACGGATATGGTTTTGTCTAAAACATATTATTCCAGATTAGTGATGTACCGAACTGTCCGCCGGCGAACAGTTCCTGGCGAACTTAGCGTGTTCGCGTTCGCCACGGCGGCGGACACATGCGCAGTTCGATCCGCCCCCTATTCGTCATCATTGGGCAAACTTTGACCCTGTGCCTCTCGGTCAGCAGACACATTCCAGCCAATCAGCAGCACTCCCTTCCTTCCACACCCTCCAACCTCCCTCCCAGCATCCATTTTCGATTCATTCGGAAGATGCATGCTTAGTGAGAGGAGGGAAAGTTTAGCTGCTGCTGATTAGATAGGGAAATTGATAGCTAGGCTAGGGTATTCAGTGTCCACTACAATCCTGAAGGACTCATCTGATCTCTGCTGTAAGGACAGCACCCCAAAAAGCCCTTTTTAGGGCTATAACATCAGGCTGCTTTTTTTTTTTTTTTTTCCTGTGTAATGTAATTGCAGGTGCCTGCCTGCCAGCTTCTGTGTGAGGTTCACATTGGATACTGTGCCTACTTGCCCAGTGCCACCACTCATATCTGTTTTAACAATAGGTTAAGCTTTACATTTAAAATAAATATTTTTTTTTCACTGTAATAGAAGAGCAGTTGCCTGCCTGCAAGCTTCTGTGTGAGGTTCACATTGGATACTGTGCCCACTTGCCCAGTGCCACCACTCATATCTGTTTTAACAATTGGTTAAGCTTTAGATTTAAAATAAATAATTTGTTTTCACTGTAATAGAAGAGCAGTTGCCTGCCTGCCAGTTTCTGTGTCAGGTTGGATGCCTTGCCCATTTGCACAGTCAGTGCCACCACTCATATCTGTTTTAACAATTGGTTAAGCTTTAGATTTTAAATAAATAATTTGTTTTCACTGTAATAGAAGAGCAGTTGCCTGCCTGCCAGCTTCTGTGTCAGGTTGGATGCCTTGCCCATTTGCACAGTCAGTGCCACCACTCATATCTGTTTTAACAATAGCTTAAGCATTAGATTTTAAAGAAATCATTTTTTTTCACTGTAATAGAAGAGCAGTTGCCTGCCTGCCAGCTTCTGTGTCAGGTTGGATGCCTTGCCCATTTGCACAGTCAGTGCCACCACTCATATCTGTTTTAACAATAGCTTAAGCATTAGATTTTAAAGAAATCATTTTTTTTCACTGTAATAGAAGAGCAGTTGCCTGCCTGCCAGCTTCTGTGTCAGGTTGGATGCCTTGCCCATTTGCACAGTCAGTGCCACCACTCATATCTGTTTTAACAATAGCTTAAGCTTTAGATTTTAAAGAAATCATTTTTTTTTCACTGTAATAGAAGATCAGTTAGTTGTCTGCAAGCGTCTGGGTGTCAGGCCTACTTCAGCGTGTGCTCTGCAGACCTGTGCCAGCGTGCTTTGACAGTTGCCAATCATATCTGGTGTCTCTTTAGCGTGCTTTTACAAAGAAAAAAGGTTTCCAGTGTAAGCTAATAGCAGCCAGTCAGTGTCCTTCAAGCGGCTCTGTCAGTCCTTCCTTCAGCGTGTGCTCTGCAGAACTGTTCCAGTGCACATTGCCAATCATATCTGGTGTCTCTATAGTGTGCTTTTAAAACCAAATTTTTTTTTCACTGTTATAGATTGAATAGCAGTTACTTGTCTTCAAGCGGTGATGCGCAACCATTATTGCTAGAGGATGTAGATAACAGGGATATCATGTCAGTGTGTATCATGGTCTCTGTGGACAGGGAACAGTCTCTATTCTGCTCTGTGTCAGTGTGTATCAGGGGTTTTGAGGACAGGTGTCAATCCATATCTGCCAAGTGACCCTATGTAGGAGGAACAGTCCCTATTCTGCTCTGTGTCAGTGTGTATCAGGGGTTTTGAGGACAGGTGTCAATCCATATCTGCCAAGTGACCCTATGTAGGGGGAACAGTCCCTATTCTGCTCTGTGTCAGTGTGTATCATGGTCTCTGTGGACGGTGAACAGTCTCTATTCTGCTCTGTGTCAGTGTGTATCATGGTCTCTGTGGACAGGGAACAGTCTCTATTCTGCTCTGTGTCAGTGTGTATCAGGGATCATTAGGATAGGTGTCAATCCATATCTGCCAAGTGACCCTATGTAGGGGGAACAGTCCCTATTCTGCTCTGTGTCAGTGTGTATCATGGTCTCTGTGGACGGTGAACAGTCTCTATTCTGCTCTGTGTCAGTGTGTATCATGGTCTCTGTGGACAGGGAACAGTCTCTATTCTGCTCTGTGTCAGTGTGTATCAGGGGTTTTGAGGACAGGTGTCAATCCATATCTGCCAAGTGACCCTATGTAGGGGTAACAGTCTCTATTCTGCTCTGTGTCAGTGTGTATCATGGTCTCTGAGGACGGGGAACAGTCTCTATTCTGCTCTGTGTCAGTGTGTATCAGGGCAGGGCTTTGAGGACAGGTGTCAATGTTAGGTGATTTCTGCCCTTTATGGATTAAAAGCAGACTCTGCATCAACTGTGCAATTTTCCATGGGAGTTTTGCCATGGATCCCCCTCCGGCATGCCAAAGTCTAGGTGTTAGTCCCCTTGAAACAACTTTTCCATCACTTTTGTGGCCAGAAAGAGTCCCTGTTGGTTTTAAAATTCGCCTGCCCATTGAAGTCAATGGCGGTTCGCGCGGTTCGCCGGTTCGCGAACATTTGCGGAAGTTCGCGTTCGCCGTTCGCGAACCGAAAATTTCGGGTTCGCGACAACACTATTACAGATTAAAGCAGAAACTTACTGCATGCCTAACGTGTCACTACCTTACATAAAAATCTCAGTTGTATTCTAGGAATTTGGAATTTTAAAATGTTGATCTGTGACTGCTCATTTGAGAAAAATCATATTAACATTTTTCATTGTGATTTGAAGCGATACAAAAAATGAAGACAGTGTCATACCTTGTTCTCCCACGGTCTTGGGCGATCTCTTCTGATACCGTGGTTCCCACGACTACGGATACTCCATCGATCTCCCTTTATTCTAATTGCGGTCCAAGGAATACTGGTAGAGCGCACACACAAGATACGGACAGCAACTGGGAGAATTATTCCAGTTCAGCTATTATTTAGATCTTCAATTTGAAATTCACTTTGAATTCGTGACAATTCCCACTCTAGTAAATAACCCTTTAAGTAACCACACAATGTCTAAAAATTAACTTACATTAAGTGACATGAGATCTTTGCTAACTACTGAAAATCTCACACAGAACTGCCTAAATATTAATGGGTGCTTTCCTATATTTCCCATAGGCTTTTTTTTTTTACAGCATAATAATCCTAATTAAACCTCTTTGCTCCTTTGTACAGCCCAACAATAGTTACTCCTGTCACTTCTACATGTTAGAGAAGCATAGTGTTAGCTTAACTGGTAGAATTGACATACTGCAATGTGAGGTTGTTCATTATACAGACTAGGCTCACTCCAATCTCCTACATCAACTCTTCTGTGGTCTTTTTTTTCTTTTTCTTTTTCGCCTGCTGATGTTCGTTTCTTTTTATCCTTTTTATTTGTCTATCGCATTGTTAACATTATGCGGTAGCACGAAAGGAGCTTGTTTTATGTTTTTTTCCCCATACTTTCTCTAAAATGATGACCTTGTGGCACAATCTTAATGTTCACTTGTTTAACACACAATTTGTTAAAAGGCCTGTTATTCTGTCACATGACTGTCTATAAATAAAGAATGAAAAAACAACAACTGACATACTGAACATCAATAAATATATTTAGCTGTATATGAATACCATAAAGTTCTCATTCTCCACTCACTGCGCTGTTAGTGAGAGGCCAGTAAAACAAACAGAGACCCTCCACGTCCCTCACAGTGTCAAATGTAAGCTGAGTGGCTTCTGTATAGAACCCTACCCAAACACAAGGTGCGTGGGGGGACCAGCCGACCATTTTGTATCAAAGTAACAAGAATTGTCTTGACAAACAATTCTCCATATGACTTCACTCTGTGTGTAATGAAACAAAGATTAAGTTTACCACAGGGGGGCTGCATGTTCCCATGAGGTCCTAAATTCTCCAAAACTAAAGTGAGGTAATTTATTTAGTAAATACAAGTGTTTAGGAGGCAGACAGCCTTTAAATGGCACCATATTATACTTACCTGGAGCAGAGCGTATTTTAGGATCCAATTAAGGTGAACAAGGTTTTATGTGTGCATTACATTTAGTTTGATGTCCATTTCTGCTCTTTGATTTTGTGAATCACGCCCTAATATCTATGAAGAGAGGTGATGTGCTACCATAATGGAACAGAGGACATAAGATTAGAGCCTATCTGTAGGCTCCATTAAATGTGAGTTTGTATATTCATATCTTATCACATCACAGTGTGGTTTTATTTTGAGGTACTCTACTATTTATCTTTTTTTTCTTTTGTCTTTTATGTAATACATGAAAATATATGAAAATACACATCACGTTCAACAGGGTTAAGTGTGTATTGGAAGTCCACTTTCACATTGTGTGTGTTTACCACCAGAACGTATTCTGTGCAGACTTTGGCAGGTTAATGTGTCTGTAGCTTATCTAATATTTTAATTTTAACAGGTTATTTTCCCTCAGGGCCATCCATAGGAGAAATAAATTGCCTGATAAACCTAGAGCGTTTATTACACAAGCTGGCTTTTTTTAAAATCAGCCCTAATAGCATAGAATCCTCAGACTGTTGATGATACAACAATCTGCAAACGTACTGGTAATAGTGTAATATTAGCATAAACCTATGTACACAGAACAGTTGCTACATCCTGGTGATTCCTTTCAGTTTCAGTAATGTTACCACGATAACAGGCCCTGTGTCACATTTATCTTGCAGTATCCAATGATATATACCCCAGTGGTGTCATAGTGAAATCATTATCATGACAGGACAAAGATAAAAAAAAAAGTTAGACTACATAAAAACAGATTTATTGTCTTCCCCTGTACAAAGGATATAATTGGGAAATTTTACTTATTTGATACGTGTTTCCTTTGGTTGGAGTAAAAGCTTTATGGAATATCCAGATTAAAGGAGATGGACTAGTTTATTACTATTACACAGTTTTAAAGCACATCAATCCTTGCGCACAGGAGAGTAGAGCTTACCTTCTTTATATAACATGTTTTATAAAAATGGGCACTGTTGTTGCATTCCTGGGAGGGGAGGTGATATTATACAGGTGTGTTGTTTAATTGGGTATCAGCCTACTAGAATGTATTTTTGAAAGGTCTTTGTTTGCTGAACAAATTCAGTATTTCTGGATTCATGCCACAGAGAACCTCTGCAGACACACCTCTTGTTCTTTTTTCTGAATTGCACAAGTAAATGCAGCAGTTTTGTGCAAGACATTATGTCACGTGACTCACGTCCCTGCCTCCTGCTTCATTTAAAGTCACTGAAATGGACTAAGACTCTAGCCTGCAGGAGGCACATGTGACTTGCCTCGTTGCAACGAGGATGATGGGCTGGTCAGGGATCTCCTACCCATTCTTTTAAGTGACTGTGATGCCAAAGGCAGCTCTAGACTTTGTGAGACCTAAGGTAATGTTTCAGTTAAAGGCCTTAGTGCTGTGAGTGGTGACAGTATCTGATATGTGTGTGTTGGCTGTGTGTGAAGTATGTGTTGGCTGTGTGTGCAGTTAATGTTAGCTAAAAAGGACCAGTGTATGTATGTGGGGGTGTATTCCTGTAAAGAATCAGTGTACAGATGTGGGTGTGCATTTCAGAGACTGAGCTTGGAGAGGGTGTTGTGAGTGTGTGGAGACTGTGTTGGGGGAGACTACTTGTTGTGTTTTGTATGTGGTGGTAGGCTTCCTGAGTGTTGTGTGTGCTGTGATTGCTTGTGGTATTGCATGTTTGTAAGGGTGCTGTTTGTGGTGTTGAGTAGACGGAGCCTGCATGTGGTGTGGAGTGTTTTGGAGATGCTGCTTGTGGTGTTGCATGGTTGTGATGCTTTAGGCTGCATGTGCAGTTGTGTGTGTATGATGTTTTCAGTGTAATGTGTGGAGAGGATGTTTGTGATACATTGTGTGTATGAAAATGTGCATTAGTGTGTCTATGGGGGGAAATAAGGATGTAGTGCATGTGTGCTGGAAATAAGGGATGTAGTGTGCATATCTGGGGGAGTTAATGTGTTGGCTGTGTGTGCAGTTAATGTTGATGTATTATGTGTATGGGAGAACATGGCCTATCGTGTGTAGGGAATAGGAGCTGTAGTGTCTATAGGGTAATTATGAGCTGCAGTTTGTGTGGGGAAATAAGGGCCATACTTTGGTGGAATAGGGGCTAGATTGTGGGAGATAGAGGCTGTTGTATGTGTGTGTGGGTAATACTGGTAGATTTACAAACAACAAAATATAAAGTTTATTACCCCCTCTCCTTTGTTTACCTTGGACCAGAGAGGGAGGGACATTGCAGACTACAGGCGACTCTCCCTCTGCCTGGTGCTTGATAATGAATCAGAGCATTGCCATGGTAACTTATCGAAGTGCTCTGATTCCCTTCAGAGACCTATGCACTCGGTCTGCATTATCTGGTGGAGCCAGGGACGTTTTAGCCACGAGGCAAACAAGACATTTGCCTTGGGCGGCATTTTCCAGGGGGCGGCAAAAAAAGCCGCCCCTCAAATGCCCAGGACAAATGTCTTGGTAGCCTTGCAGCTAACTGACATGCCGGTCGGGCTGCTGGGCTGGTTGCAGGGCGGGCGGGCGGCTGGCGAGGGAGCACTTCCTCTGAGCTGTCTGTTCAGCTCCCTCGCGCGCCGCAGAGTGAGGATGAGAGCTGGAATATGACGTCATATTCCGGCTCCCAGCCTCACTCTGCGGCGCGCGAGGGAGCTGAGCAGACAGCACTGGGGAAGTGCTCCTTCGCCAGCCGCCCGTCCGCCCATGCTGCCCGCCTAGCAGCCCGACCGGCAGCCCCACTAGACCCCAGGGAGAAAGAGAACCCCCCCCCCCAGAATTCCCAAAGGTAAGGGGGCTGGGGGGGTAAATAAAAAAAAAGTGTTAATGTGAGTGTGTGTATATGTCTGTCTGTTAGTGAGTGTGAGTGTGTCTGTTAGTGAGTGTGAGTGTGTCTGTTAGTGTGTGTGTGTGTGTGTCAGTCTGTTAGTGTGTGTGTGTGTGTCTGTGTGTGTATGTCTGTTAGTGAGTGTATCTGTTAGTGTGTGTGTCCCTGTCTGTTAGTGTGTGTGTGTCCCCGTCTGTTAGTGTGTGTGTGTCCGTCTGTTTGTGTGTCTGTCTGTTAGTGTGTGTGTCCCCGTCTGTTAGTGTGTGTGTGTCCGTCTGTTTGTGTGTCTGTCTGTTAGTGTGTGTGTCCGTCTGTTAGTGTGTGTATGTCTGTTAGTGAGTGTGAGTGTGTCTGTTAGTGTGTGTGTGTGTCAGTCTATTAGTGTGTGTGTATCTGTGTGTGTATGTCTGTTAGTGAGTGTATCTGTTAGTGTGTGTGTCCCCGTCTGTTAGTGTGTGTGTGTCCCCGTCTGTTAGTGTGTGTGTGTCCGTCTGTTTGTGTTTCCGTCTGTTAGTGTGTGTGTCTGTCTGTTAGTGTGTGTATGTCTGTTAGTGAGTGTGAGTGTGTCTGTTAGTGTGTGTGTGTGTGTGTATGTCTGTCTGTTAGTGAGTGTGAGTGTGTCTGTGTGTATGTCTGTCTGTTAGTGAGTGTGTGTGTCAGTCTGTTAGTGTATGAGTGTCTGTTAGTGTGTGTTTCTGTTAGTGAGTGTGTTTCTGTCAGTGAATGTGTGTTTGTGTGTGTGTATTTAGAAGGCAGGGCGGGGGGAAGGGTTGGGCGGGGGGAGGGGGGCGCCTGAGATTTGTCCTGCCTAGGGCAGCACAAAACCAGGATACACCACTGGGTGAAGCACAATAAACTAGGCAACCTTCTAACTCACTGAATTAAAGAGCCATCTCTGTGTGATGCCACGTGTTACTGATGGAGAAGAGCAGGCCTAACTCCAATCTCTGAGGCTTATAGTGATATTTTAAGTTGCCTACTCTCTCCCTGAGCAAAACTCACAGGTTGCTTACCAATAAGGCCAGTACTGAGTCTCGTCAATACATGCTGTCATTTTCTCTTATTCATGAGATGACTGAAGGAAAAGTTGATACATATTACACTTGAACTTCCCAAACTACAATAACAGTGAACTAAAGCCAAGGATATTTGTATTGGCTTTATTCATGATGATTGAGAATTCCAAACAATTCGACACACTTGTCTTTTTTTTTAATACTTTTTGAAAGTTGCCTGGGAAACATTCACAAACATTGTAAATTGAGACTTTGGATCTTTTTTTTAATGATCTCATCTTCTTTTCCTGAATGTCAAATTCTCTTACATTTACCAAATGCAGCTCCATTCAGTGTTTACATGCAGAGGGTTTGATTTGATTGGGAAATTGAAGGGAAGGCCAGATGAACCGTGTGTTGTAAATGTAACAAACATACATTCCAAGATGAGGCTGTGAACGAGATCCATTTATGTCATACTCTGGTCATAAGGTGGAAAAACATCAGTAACTACTGGAAGCACATCAATTAGATTTCATAATGAGGCAGGTAAATTTAACAATATAGGCTACTCTATAATAAAAAAATTCCATCACTTTACCTTTATCATACTTGGAACATTTCCTTGGACACTCGTCCTGGTGTATCTGTGACAAGTATTGGTGGTTAACTGACAAGTGCCTTGGTAGATAATTAAGGGGCTCACAAAGCTTATAAATACAAATTTCAGCAAAGAAATGTGCAAAAAGACTATTTTATTTTGATAAAAATGTGCTTTATGCCTTGACACTTAACCATACTCATTAAAGTGGTAATGGTCGGACATTCCAAGGAAATTTCGAATGTAATGCCAAAATTGCCAATCGGGAAGGCTTGGAACATTTTTCCAACTTGTGTATTTTGACCTTAAATTTGAAATGCTTGTTGAATTGACTTTGACTTCTACATGACTCTCAATGACTTCAATGATTAACACTGTTAGTTTTACAGGATGTCAGGAACTGACTATAAAGAATTATTTCCATTCAAGAATTTAGTCACAAGAAGTGATTTAAAACCATCTTTATAACGCACCCTAACATCAGAGTGCATGCTGGGGCTATACGATGGATCGTGGTGGTATATGTAAAACAAGCAGCAGAAGGCATAAAGCAAGAGATGATATTTAAGAGGTTATCCAGAGTTCACAGAGAGGGTTTTTTGACCCTGTAGGCTAATATGTCCACGTAAAGAAACCTATGCCATTTACTAGATTTTAAGTGAAAATAGACCTTTGTTTAAATCAGAGTCTATAGAGGGAGATTAAGTGCAAGATTCAAAGTTACTCTGGGGAATTTTCTTTGACAATTATGTGAATTCATTTAATATTCAGATTCAGTTGTGGTTGGTTGAAAACCAATTCACAAAGTGTAGGATATAAATCTTCAGTGGAATATTTTTGGTGGTCGTCAGAATGTTATCGAGTTCAAACCATGATTTTAGGAATTACAATATTGGGAGAAAAGTCATATATTCTACACAATCAAAAAATATCAAACTAGTATAACATAAAAGGCTAAAGAACACAGACTTAAAAAAAAAAGACCAGATGCTCTGATATATTTTATGGAATAACACAGTTCACCCAGAAACGACATTGTATGTTTCTTAAGCAAAACAATGATTACTTGATCCAATTGATAATTTTGATTCAGTATTGTAAAACCCTTAAACGTTCACATGACATTGTGGATCTTACTGCTTTCAGTGGGCCCTTTGTATTACATAAACGGTCAATGTATCATGTGATTAAGGGGTTGCCATGGTGAGTATACGCTGTGTCACTGAATAGCAAGGAATGTGCACTTCCAAGATACAATATTATCAGAGTTACCAGTTCCAATCAAAGTTCCCATTGTAGTATGTCTATGTCTTCAGACATAGCTTGAGCCTTTCAAAACTGAACTCTGGGAATGAACTCTTTTAGCACAGCCTTTTTAGAGCAAAACTTAATTGTAATTCGTTTTATTTTATCATTTCACAAAATCAAACTGAGTTCATAAATATAAAAGAAAAACATTTTATTAGCAGTATAAAAAAAATGAACACAGTAAGACACAATAAAGCTGTTTTGTATGTTTTACACTAACTACCAAACCACCATTATATATGTTAGTGTGTGAATAAGGTTACAGACAGACTTGTTTTACTTTATCAAAAGACGCCCAGATAAAATACAATACTGAGGAAGTTCTCTAATGGTTTATTATAAACTGTTATTATAAAATTCTAGTTACAAATATGATTGGAAATTTTAAGCCGAAATAGCAAAACGGATAAAATCCTACAGCCTGACCTACATTTTTCATCTTCGCTATTTTGTGTAAAAATGTGTGATTTCCTTGCAATTCACCCTAGTTTAGGATTTTAGTTGTTAAAACAAATAAAGAAATTCCTTTATAAAACTAATATAAAATGTGTTGTTTTCTTTCTCCCTTTGTAAGCAAAAAGACTGCTATAAGCTGTTGAGATATTGGACTGGGAACATTTTCGTCTTCCTAGAGATGAATTGGACTTATTTGAAGCTAGCTTAGCAAACCACCCGACATTCAATTAAGAAATCATTAATTAAGAAAGTATTAGTCAAGACACATTTCAAGACATATTTATAACATTTGGTATGCAATATTTTAAGGGCTTTATAAAGAAAAATCATTCGGGCCCTGAACAAGGAACACCCCACTTATATTTTTGACTATTGACAAATACAAATGCTTCCAAATATAGGGAAACACACACACACACATACATGCAGTAGTTCAGTCACACACACACACACAGAAACACACACACACGCAGTAACTCAGTCACACACACACACGCAGTAGCTCAGTCACACACACACACACAGTAGCTCGGTCACACCCACACAACCACTCACACACACTCTCACACATACATGCAGTAGCTCAGTCACACACATTCAAACATACATAGTGCATCACAATCATACAGAGCAAAACACTTACAGGGTTATTCACTAAAGTGAGGACTTGAGGTGAATTCAAAGTGGATTTCAAATTTAAAGTCAAAATAGTCAAACTGGGAAAATTCTCTGTCAGCTATGATTTCCATTCAGCTATTTTGACCTTGAATTTGAAATTCACTGTTAATTTCCCTTGAATTCTCACATTAGTAAATAAACCTGTTAGTCAGAAACACAGTGCGACACCATCGCAAGGACCATGCTGTGCCTTGGGCAAACTAGGTAAATGCCCAGGAGACCACAATAGTCCTGGGCCAGGCAAAGATAGGGGAACTCCCGAACTGGAAGAAAACTTCATAGAGGCATTGTCTGTTGTAGAGTCCACCTCTATCCCCTGCTGACACTTTTATCGCTGCAATTTGTGGGACGTTTGTGCATTTTCCTGGAGGGGCCTCTGATAATTCAGTTCCAGAGACAAAGTTGGAAAGGAAGGAGTGTATTAATCTTCTTCAACAAGTCTTTATACTGTGAGCTGGAACTGAATAACCAGATGGGGCACCAGCTCAGCTCTGGTCGTTCTGGCAGCTCGGCCCTGCCCAGAGTTTCTGGATAAGATAGGATAAAAGTTCAAAAGGAGAGAAGGACTGTCCTATTGTATGCAATTCCCCACTAAGCAATGTAATGATATATTATGGGTTGACATAAAGTTCAAGCTAGCCAAGTCCTCGTCTACAAAAAATAAATAAAAAAAATGTTACAAACTCCACACACTTAAACAGAGAACAACAGACACAAAAACTACAGAAATACAATAGCATTTCACGGAGGTTTTTATAAATAACAATGGCTTTATGTTTAGAGTTGAGCTAAACGTATCCATAATAAAATATAAAATGCAGAGGTGGATAATTAAAATGAATGTAACAAAACACTATACTGATTTTTTTTGTGTGTTTTTAAATCCTTGAAATCCACAAAGTCCTTGAATTAAAACAAAACAGAAAAAAAAAGTCAGGGTTTTTCAATTCAGTTATTTTAAATAAAAGATGTGTAATTCCCCGGTGGATTTCAGACAATTTGCAGTTAGTATAACCCAGATTCAGTCATTTTTGGGTTTTTTTCTTCATTTTATTTGTTGGCTGTTGGAGAATTGCCCTGCATTGTTTTCTCATTAATAAATACAAGTCATTGTGAAAGAATCCCCACACACTTCTTACCAAACTACTAACGGAAGAGAATTTACAGAGATTAGCTTTTTTTTAAAAGACACACATTGCGGCTGTGGGGGGGCAGGGGAAGGGGGGGTGGGGGGTTGTGTAAGTTTGTATATCTAATAAGTAAAAGTGTGCAGGAGGCATGATGAGATAATGAGGAGGGAGTCAAGAGCACTTATGCTAATTGTAGAGTATCTATGTGTATAGCGAAGAAGTATCCACCAAAACTGAAAGATAATTCTACATTCCATCCTCTTCTTCTTTAAAGCTCTCAATCTTGCTAATATTGGACAAACAGAGACAGGAAATTCCTAGTTCTGTATGAAATGTTCATTTCCCACTAGTGAGACCTAAACAGTGACTAATTTTGGCTCCACGTCTGAGGCTATCGGGTCACTAGGGATCATGCTGAGTGACCCTATGCAATTCATTTTCCCTCTCCATTCAACAGTGAAGTGACATGATGGTTGTGGCAGAAAATGCTATAGCCACAAAAAACAATTACCCAAATCAGTATCAGTTATCATAGGTTTAAAGGAACTCACAGAACATAAACCGTGATTTATTTTTATTTTAGCTATTTTCTTATACCACAAGAATGTTAACTGTGATAGTATGACTACAGTTAAAAGGAAACAGTCGCTTACTATTTTTATTAATAATATGTTTACGTATCCATCTGTATAAGAAATATGTTTTTGTGAGGCTTGAAAAATAAAATTAATTGTAAAATTCACACCTCTTTGTCATACAACTGGGCGCCTCCATCTTAGTTCCCTGCCAATCATTGTTGTAAACATTGTCATTTGCACCTGGCAGTCAGCATACGGAAAGCATACAGAGGAGAGGAGAAATTAAACGAGGTTTCTATTACTTCTCTTCATTTGGAATGTTTGTCTTGTCTGAACTGGATTATGAGACAAGTAATTTGATAAAACTTCAATATAAATTTAAAAGAAAATGGCATCTCATGAAAAAAAGTTCGGCACAAGTTATAGGTAATTTTCAATGTTTTATTCAGTAGTGGAAATACCAGAGGAGTGATGTTTCCCCTTTAAGTTATTTTCACGATAGATACATAGCTTGTTTGGGTGAGTGCAATGTTCTGCTTTTAAATCTAACAAATGCAACAATATCAGTAACTAGCAATACATCAACTCTAACTCATTTGAATCAGCTATAGTCAGCTCTCCAGCAAATTGGCAACACTTCGGCAACAACATCAAAACAAGACTGTGCTGCATACGGATATATCAAAATGGGGCAAGGAATTTAAATATTAGCTGGGAATATCCCACGTTTTTGGAATGATATGCGTTAAGCACATTGCTGATAACTTTATTGTTTTAAATATGTTCATTAGGAGAGGAGCAGGCATAACAAATAAAAACAAACAAATAAAAAACGACTGATAGTATACAAAGTAAACAGAGCATAACGGCACTGATATGAATATAACATAAATGTACAATGTTTATAAATATTTTAATCTAAAAGTCAAAAATACAAATTGAGCACAAAGTTAGTAAAGTACACACCTACACAGTGCTTTTAAACCTAAGAAAATGAAATAGCTGAAACTTCATACTAGCCCCATTATACATCTGTGTTCCCTCCTTTCCTGCTCATAAAAAGTGTCTTATCTGTGCAGTGTCTATCTGCTTTCTCTGTCCTCACAGGCTCCCCATACAGATCAACATATTGCATATTTATTTACTACAGGAGAGTGCTGTACCATACTGAATGTGTGCATCAAAGAGCAAGTGTTGTAAAAGAGAGTTTGGCTATTAATATTGCAAAGATAAAATTACTTTTAAGGGGACCCTATGGGCACCAACACAGCATTAATGCTTTTGAAAAATGTTTGGCCTCATTAATATCCTTTTTTTTTAATATATAAATTCTCATATAGATCTGTGTCTGTCTGTGTGTCTGCATGTAAGTGCATGTATGTGTGTTTGTATGTATGTGTGTTTGTTTGTATGTATGTATGTGTCTGTATGTCTGTGTGTGTGTATGTCTGTGTGTGTGTCTGTGTATGTGTGTGTTTGTATGTATGTGTGTGTCTTTATATGTTTGTCTGTTTGTCTTTGTATGTGTCTGTATGTATGTGTGCCTGTATGTGTGTATGTGTGTGTCTCTGTATATGTGTGTATGTTTATTTGTGTGTCTGCATGTGTATCTGTTTGACTGCATGTGTGGGGGTACAACGTATGGGAGGGGGAGGGTAGACATATGGGGAGGGTGGTGGGGGTAGACATATTGGGGGTGGGGGGGTCCCAGGGCAGTTTTCGCACCGGGGCCCAAGATTTCTAGTTACAACTCTGTTTGGGGTTGGTGGGTAATTAAATTAATAATGGAAAGATTAATGAGATTATTCACTACCATTATTAACTTTATCAAGTGTGAGTAGAAATGTAAAGTAGGGGGGGCGGAGCCTGACCAGCATCCTGATCACACGCATGGCTGCAGAGCTCCTGCAGTTAAAATCGGAAAACGACTTAAAAATAGGCAAAAACAGCTCTCACCCACACAAGACCACCCTGCCTGAGCTCAGTGTGCCCCACTGAACACAAGGATACCCGTCTTGTGAGGATCGGTGCAAGAAATCCACGGCTGCATGAACGCGGCCTACAAGCGTGGGAACAGGGGAGAGGCGGCCGATCTCCCCATCCTCTCGTTAGCAGCACCGGTGGCATGATGCTCCCCCCCCCCCCGGATCGGTGGGGGTTATCCCGACCCAAACCTGGTTGTCCAGGACACAAGCGACGAACCCGCACAGTAAGCCTGCAACGCCAACACCCAAGGCAACGTGGGACTGTTCAGGCCCTAACAAAATGGCGACACGAACACGGCAAACCACAAGCCGCACATTAATCAAACCTCCTAGGCGAACACAGGAGTTTTATGAGCGGATCTGCTCCAAACTCTGGACAATGCTTCATACCCAGAGGCGATCCTATCAGATGGCAATTAAAGCGGTGGCGGCCTGGATTCGCCCGGCACTTCTGGGCGGATATCCCTCTCGTGCCTCAAGTGAGCCTCTTCGCCGGGGACCGGCACGGGGAGAAACAGCAACAGGTATCTCCGAGAGGGAGGAAAGTGGGAAAGGCAGGCCCCAGCAGGCTCGCTGCAAGGGTACCCGAAGGTGGACAGGTCTACGTACCCCGCAATGCCGAATCCGCCCGTAAGACTACACACCGCACACCGCGGATGAGAACCCACCCCTGCAGACCACACCGCAGACACCCATGGTGAAACTAGCTCATAAGAGCTCCAACGGACACTCCAAGCGGCTCCCTCTGCTTCAAAGGTACGGGTCACACAACGCACGAGTTGACAAAAAGGGAAACCGGCTTGCACAACCATCCATGCTGGAGACATCACACAACCCGACAGCAATCCCAACCAAGATGCAAGAATGCACCAACACCCACAGAGACAGCACCACCCAGAATACACACCTGCCCACACTAAGCTTCACGACCCGGGGCATAGGCTGACTGCTCACCTGTGTAGCAGGGCAGTTTCACCGTGCGTACCATGGACTTACCGATCCGCGGCTGTGGACAACCGGTCCCGTATGGACTATGAAACTAACAAGCATTTTGACCTGCCACGTATGATTATGATTTTTGTGCTTTTATTTCTTTTTTTTGGTTGGAAACCAGATATAACCGTGGTTTACTGTTCTCTGCTACATCATAGCCTAGACCAGAATAGTGAAATACATATATTGCATACTTTCTACCCTATTAAGCCTGTGTAGTTAATAGTGTCTTACACACAAACGCAATGGTTTAGCATGTATATAACGCTCAGATACCTAAGTATAGTCCCACTAAACAATACTAGGGTACAAACACCTGACAAACCTAGGAGAGACGCCTATATGCCTCCACTAAATATGACCAATGCAAAGCGTAACCACACTAGCCTGATTTCTTACATAGCATTGAATACATGCATTACATAAATCGATACTAGACTACCACAAGCACTAACCAAGCCTGCGTACAAAGCAACTTACCTTAAAGTCAACGTTCTATCGTTAACAAGTTTATGTTTTATTATGACAATACCTTAGAAGCGTAAATCCATACTGTTAATAGCCTAACCAAAAAATGTGCTTGATCTAACATGTACCTCTGTGTATAACTGTTTAAATGCGCTGGAGGATTGCCTTTGGGGTACCTCACATGCGAATGTTATAAGCTTACACACAACAAAAATAAAGAATTCAAAAGAAATGTAAAGTAGATGGGTAAACAAATAAGCAAAGGAGAGGGTAAAAGAAATATGAAGGGAGAGTGCGTATAAATGTGTCATAAAAATGGAGGGGGAGAAGGAAGAGGGGGGTAGGTATTGAAGCTAATGAGTAGGGTTCAAATCCTTTGAATCAGCAATCCCTTGTGAAAAACAGCATTAGCCGTGTTTGACGTCATCATGTCGTGTGTAATGTCATTAAACTTTGAGACGTTAAAGAATTTGAAGGTCTTGAAGGAGACACTGCATCTAGTCTGACTGATGTGTTCTTGGACACATGTAAACATTGTTGTTCCTCTAAACAGTAATGTTTTACGCAGTAGGAGAAAATGAGCAGCGTGTTTGTGTCAAATCCAACTCACTTAGATGTAATGGTTTTGGTGCTTAGAGTGTCCCTTTAATTCCCTCTTGTGTCTTATGGTTATCCAGATCTATGCCAGCAACTAGTATTCAGGAATTGCATTTGACCTTCTTTTCACATCCTAGTTTTTAGGGCTCATTTATTGGACACTGAAATTAATGTAACACCCTCACTGCAGAGGCCTTGTCAAGGAGGTGTCAAAATAAACATTTGCAAATGAAATCTTTTCAATAATAAGGATGAAAACAGTGACCTCTTCATTGACTGAAAGGGAAAGGATAAGCAGATGTGCAAACCATCCTGCAATAATCCAAATAATGTATAATTAACATAATACTACCCTGCACTAATGGATGTCATTTTCTTTCCACAGTATTTAACTTACTAAGTCGTTCCAGTGTTTGTTGGAGAAACGTATGAAATTGGCATTGTATTGATTTTCATTTCTTCAGAATCACAAAGCAGAGAAAGTGACTACTGCAAAAAGGCCTTTCTAAGTGTATAGTTAATTAAAGGGCTTTCCAACAGAATAAATTGATTTGTTCTCCTGAAACAAAGAGCATTGTTGATGCAAGATATCTTCCCCTACTGAAAACTGCATATTAACACGTTGAGTGACGGAACACTAAGAATGTCAACGGCGCTACTATAACCTCTACCTCGCAAGGCTCGCTGCCTAGGGGTTCTTTTTGATTCTGACCTCTCTTTTACTCCCCATGTCCAATCGATAGTCAAATCCTGACGCTTCCAACTCAAGAACATAGCGCGCATCCGCCCATATCTAACGCCGGACGCGGCTAAGATACTGGTTCATGCTGTTGTTCTCTCTCGCCTCGACTACTGCAATCCCCTTCTCACCGGTCTTACATGTTCCCAGCTTGCACTGCTGCAATCTATAATGAATGCAGCTGCGAGGCTTATTTTCCTATCCGGTCGCACCTCCCACGCTTCCACGCTCTGTCAGTCCCTGCATTGGCTTCCAGTTAGATATAGGGCCCAATTCAAAATTCTGGCGCTTGCTTACAAATCCCTACATAATGCTGCTCCAACATACCTATCCTCCCTCATACACAAGTATGTCCCGTCGAGACACCTGCGCTCAGCCCAAGACCTAGGCCTATCCTCTGCCCGGATCCCCACCTCTGACGCTCGCCTTCAAGACTTCTCCAGGGCTGCACCTATTCTGTGGAACTCCCTTCCCTCCTCAATCAGACTTTCACCCAGCCTCCACTCCTTCAAAAAATCTTTGAAAACTCACTTCTTCATTAAAGCATATCAATTACACAGTCAGCAGGTTTCTCATCCCCCACCCCATGACTCCTTTCCTGCAACTGTCAAAAATGACCTACCAAGCACTCAACAAACCCTTCTCTAACAAACTATTTAATTCCCCTACTTTAACCCTTTGTGTCACTATACCCCACTCCCTCTAGCATGTAAGCTCATCGAGCAGGGCCCTCAACCCCCTCTGTTCCTGTACATCCAGTGGTCTGATCTCAATTATGTGTCTGTTAGTCCACCCATTGTACAGCGCTACTGAATTTGTTAGCGCTATATAAATAATAAAATAAAATAAAAAATAAAAAAAATGTCATGCAATGCGTCAATCACCTGTTCAGCCTTCAAAGGGTTAGCCTTTAAGGTTGCAACATTCAGTTGTGTTCTATCAAGACTCTTAGTAGCAATGATAGAGTATTTTTTACTGCAAAGACTTTTCATTGTACACCTTATATTTTGTGCCAATATATATGCATTTCCTGATATGCTAATGAAAGCTTAGATTACAGGTAAGGTTCATTCTGTCTACTTTTCGAGTGACATTTGTGAGCAGGTGTCTGCCTCTTGCTGGGATCCCTGGTGTGAAAATATTGTTTATGTCAGATATATGGTTCAGCAAGGTCAAAACTATAGGAAGGGACTCTGGCAATTATTACGGAGGATGAAGAATTTGAAACATTGAACACATATGAGACCTTGGAGGATTTAAAAAAAAACCAAAACCAAAACAAAGTTTTGGGAAGATGCTTTCAACTTACACCATTTTATTTCTGTTATCATGATTATGTGTTTTTTCCCATTCGACTTCTGTTTTCCATGTTGCACGCTGCAATGCTATTCGCCATCCTGACATCATGTTCTCAGAATGCGGCCTTTTGCTCAACTTGGATCACTTTTTGTGTTAAATGGTTTTTATTTCATTTACAGTATATGAGCAGACATATATCAAGCTTGTAAATGTAGTATGTCAGTGCCTACACAGAGGCTCAGTCAGTTTCATATCAATAATTACACATGTGCCTACGCAGAGGCCAAACTTAGAATGGCATTGTATGATCTTGCTTCAGCACTTAGTGAGTGTATTAGGTAATGGTCAGGTGCACGAGCCTGCGTAGTGTGTAGTGTACATTTCTGGCACGTGCGAGGTGTGTGGGGATGACAATGTGGTATGCTGGTGATGCTTTCCTTCTCGTTTCCCGTGTTTAGTAGCATAGTTGGCCAGTTCCACGTGATTTCCTAATGGGGGTGTGTTGCATATATAGCTGGGTTCTTGACGTGCGTTTATGTCGCATGGTGTAACGTTTAGTCCTGGTTCAGTTAGAGAGTTTGGTGTCGTAGTGTTTACGTATAGGCTGAGTATGGCCTGTAAGTGTATCCTTACATGGGTCTGCGTAGTGGTTGGATGCGGCCTGACTTTCTGATAATAACGTGGGGTATCGTGAAGTATGTGCAATGGTTCTGAGTCGGGTGTTTGAATTGTGTCAGTTTCTCAGTGGAGTTTCTGGTATGTGGGGGATGGATCGGTAAAATAACGAGGCATGTTTGTGTTGCCTCCCTTCTTATTTCTTGTGGGTAGCGATTTAGTCATTGGATCACTTTTTGGATGCTTTTTCTGTGCAACTCCTTACATGGGTGTTTTGGAGCCATGATTATGACACCAGCCAATGCAGATTCCTTTAAGCCTATTTACACTTGCACCATGTACAGATCAGTGCTCTGTAGTGGTTTTCTCCTGGTATCCAATAGCACATTGTATGTTTTGTGTTCTATTTTCTATTATCCTTTGACCTTTGGCTTGTTTACTTCCGTATGCGACTTTCTATGTTCTCTAGACCTTGGCTCACTCCTCACTATTTGTTCCTGTGTTTCCAGTGTGCTAATACATGTCTCTGTTGGAATGGATAGAGTTAAATCTGGATATTCCAATGTTCAGTTTATGCATCTATCCTGATTTTCTTTTTTTCTATGCCCTTATATAGCCTAAAGCAGGGGTTCTCAGCCTTGTCCTCAAGGACCCCCTACCAGTCCAGGATTTGGGGATTACCTGGGTGTGTCTAAGGTGTTTAGAAAAAGGGGAAAAAAACACCTTAGACCAGGGATAGGCAACCTTCGGCTCTGCAGATGTTTTGGACTACACCTCCCATGATGCTTTGCCAGCATTATGTGTGTAAGAGCATTATTGATACCGGAGAAACTGACGGAAGCCAAGCACAGAGAGATGGACACAGGTTTCTTCAGGAAGGAAGAGATTCTTTATTGGATCACCGATCGGGACTCAGAGGGACTAGCGTCACCAAAATACAGCAAAGTCTGAGTACTGAATACATAGAGTACATTCCTTATATAGCACTGTAGCTCCTCCCACAATTAACTACACCCACACATACCCTTAACCTATTTAATAAATAGAGTCTAAACTCATCCATCCGGTCTAACCACGTGGCTCATCTGATACAAAGGAGAGGGACGCGTAATTCCAGTTCTTACATTCCTGCACCTGGTCAGTACAGTGATAACAGTATCTTAGCTACGTGTAATTAACTAACTGATACTACAAACACATATACATACATATGCCTTGTGGCAATCTTAGCCTGCTAAACTTGTATTTTACTGGAATTACATCACATTCCCCCCTTTGATGCCTCTGATATTTCACAATTACTTGAGGCATCACTTAACCTTGGTTTGCATATACCTCAGGTTACCATGAACCAGACCAAACTTATCTTATGATGTGAATCTTTTAACACTCATCTTCCTGCATTGGTTCTCCTTGATCTAGAGCCTTATACTTATATATCGCCATTATCTGTGCAGCAGCCTTCCTCTTTGCTATACTTCCTATCAGGCTTTGCACAGACCTAACTACTAAGGGTATAAGACACGGTAGGAGTAGACATAACAGTAAAATCAGTAGGACTCCACCTACCACTGCCTTAAGCCCTCCAAACCACTCATACCAGTTACCAAACCAACTACTTGGATTGTACCCTTTCCATACCTGAGTAGGCACATGCGCTAGTTTAACCATATGGCTAGTAAGCTCAGCTATTGCTTGCCCTTCGTCATCTATTTGAAGACAGCAATTGCTCAGGTTAAACTTCCCACATACACCTCCCTCTACTGCCAAAAGGTAATCCAAGGCTAATCTATTTTGGTACACTGCTGTCCTCATCCTGGTATTATGCTTCGCTAGAAGATTGAGTGCTTGTGAGGTCTCATTAGTAATAATCTCAACCACCGCCTGTAATCTTATAATACGGTTGAGCATATAAATTGGGGTTCTATAACCAAAGGTACCATCTTCTGCCCACGTGGCTGGCCCATAATAATCTATGATACGCTGGGGAGGCCATTCATTATCTTCCCAGGTGCCTATCTCTAAGGGTCCCCTTTTCTTCCTATGATTCACATCATACACTTTAACACCTAAAGTCTCACCTGTTTCAATCGGTAACAAGAAGAAGGATGGTTTGAGCATACCCAACACACATGCCCCTTCCCAGTCCTGTGGCAACTCCGAATAGGCTTTCTTACCACAGATCCAGTACAAATTTGCTGGGGCTCTCCAGGTAGATGTGATGGATAAATCAAACCACACATCCTTTAAACTGGCATATCTAGCAAACGGGTTAGATGGTTCTGAGACATTTGAAGCCGACCACCAAGTTGTATTTTTAGTATCATCATCATAAGCTTTTTGCCCTAGACAAGTTAATTCTCCTACAGAAGTATTATACATTATTCCTTTCCTTGCTATGCAAACATAACCTATGATGGAGGTCTTTAATCTCCACTCAGATTTACCTCTAACACTCAAATGATAATCGGCTTGTGTAGATATTAGTTGGTCAACTGCCTCAGAACCGGACATTACCTCCTTTGCTTCCCAAGGCCATTGGTCTCCCATGTTAGTACCTCCACACACATAGCAGTTGGTAACATTAAGACTACCGGCAATACTTTCAGCTAGGTCAATGAACAGGTTTTTAGCGTTATGGGGGATCTTATTATCTATACTCATCTCTTCATAAAAGGAATGGTATACTTGATGAGTCTGGGAGGATACCGTATCAGTCTCTATTCCTATAAACAATAATGTCCCAGGATCTAAACCCGTCCCGTATATCTGAAACCCAAATAAATTTCCATACTTATCTAGGAACTTGTCGGGGTTATTAATAAGTATATGGACTGGGTTGCATTCCATAGACTTACAATAAGGGCTAGTCGGCAACTTAGTCACTATCATGTCTTTATCTACTGTCTGTCCCCAAGTCGCCCACCCCACACAAGACCAATATGGACAAAAGTTATAGTCTTTATTTGGGCATCTAGGACTCACATATTTATTTTTACTACTGGGACAAATATATTTATTATTAGACCCATACGTCCTCTCCCATCTAAGATCCCCACATACATTCCACGGTTTTCTACCACTTGATATCGCCTTACATGCATCAAATAGCAGAACACCCGAAGAATGTACGGATTCTAACACCGTCTTATTAATTAGGGTCCCCTGAGGATCTCCATTCCTGAGAGTCAACCAAATTGTACGAGGCTGATACTCCGGACTGAAGCACTTAGGTTCTCCTACTCCTAAATGGCACACACTATAATCTATATTTAAGTATCTACATCTCGATACATCTCCTTTACATTCGTATTGTGAATGCCAAATTAGGGTTTGGGAAATATGGTTACCTGTTCTCGTAGTCTTAATGCATACCTCACAGCTAGGATAGTCGGTACCTCTACCTTCCTGAATATAAAAACACATATAAATAAACACAATCAAAAGCACATCTTTCGCCGTCATCCTCAGTCTTCGTCCGTGCGATGGAACCTCAGCTTCCAGGATGTGAGGGCTGCAGGGAATGGAGTTCTGCTCGTCTTCACAGGTGTCCCTTCGAGACTTTCCTGGCTTATACACTATGTGATGGTAAGCGGACAGGCTTTATTATGGCCTTCTCACTCACACCTGTAACAATAAAATTTGTAATCCACAATAATTCCTCGTTACTCCGACTGAGTAGTGCGTTTCAACCGGATCTTGCAGGGATTCTCTGGATCTGCTGTAATTTGCCAAGAATCGACTGCTGCTGGTTTAACCCTGGAGTGATGTATCCACGGAGTCACTTCTGCTACTTTTATTGCTGTAGGGGTAGACAAAAGAACAACATAAGGACCTCTCCACTTGGGCCCTAACGGTACATTATTCCACTCTTTAATCCACACTTGGTCTCCTGGATGATAACTATGAACAGGGGGATAAATATTCACAGGTAATCTATCTTGTACCCATTTCTGTACCTCCTCCATAGTCTTACCCAACTCTACAACCTGCTGCCGGGTAATTCCTTCTCCCAACTGACTCAAGTCCCCCCTTAAGTTACCAAGTACGGGAGGTGGTCGCCCATACATGATTTCAAAAGGAGAGAGGCCCATCCTTCTGGTAGGGGTACTGCGGATTCGCAATAAAGCTATGGGTAAGAGAACGTTCCACTTAAGTTGGGTTTCCTGACACATTTTAGCCAACTGGTTCTTTATAGTTCTATTCATTCTCTCTACCTTACCAGAACTCTGGGGTCTATATGCAGTATGAAGCCTCCACTTTATACCAAGCATATGAGTCAGTTGTTGTAGGCACTGATGAACAAAAGCTGGACCATTGTCCGATCCTATAGAACAGGGTAGTCCATATCGGGGTATTATTTCTCGTAGCAGGAATCTCACAACTTCTCCTGCTTTCTCTGTACGAGTAGGACATGCTTCTACCCAACCTGAATAGGTGCACACAATTACCAACAGGTAACGATGTCCACCCGATTTAGGCATCACTGTAAAGTCTATTTGTAGATCGGACATGGGGAGTCCCCCCATAAACTGAACTCCTGGTGGCTTTACTGGTCCTTGTCTTGCATTATTCTTAGCACACGTTACACATCTGCGTACAATGGCCTGAGTCAAGTTGGACAATCTTGGTATGTAGAAATGTTTTCTAAGAGATTCTTCAGTACTGTCTCTCCCAGAATGTGTCCCGTTGTGATAATTTTGGACAATTTCTACCGCTAGTGATGCTGGTATGACTATTCTTCCATCTTCTAGCTGATACCACTTGTTCTCCAAATACTTTCCCGGTTCAGTCTTTAACCACTCCTCTTCTTGAGCTGTATAAACTGGAGTCCATTGGGACAGTGGAGTTGGTATAAGAGCAGCTATATGCCCCACATACTCCTGTCTTCCTGATTCAGCAGCACGCTTAGCTGCACTATCTGCCATCCGATTTCCCTTGGTTACATCACCATCTCCTCTCAGATGCGCTCGACAATGTATGATACCGACTTCTTTCGGCTCCCATACTGCTTCCAATAGTTGTAGGATTTCAGCTGCGTACTTGATTTCTTTGCCTTCTGAATTCAGTAGTCCTCTTTCTTTATACAAAGCTCCGTGGGCATGAGTGGTTAAAAACGCATACTTAGAGTCCGTATAGATATTTACTCTTAAACCTTCAGCCAATTGTAACGCTCGTGTTAGTGCTATTAATTCTGCCTTTTGTGCTGATGTTCCTTTCGCCAGTGGCCGAGCTTCTATCACCTTGTCTATTGTTGTCACTGCATATCCTGCATAGCGGATCCCTTCTTTCACATAACTACTGCCGTCGGTGTAATATTGAACATCGGGGTTCTGGATGGGAAAATCACGAAGATCTGGTCTACTTGAGAATACTTCATCCATTACTTCCAAACAATCATGTTGACTTTCAGTAGGTTGTGGCAAAAGGGTAGCTGGATTTAAGGTGTTTACAGTCTCTAAATGCACTCTTGGGTTTTCACACAACATTGCTTGATACTTGGTCATACGGCTATTACTAAACCAATGATTTCCTTTGTAATCCAACAACGTCTGTACTGCATGTGGGACTCGTACATAAAGTTCTTGACCCAGAGTGAGTTTATCGGCTTCAGCTACTAGCAGGGCGGCTGCAGCTACGGCTCTTAGACAAGGTGGAAGTCCGCTGGCCACTGCATCCAGTTGCTTAGACATGTAGGCAACAGGTCTTTGCCATGATCCCAAGTACTGTGTCAATACTCCCACAGCCATTCTTCTTTGCTCGTGTACATATAAGTAGAATGGTCGTGTGTGATCAGGTAGACCTAATGCTGGGGCACTCATCAAAGCCTTCTTCACATCTTCAAATGCCGTTTGCTGTTCTTGGGTCCATAAGAAGGGGTCGTGCTCTGTACCTTTGATGGCTGCGTACAGAGGTTTTGCCAGTATCGCATAGCTGGGAATCCATATCCTACAGAAGCCTGCTGCCCCCAAGAATTCTCGCACTTGTCTTCTATTCTTGGGTATTGGTATTTGGCAGACAGCTTCTTTTCTCTCTGGCCCCATAATCCTTTGACCTTCAGAGATATGGAATCCCAGATACTTGACAGTTGGCAAACACAACTGAGCCTTCTTCCTGGACACCTTGTATCCTGCCTTCCAGAGAATATGTAGTAGATCGTGCGTTGCTTGCTGACATTTTTCTTTTGTAACTGCTGCTATCAACAAGTCATCTACATATTGTAACAATACACATTCTCCTGGGATAGACTCGAAATCCAGTAGATCTTGACTTAGAGCTGAACCAAATAGGGTAGGTGAATTTTTAAACCCTTGGGGCAGTCTTGTCCAAGTCATTTGGCGTTTTGAGCCCGTTACAGCGTTCTCCCATTGGAAAGCGAAAATACATTGGCTTTCTGCGGCAATTCGGAGGCAAAAGAAGGCATCTTTGAGATCTAAGACTGTGAAGTAAGTAGCCCCGCCCGGAATTAAAGCAAGCAGGTTATATGGATTGGGTACAACTGGATGTATGCTAACAACCGCATCATTGACTGCTCTTAAGTCCTGTACAGGTCGATACTCATCTGTACCGGGCTTTTGAACAGGCAGCAATGGGGTGTTCCAGGGGGAAGTACAGAATTTTAGGATACCATACCGTATGAACTTATCCAGATAGGATTGGATGTTCTTCTTAGCCTTCTGCGGAATGTGATATTGTCTTAGGCTCACTGGATAAACCCCATGTTTCAGTTCAATTTTTATTGGTGGAATATTGCGGGCCAGTCCTGGTGGGTTGTTCTCTGCCCAAACTCCTGGTATGTTAAACAATGTCTCATCACTCCTAGGGTTTTGGCTAGTCAACACTGTATAAAGTCGCCACTCTTCTTCCTTTGGTACGGATAAAGTCATAATACCTGAAGGTCCATTAAACTTTAAGGATGTTGTTCCATTTGGTAGGAACGTAATCTGCGCTTGTAATTTTGATAGCATATCACGTCCCAGCAATTGGACTGGACATTCAGGCATATAAAGGAATTGGTGTTTTACTACGTGGCCTCCCAATGTACAGAGTCGACTTTTAAGAACCGGTTTTTCAGCACTTCTTCCAGTTGCTCCTATCACAGTAATAGTCCTTCCAGATGGAGGAGCAACTAGATTAGTCACCACTGAATGTTCAGCACCAGTGTCGATCATGAACGCACTCCTTTTCCCCCCTATTGATACATCGACCATAGGCTCCGCTCGACCAAGGGGGATGGAGCCCGGTCGGTATCAATAGTCCTCCATGACAGTGTCAGCCAATCCTACAAAGTCCCTACCTTCTCTATCGCGGGACCTTTGCGCTGCTGGAATATACCTGTCTTCCCTAACACTTCCTCTGTTCCCATTACTCCCTCTATAACCATTACTCCCTCCGGGGCCTCCTCTACCTCTCGCTCTACCTCTAAAGTTTCCGTAGCCTGCCCTGGGTTGGTCTCTCTCGTACTGCTCTCTTTGCGGACATTCGTTCCTCCAATGCCCTTCTTCCTTGCAATACGCACACTGATCCCTACTCAAAGGCTCCCTACTCCATCTATTATTGCCTCTATCTGGGCCCCGTTTATCTACGCCTGCGATCGCTACCGCTAGCATATCAGCCTTTTTACGCATCTTGCGCTCCTCCTCTTTCTTGCTTTCTGTTTCCCTATTCATATAGACCTTATTAGCTACCTCCATTAGTTGGGAGATTGACATACCTGCAAACCCTTCTAACTTTTGTAGCTTGCGCTTAATATCTCCGTAAGCTTGGCTGACAAAGGCGGAGTTAACCATTCGGGAATTGTCTGCGTCTTCCGGATTAAAGGGGGTGTACAAGCGGTACGCCTCCAATAATCGGTCATAAAAGACACTGGGCGCTTCATCGCTTTTCTGGATCACCTCAACTGTCTTCGACATGTTAATAGCCTTCTTTCCTCCGGCTTTCATGCCAGCAATTATAGCGTCTCTATAGGCTCTGAGTTGAACCATATCAGCACCATTTACGTTCCAATCGGGATCGGTGTTGGGATAGTGTGTCGCGGCCCATGCTGCTGGATTGGCTTGGTTCAAAGCACGGGCTCTATCCTCTAATGCTTTAATGGCTGCTTGATTTATTCTTGTCCTTTCCTCATTGTTAAATAAAGTCATTAGTAACTGCTGGCAATCAGCCCATGTCGGATTATGCGTCTGTACTATTGAGGTGAACAGATCAGTCATAGCTTGTGGTTTCTCAGTATACGAGGAATTATGGGTCTTCCAGTTTAAAAGATCGGTTGTGGTAAATGGGACATATACGAAGACTGGGTCAGCGTGTGCCATTTGACCTGCGGCATCGATATAAGCTGACCCGGGATTCAGACGAAGAGGCATCTGATAGTGCTTTAATTGTTGGGCACCAGTCAACTGTCGGGTTTGGATGGGGCTACGTAGAGAGGCGTCAGTCATGGGTTCCGGTCGGGGAGAGATAGGGTATGGGGATGTGGGAGGTCGGTTTTGGGAAAAGGTCGTAAATAAAACACTTCGAGCCGAGCTAGATGAAGCTTGACCGGAAGTCTGAAGTGGCGCCAAATCAGGATATTCGTTTCTAATGGGGGTGGATTCTGGTTCCGGAAGGGGAGATTTAGTACGAGGGGGGGTGGATCCTGTACTGGAGGAGGAAGCGGAAGTGGATGAGGGTAATGAGGGGAGGGGTGCAGGACTTCCTGCGTTTGCGTCACTTCTTCTTAACGGAAAGTAAGGGGGCGGCAAAGGGATCTCGGACTCAGGGGGCGTGTCCAAAATGGGCCTAACACCGGTCCTAGTGGACGAACAAGTCCTAGCTACCATGAGGCGACACTGCTCCTCGTGGCATGTCTGGAGCCATTTTGGCGAGTCATTTACGGCCTGTCTCCAACAGTCAATATAAGGAAACTGGCCGTAAAGTTCAGGCCTACCCGATACAGCCACGTGTAAGCGCTGTACCAGAGTTGGATCCAAACTGCCACGTGGCGGCCATGCCGCAACCAAAGTAGGCCACTCCCTAGTACACAAAGTGACCAAACGTACAGGAGACATCTTTACCCCAAAATCACAAACTTTGAATCCCTTTTTAAAATTCTTAACCATACATCCTAAGGGATCAGGAATCGTTGACTGCGACGCACCCATACTTAACAATGGAACGTCGTCGACAACGAATACTATACACGCGTACTATTCAACAGTCACACCCGTTTCCTCTGGCAACAGCACCACGTGGTACGGTTACCAAGTGAAACGTACACAATAACAATAAACACTCAGGGAATTCCCGTACACACACAGCTGTTACACCAGTCACTATATAATCAATATTATGCCCTTTGGCGTAACTATACAGTCACCCACGCTATAATTCTCTATATACGAATTACCCGTCTATAACACACCCCAGTAACATCGTCTTTTACAAATAGCGGTTACAGTACGGTTAGCATAGGTCAAAGCACAAGTTAAGGTCACAATACAATTATTAGTGGTTATGGTGTTAAACATGCAATGGACGACAATGATTAGTACTTATTATACAATGTCAGTAAATATACAGGGTTATGGTACCGTGCACTATAATACAGCAACACACTATTAACACTCTCGCTAGACGGCTGAGCTCGCGCTATCTAACAAGATATACACTTTACTAAACAATCGTTAACACATTTACAATTCCCAACTAAACTATTGGCCAGTACCTTGAATGGACTACCTAAAACTATATACACCCGTTTTGGTTAGCCACACTGCCCAATCACCACATATATAGCGAGCTAGAGAACCGAATTTACACAGGCGCCTCTTAGTCGCACTATCAAAAGTCTAGTGGGTTCCAAATTTACACGCCTTCCCACTTAGCCCAGATAGGATGAGAACTAGCGAACCGAATTTACACAGGCGCCGCTTAGTCTCCCGGTCCCTCCGACCTAGCGAACGTAATATACACCCTAGAACGCTAGTCTAGACAAGACACCGGTGTCCGGCTAGGGCTATTTACACCAGGACCCCGCCTGACTAACCAAATCAAACGGTCTGACTAAAGAGCGTTCGATCGAGCGGTGCGCCTTCGCTCCTTCCCTCCGACAGAGGGGGCAGATACAGATTCAAAAACCCCTTTGGGCCTACCGCACAATCGGTATACCCCTAGCGGGTCCTGCCGTCTAAAACAGCAGTTATCTTACCTCCTCGTTCCTGAACCTGAGTTCACACTCATCGACGGGGACACCCCAGCACTTCTTACGTAGAGGCCGATGATCTCCTGGACAACAGACCAGTGGCGCCGAGACGAAGGGAGGTCCACGCAGAAGTTCAGGGGTGCAGCCGTAGAGAACGTGGGCAAAGATAGACCGTCTCACGCCTCTGCCTCTCAGCTACCGTTGAACGATGAGCTTCCCGGCCAATGCACCAAATGATACCGGAGAAACTGACGGAAGCCAAGCACAGAGAGATGGACACAGGTTTCTTCAGGAAGGAAGAGATTCTTTATTGGATCACCGATCGGGACTCAGAGGGACTAGCGTCACCAAAATACAGCAAAGTCTGAGTACTGAATACATAGAGTACATTCCTTATATAGCACTGTAGCTCCTCCCACAATTAACTACACCCACACATACCCTTAACCTATTTAATAAATAGAGTCTAAACTCATCCATCCGGTCTAACCACGTGGCTCATCTGATACAAAGGAGAGGGACGCGTAATTCCAGTTCTTACATTCCTGCACCTGGTCAGTACAGTGATAACAGTATCTTAGCTACGTGTAATTAACTAACTGATACTACAAACACATATACATACATATGCCTTGTGGCAATCTTAGCCTGCTAAACTTGTATTTTACTGGAATTACATCACATTATGGGGGATGTAGTCCACAACATCTGGAGAGCCGAAGGTTGCCTATCCCTGCCTTAGACTCTAAGGTGTTTTTTTTCCTTTTTCTAAACACCTTAGACACACCCAGGTAATCCCTAAACCCTGGACTGGTAGGGGGTCCTTGAGGACAAGGCTGAGAACCCCTGGCCTAAAGTGATAATGCAAGATCAATTCAAAGTGAATTTCAAATTTAAGGCCAAAATAGACGAACGGGAAACATTTCAGTTACTTTGGCCTTAAATTTAAACTTCCCTTTTAATTTTCCCTTCAGTGAATAAACCTGTATCTATTGACAACAAACGTGAGAAAGAGAGCACATAAAATAATAGTTAAATATAGCTGCGTCTTTACAGATAGGCTATTGAGTTAAACAGCTCACTAAGGCTATGTATGCATCTAAAAAGTGACTAAGTGCAGAAAATGGTACCTAAGGTAAACAATAATTACCAGCAGCTGAAGCAGACAGAAAATTTCCCAAATTCTTTAGATACAATGTAAATAGATAATTTCAGCGCTTAGTAGATAACCCCTTTTAAAGTCATATAGGAGTATTAAAAATGTAAACCCAAAACTGTAATATCACAAATAGTCTAATTAGTATAACTTAAGTAATGATAACCAAAAATGAGTCAATTAGAGTCGCTTGTAGGGAAGGTGGTCTAGATCTTGTATACATCAATGTTGAACCACGTAGTGTGCTGGGTATCGAGATCTTGATAAAGCCCTCAGAAGAAGGGCGAAATGCGTTGATGGTGCTCGCTCTCAAGCTCTGCAACTTGCTACCCCTGAAGGGGCTCCAGTGTTCAACAGGACTCACCTCCAGCGTTCTTCCACCTTAGATTGTGGACAGCTTAGTGCACGAGGTAGACGCTGTCTCTTCTGGAGAACCGGGTGCTGCAATCCGAGGAGAAGCTGTTGTGTATTGAGCTACTACTGTGGTCCTTAGAGTTAAGTACCACATTTTTATCCTGTAAGAGTTCCTTATTTGTTTTTTGTTTTTTTTGTACTGGGGTATTAAACATATGGTGTTATCTTATACAGTGTCACACTATATTTTCTTTTCTTGTTTTAAGGTATACCCAGCACACTACTTGGTTCAACATTGATGTACACAAGATCTAGATCACCTTCCCTACAAGTGACTCTAATTGACAAATTTTTGGTTATCATTACTTAAGTTCTACTAATAAGACTATTTGTGATATTACAGTTTTGGTTTTATATTTTTATACCCCTATGTGACTGTATTTATTGACATATAGATAATTCTGACAGATGCGTGGTACTTTATTGATCTCAACACAAAGTAAACCCATACATTGTCTGTGTATATAAGCATATTTATCATCGGTTGGCCTTCTGAACACGGATACTGACAAAACCAAACCCAACAATTACAGGCTTTTTACAACGATGTTTATACCTATTTGTGCTCTATTTAACCAATTAATTAAAAAGGTGCCACTAAATCTTTTTCGAGCGAAGCAAATTTCAAATAGCTCAAGAATAAAATGGAATGTACCTTTATTGACGTTTAACATTTTATATAACGTAAAGTGCCTTCAGGATGTAGCATGCAGGCTGCCACAATGCCAATAATCAATCATGTACATGGAATTGCTAGGGGAGGCCATAATTAAGTACATAGTAGCATATTTGTATGAACATGCAGCTCTTACACTGCAGTAGGAAGAAGTGCGAACTGATTATCCCGATTATCCCATTGTTTTGATTTTAAATATAAAATGTAAGTTATTTACGTTGCTTTAAAAATATATATATATATATATTCAGTGGTGCTATTCTAGGTCCATGTTACACGTTGAGGTAAAAGCACATTTTTAAACACTTCTAGCATAAAACCAATGACCTTCAAATGACCAATTCTTAGTTTCAGCGTGGTAAAATAGTATACAGAATCACATTTCATGACACTATTTGTAATTTAAAAATAGAAAAATCTCAGGCACTCACTGCGATTGTTTGCAGGCAGATTTATTACAACGTTTCGACCTGTTAAGGTCTTTATCAAGCTGTTTATCAAACTATTTGTTATTTAGTGAGAAAGTTCTAAGAGCTAAACATGATAAAACTCTCCACTGATTGATGCAAATTTAGACTTTTAAAAATATCTGCTTGACATAGCATTTCTAAAATATTAAGATTCCACATTTCTCCCAGAATGCAATGTTGCATATGCCAATGAGCACAGACAGTAAGGATTTTTTCACTCTGCATTTCAGCAGACACCCTCTCCAATAGGGCAATGTTTCATCCCTAGTTTTTTTTTTTTTTTAAACATTCTGTGTTTCTTGAGTCTTTTATAGTCAAAGTACTCGTTACAGAATGGGTTAGTGCATATACAGTGGTACGATGAATCAACAATTATTCGGATACAGAGAGTAACAGAATAATTCCATGGTTACTCATATAGTTAGCACATCTTGTGAGCTTTATATCTGTGTTGGGGTAGTCCGAGTGCTTTTGATCTGACGTAGGGTGTTATTCGTTAGCGTTTCCAGCCTGTGTTTGAATTAAATTATGGCTAGATAGCCAATATTATAAAGGAACCGAATATAGAGAACAAATCGAGAACTAAACAAGAGAAAAGATATATCCATCCCTAGGTTTTTAAACTTAAACACGGGATGTGATCCAAACAAGGCCAATTTGTGAAGGCTACTTGTAGATATGCAGATTTAAGTCTAAAACTGATGCTTGTCTGTGCTCATTTGCATATCGAGCAGGGTATTCTCGGAGGATTGTGGAAACTCGATTTCTCAGAAATGCTGTGCCTAAGAAACTTTTCCTAGGGCCTGACATGACATACAGGTGCCGAAAAGCAGTACATTTACTTTAGTGATATGAGAAAATTGTTCAGGGGTCTCAATATTTTCACTGTTTTTATGTTCAAATATTGCAAATTGTTGAACTAATTGTTGAATTTCCTGAATTGACCATCAGGCATTTTAAAGGGAAACTATAGGCTAGTAACACTAGATTTTATTCCTAGCAGTATAGCACCCTATAGTGCCTTCCTCACTTCAGCAATCCCCCGAAGCACAAAAAGGACTGAAAACCCTTAATTCACTTACCTGAATCCAGCGCCGATGTCCCCTGGTGCTGGGTAATTCTCTACCTCTGCTACTCCTCCCCATCAGGGACCTAATGCGCAGGTGCAGCAAGCGTCGCAATCGCATTAGGACAACCCCATAGAAAAGCATTGAAGCAATGTTTTCCTATGGGCTTTTAGCTGACATTGGATCTCCTCACATATAGGTGGAGTTAATACTGCATGGTAATTATTGTAGTTTCTCAATAACTGCAATAATTACAATTGCAGGGTTAAGGGGACAGGGACACAGCACCCAGACTACTTCAATAAGCTGAAGTGGTCTGGGTGCCTATAGTGTCCCTCTTCCCTGCAATTCAGCTGACAGACATCGTTTATGGGATGTAGATGAGCCTTAGCCCCTAGGAATACAGTGAATATATATAACTATATTTATTTTATTTTTTTATTTTGGTTGTGCATAGAATATACAGGTATGCTTCATTGTCACAACAGCTGGTGCAGGCTTTACAGTAGAGATAGAGAAACATTCGTATGGCTTACTAACATTGCACATTTTTATGAGTTAATACAGAATTATAGAAACTAGCTATGCCTGTAAGGGCTACGATGAGTAGTGCAAAACCACTGAGTTATGAATTATTTTATTATTATTTTTTATTATTTTTATTATTATTATTATTATTATTAATATTTTAACATTGCTACACATAGCCCTTGGTAGTGTGAAACAAACACCACTGGGTAAGAAAATGAATAGTAAAACATATATAACTTGCATCACAGTGACTGATAAGTTGCATTGTTTTAACTGATAGTTCAGCCTATGCCCAACAATAATGTCCCATTGTCCAAGACAAGTGTTGACAAATGGCACACTTAACTGCTAGCCACCAGCCGTGGGCCGGAGCACATTCCCACCAAGCTGCCTCACACATCTCTCATCGAACCGCATACAGGACCTGATTCCAGGTAGGTACTCCCGGGGTCTGCAACTAGGCGTCTTCATGTCACCCAGGGTAAGTGCCATCTGGGATTGTAAGTTGAGTATATGGGGACCTCTCCTGGCCCAGACAGATAGCAGCTCACGGGAGTACCAGCCCTTCTGCGGTGATGCTGTTTTGGAGGCACCCGCCTCCACGCTCCCACGGTCGGCACTGCATTAGGGTCTCGCCCAAGATGTTTTGGCTGAATTTTGCCTTGCTGTGGTTAAACGTGGAACAGTGCTGCAGCAGCAGATCCCTGCATTGCGTCGTGGGTTTGGTCAGGTGAGGCAGGGGTGTGAATTTATATTTTAACTACCACTAATTGCACTGACCACTTATGTAAGAGTTTGCAACTTCTGCAAATTTTTCTTCTTTTTTTTTTTTAATTCTTTATATTTCGTGCATAAGTTGATATAACAAGCTTTCATGCCTTGCCCAACAGCAGGAGCATGTACCGATATAAACAAGAGATAACAGTTGTGGCATAGGAAATAGTTGCACATTTTTTGTATAAATTTGTCAAGAAAAAAACAGTGATTGTCAGTGGTGCAACGACACAACATGTGATGTGAGTTCAAGCCATACCGGCTGACTGTATAGGCAAATTCACTAGGAGCTAAGCGTGGTGTATTCGTGAGATAGACAAATACGCTGGTTTCTGGCGTAGTGCACCAAGCATTAGAGTCTCACGAGGGAAAGATCACTTAGTACTGAATAAGTGTCGCAGTTCTTAGTGGTTAGTGCAGCCAGTGGCCACTCGTCTCGGTTAAGCAGTCCAGTTTCCGCTGACACCCACGGCAGGTATGTGCTTAGAAACATAGAAACATAGAATGTGACGGCAGATAAGAACCATTCGGCCCATCTAGTCTGCCCAATTTTCTAAATACTTTCATTAGTCTCTGGCCTTAACTTATAGTTAGGATAGCCTTATACCTATCCCACGCATGCTTAAACTCCTTTACTGTGTTAACCTCTACCACTTCAGCTGGAAGGCTATTCCATGCATCCACTACCCTCTCAGTAAAGTAATACTTCCTGATATTATTTTTAAACCTTTGTCCCTCTAATTTAAGACTATGTCATCTTGTTGTGGTATTTTTCTTCTTTTAAAGCTTCTTTAGAGTTGAGGAGCGGACGGGGAAGCACGCTTCACCCTATCGGCCTCGGGCCTGGTTAAAGGCCAGTATCTTTGAGCCATGGGCCTGGGGGCTCGGAGAGTCCAAGTCCTGTCCACCACATGGGTGGCGGAGGGTCCTGGTGCTTGATCGCCGCCTGCGGTGGAGTATTCTCCGTCAATGTGGTGGGCGCATTGGGGTAAATGCCTTGGAGCCCCTCGGTCTAGGCGTGTTGTGCTTGGGTTTAACAGCTTGTCGGGTGTGTTCCTCACCCATTTGGAGGCCATCCTTTCCCGGACTTGCGCCCTTCTGGGTTCCTCCTGGAGTTGGTCGCTGTGTGATTGTCGCCCTCCTTTCTAGCGTGGCCCAGAATCGGTCAAACAGCTCGTCTATTCATTGGAGTGTCCACTCCATGAAGTGCGTTGTAGCGTGTGAGCTGTGTGCGTCGCCCATCTTGGATGCCCAGGGGGACCGAGGCTGCTGGTGGGATATACCTGTTGGGTGCTCCCTGTGGCAGTTGTCAGCCGCACGGTTGTGTCGTGCATGCCAGGGAGAACTGGGATAACGCCCGCCGGTCCATGGGGGGGGGGGGCTGTCTCTTCTCGGCCCGGTCACTGGTAGGCCGCAAACCTCGTGTTGGCCAGTGGAGGAGAGTCCTGCAAAAGGCATCCCCAGAACCACCGGTGTGTCAGGATCAAGTTTAGTTTTACTTTGCAGCCCGGTCGGTATTTGGCTCTATATATTTGTCTAGTTTAGTGTGCCAGCCACAGGAGCTCACGTCTGTACAGCTCGGATGCCAGGCTCCGCCCCCCCCAATTTTTCTTCGTTTTTATTACATTGAAGTATATACAAATGCTTAAAGACCAGTAGAGCAAATGTAGCTTCATATAGTATTCTAGAATATTGCATATAATATTAATTCTGTAAGTCTGAACATATAGTGAGAAGTTTTAGCAATCGTTTTATCCTTACCAGTTTATTCAGTCGATATTACAGTCATCACTCAATAAAATAATCTAAATATAGAAGCACACGATGTGTCAGCAGATAATGACCACGGTTTTACCCAGTCGGGCCATTTTTCCTAATCTTCTATAAAGCTTTTAACCTCATTTAATCCATGATATGTATTCAAAGTCAGGACTCTCCGCTCACTACTAAAAATCTTTTTTTATTTGGAATAAAAGACATCATGGGAGATGTATTTCAAAACACCAGTAATGACAGGCAGCACAGTTATAACACGTTAATGTTATAATAACAATGTATAATATATGTTATTATCACTTAATATTAACTATATACAAATAAATTTTCTGAGCACGATAACTTTAAACTTAGTGACAGACAGACAAACTTATCGCATTTGTATTTACAAATGTGAGGTATGAATGATGCTTTCAAATGCTGAAATAAATATTCTGTCATAAAGAGATATGGGTCAACTATTAATAGAAATAGTATTCAATCAAGAAATATACTTCCTCAAAAATTACTTTTCTGTGTATTTTCATAAAAATATTAAAGGGTCAATAATACAATGAGCAGTAGTGATTATGGTGTCAGGTGTCAGTATTTCTGATACTTACCTAGGTTCCCCGGGTGCGTCTACCTTACCCCTTCTTCTAGAATTACCTTTGCAGAAGTTCCCACTTGCATAGCAGTGGCATAAATTCAATCCTCAGTCAGTGTGAAATTGATATATCTAATAGGGGAATACAGAGAAGGGGAACTATTGACTATTTATTAGTGTCAGGGCACTCTTGGAACCATTATCACTACTGTGTGCTGTATTGGTTATGGTACCAAGACAGCCACTTACAGAAAATGCTAAAATGTTCATGTGATGATACAGCCTTAATATATCGTCCGTGGATATTCTTCTTACATAACTTGCTGCATTAAACTACTACACTAAATGCTAGGACTCCTCTTTGGTAGCGTATACAGGATATACTGAGGTGATATCTGGTATCTATATGATATTCTATCCATCCAGTCTTCTGGCAATACTCTTATTAGTAATTACTCTATAGAGGACTATGAAAAGCCATATCTTGTGAGACCTCAAGGAAGAGACAACACCGGCTTCTTCCTTGGCAACTCTACATAACTCAGACTCACTCTCTGACTGTTTATTGTATCCGGTTCCAGCTTACAAAGATCACAGCATACAGAAAAATAAACATTACACAAAACATTCACCAATGGGAATACAGAACAGATCACAGGGAAAGAACTACAAAGCAACAAAGTGATTCCTTCCACTAGTTACCACCTCCCCCTGTACCAATACACCATGACAACAAAAGGTTATCTTGATTGGAACCACAGTCCCTTCAGAGCAATCCCTTTGCTGTAGTAGATATATTTTCTGGCTCCCACAGCAGGTGGTCACTCACAGTGCAGCATTTAACTTGATTAGCCTACAGAATACATTTCATCCCTAACTATACTTTATAGTTTATAGAGCTGCTGCCCCCCTTCCCCCTTTGTTAACCCACATCTGCATATACAGACACACACTGCTCTATGTATAATACGGGTACACAATACAGCGATATCTAGATACATGGAAAACAGTCACAAAAATGGCGCTGCAAGCTTGTGGCTTGCGCCAAACAAATCAGGCAATCCATCACAGTTCAAATACTAAAGAATGGGTTATGGCAATATTATTTAAGAAAACATAAAGTTCCATAAGTAATTCCATAAAATCAGTGTATTATTGACATTACAAAGAACTTTAGTATTGGAGGTTAATGATAAAGTGGTGAATATAATATCCTACCCCGACTTTTATATCTTTTTAAATCACTGCCAATGACGCTACCTACGGCATTCTTCTCCTCCCTGAGATCCGCAATCATAAAATATGTCTGGAAAGGCAATCGACTGAAAATAAGACACGAAACCCTGTGCCTACCAAGACACTGGGGTGGCCTTGCACTCCCAGACATAAAGAAATACCACCATGCCTCCGCGTTACAATGCATACTGGAGTGGCACTCCGGCCCACGCCACAAGCAGTGGATCACACTAGCGGAGGCCAGTGGAATCGCACATCTACTCGAGGCAGTGTGGATGATTCAACCCACCACCCAGAGAGATCCAGACTGGATGTCCCCAGCTGCACACACCCTAAAAACATGGAACACCATGCGTAGAGCCCCGCAACTCTCCCCAGTCCTGAGCCTAATGATCCCGTTAACCAACAACCGCTCAATCGGTGAAGGACTAACTGTTAAAACCTGGTACTTCCTTGCCGACCATGAATTCACCCCTATACACAACGTTCTGGATGACAACGGACTAAAACCACTACTGGATCTCACCAATAATCGAACCCCGACACTACTGCACTCATTCCGATACACTCTATTTCAATACTTTTACAACTCACTCAACAACAAATCGGCCACACATAGGGCCCTCACACCATTTGAGACTCTCTGCCTGTCCAAGACGAACCTCAGCAAGCCGATCTTGTACCTCTACCAATACACCCTTATAGGAGACCACTCAGAAATACTCACATTCAAAAAACAATGGGAACTCATCATGGGACACACATTTACCCCGAACCAATGGGCAAAGATACTCATCTTACACCACAAATCCTCAGTAAGTTCCCGGTATCAAGAAGTCAATTACAAACTCCTGTCACAATAGTACAAACTCTGTCACGCTTACACAGGATCTTTCTGACTGTCTAGGAAACATGCTGGAGGTGCGAGAAGGAGGAAGGGACCTTGCAACACATTTGGTGGGATTGCCCTGGCATCAAGCCATTCTGGGACTTGATCAACACCAAAATCGCAGAGATCCTGGGAGACCAATCACGCACTACAAAAAATCCATCCTACAACACTTGCTCGACGCAGCTAAAGCGCTCATACCCGCTCTATGGAAACAATCGCAGACCCCGACACTAGCACAATGGTACAAACGGGTGGAGGAAATCTACTCCGCGGAGACTGTGAGGGCATCCTTGATGGGATGGAGTGATAGACATACCGAGATGTGGAGGCCGTGGATTGAGTTCATTGCTGGAGGAGGAAGGGGGGAAGGGGCAGAAGTGGAGGGGAGGGACGGAGGTCATCGGCACTCGGTCTGACGACACCTTTCATCCCTCACCAATATGGTACTCCATACTTCATAACACCACGCTAATCTACATTACCACATTTACGACAGACATGGGCAGGACACACTGCTCTGGGGGAAGGAGACCATGGTACTTTGATGAAAAGAATGAAAAGAATACACACAACAATCAAACAGAGACATAACCCCATGGGGACTAGATACACAGCTTAGAACCAAGGGGGGGACCTAACAATACAACCACTCTAATTGACCATGGGACAACCAACAGTCTACGAATCACTACTAGAGAACACCACCTGGGCTCCTCACCATAACCAAATGGAAGGAGCAGACCAACACGGGGAGAGAGGAGGGCAAAGGGGTTGGGGGCCAATTCATAGAACTGAGACGACACCGCAATGAGGCGGCGGGGGGATGGATGGGGGGCGGGGAAAGAGGCCAGCATGCCACACAGTCTGATCACAGACTGTGTGGCATGTTTGGTAAAAATACATTCAAGGCATATTGCATTGGGTCAATATTCTCTAAATCATTAGTCAAATGTATTTTTACCATACATTCAGCATAAAATTATAGGCACACTCACAATGTGTTTAAATGCAAATTTGTTAAACCATGTGTATAAATTAATTTACTTTTTTTTTTAAAGTAGGACATTTTAATGTGTTGATGTAATTATTTTAATGCCATTTACTTATAGAGAGAGGTTTGGTATTAAATTACCCTTGATCTATATTAGACTTGGAAGTAACAAGGCAATCCAATAGTCCATGAGTTAGACATTTTTTAAATCCGTTCTAATGGGGATACTTAGATATAAATATATAAACTTGGAACTTTGGTATGTCTGGGTGGCAACTACAAACAAGTAGCCTAACTTAAGGTCAAACCAATCCATTGTCACATCACACTCTACTTCCTGTCTTAATTTTATTTTAAGTGTTTATACTAATACAGCAATAAATGGACTATAATAACAATAATAAAATAATGTAGTAACATAATATATTTGGTATTGCGCTGTGAGGTAGCAGCCCTCAAATCTCTCTATACTAATTTCTGGGGGGCAAATGCATACTTGCCCCTGTTACCACCCTTTCCCTGGGTGTGTCTTGGGGACTGTGTTGGGATCCACTGTTAAAGACTTTTGTTTATTCTTGTCTGTGTGAAAATTTGAATTTATTATTATGTGGAGTAAAAGGATCTAGCATCAGTGCTTAAAAAAACAATTCCTTAGGAAGCTCCATAGTTCAGAAATTAGGGACTATCTGATGCAGCTCTACTGAAAACATTGATAACAATAGGTTGAAAACCACTGGTCTAATCAATAAATAGAGATTAGATAGAGATTGCAGTTGACAAGCATACGACTAACCAGGCTTGTAACACCATTGCCTTTAATTACTTAAATTAAATATTTTCCCCAAGTTATCAATTTAGGGACAATCATATACTCCCTTTAGATGTTAACAACGTAAAAAACAATATTGACTTTATACATTCGTAAGATTCCACTGTTATTTGTCAATGTCTGTTACGACATGTGCGTGCGGCCATGTCTGAGGTTTGATTTCTAAGGATAAATGAATGTCAAATTAATGCTGAAAATGTGCATTCAGTAACCAAAGAGAGCTGATGAACATGTATGTAAATGGATTACTGAAGCTGTAACCATCAGGGAATTAGATAGGATGCTGCCAGTTCAGAATACAATAGGCAGTTAGAAAATCCTGTCTGGTCATAGTTTTGATTTATAGAGATACTAATGCATTTGCTAATTAGTGTTTTTTTTTTTCTTCCTCTGCTCGGTTATTGAAAAGGATCTGTCACTGAAAATGATACCCCAAATGTGTTATATCACTGATGTGTGACTAAATTCAATTTGGTCTCTTTGTTGCTCTCTTTAGACAATGATAAATGTTGTATACCTTATATTCTAAAAAAAAAAGATTAAATGATTAGTTATTAATATGTATAGGCTGATTCTTCATAAATTTAGTTTACTAACCCTAGATTGTGAAAGAAACATGTGTATGCATCCCTTATTGTTGTAGTGTAATGCTTTCATGCATGTGTGACTGAGAGTGATGGGAGTTTTATCAAAAATCACCAAACATCACAGATAGTGTCTGTCTCTAACTTGAAGGTTGTTAAAGAAGGTTGTTAAAGCATTAATGAGTTGTTTAACCCCCAAGTCTGCAAGTCGGCGGCCAACGCTCTGCCTCTGCACTTCCTCTGAATGTCTAAGGCTACAGTCAGCTGACACTCGCAGTCTGTCAATAGCTCCCCTTTCAGAAAAGTGACTGCAATAAGATACATATCTTTCTCACTCACTTTTTTTCAATGGGGAGCTACTGATAGGATGAGGAGCTGATCCAATCAGGATCCAGCTTTCAGAGTTTGGAGTAAACCCTTCAGGTAAGACAGTGTCTAGAATCTCCATGCACCAGAGCAACTTCCTTTAGATGAAATTGTTATGTTGCCAGGCAGATGTGTATTTTGAAACGGGGCGGCCCAAGGCATGACAGATCTCGGGCACCCCCTAATTGAAATTTACCCGCCCCTTCCTGCCAAGGCCACACCTTTACTGTTAATTAATACACATTTTGACTGACAGACAGACACTCACGGACTAGCACACACTCTCAGATACACTAACATATACACACATATACACTCACTGATTTGACACAATCTGACAGACACATACAATCATTCAGATACACACTGACAGACGCATACACTCACTGACAGACACACATAAGCACTGAAAGACGCACCCAATTACTGACAGACACGCACAATCACTCAGACACACACATTCACTGACAGACAGACACAAATTCACTGACAGACACACACACTCACACAATGACACACACACATTCACTGACACACATTCACTGACACACATTCACTGACACACACTCACAATTACTGACACACAAACACACTCACTGACAGACACACACACACTCACTGACAGACACACACACACTCACTGACAGACACACACACTCACATTTACTGACAAACACACACATTTCCCCCCCAACACTCACAATTATTATTATTTAAAAAAAAAAAAAATTCCACCCAGCCTCCCTACTTTTTGTCCAGTGGAGCTGCTGGCTGGATGTGCAGGCAGGCTGGCGGGCAGCCACACTATCAGTGAGGGAGCTGTGATCTTCCTGCTCAGCTCCCTCGTGCGCCACAGAATGATCCCGGGAGCCGGACTGACGTCATATTCCGGTTCGCGGCATCACTGCGGGTTGTGCGAGGGAGCTGAGCAGGAGAACTCAAGGGAAAGTGCTCCCTCACCACCCTCTCGGTAAACAAATTGCTGCCTGCCCCGGGGGGCCTAAAGGTGGCCAGCCGGCCAGCTCTTCGGCGCCCATAAAACGAGGAAAAAAGGCATTAGCATGGGCATTTGGGGGCAGCGTTTTTTGCCGCCCCCTGGAAAGTGCCGCCCAAGGAAAATGCCTTGTTTGCCTCATGGTAGATACATCCCTGGTGCTAGGAGTGTTCCTTTAATCCTTTACAGTGTAGTACATTGCGTGGTAGGCTTTCCTGAGTACCAAAAGTAATTTGGGTCACAATAACGGCTATTGCCTGCAGAGTCTATTATAACTTATAACAAAAAATATATATATTATATTTAGACTTTTAGAAATTAACTTTGTTACACCTCCCTGGCTTTTCAAGCAGACAACAGGTCTGTTACTTCCTGGTTTGGATATCTTGTTTGCACTGAACTCAAGAGGCAGCAATTGCACAGAGCACTTGGCTTGCAAAGACTTCCCATTGAGCTGCGTTGGGAAGTCTGTGATTGGACAGCCATAGAAAGTCTGGGCTGGGTTAGACTGGGAGGGCCAGCAAATTTAGCAGGCAAGAGATCTGCAGAGCTGATGCTATAGGTTTTTGGTGAAATCCTGATAAAGAAACAAGGTACAGAAATGTTTTACTGAGTTCATGATAAAGCAATTGTGAGCTAATAACGTTGAACTTCAAACAATATTTTACCTCCCACCCTTAAAATGTTAACATTCTGGAGGACCCATACCTTTCTGTTGACCAGCAAACACATCTTTACAATCTAAGCATCATCTTATGGAATGGCATCTGTTTTTTGTTAAATATATGTTCTAAGTTTAAGAAGTAGATATTGTTGAGAAATGAATCACATAGAATATGGTGTAGGTTTCAAAGGGTATTGTAGTCATACATTAGGGCATAGAAAATTGTAGTTTGTAGAATCAATAACGTGCTTTTCTTCGTAGAGTAAATCTTGCCGGTTTTCAACTGATCTCTGTACCATTATTCTATGTGAAAATAATCCTCTGAGTATGTTACAAGCATGGCATATAATAAATCAAAGTAAATATAAAGTTTTGCAAAAACAAAATGTGTCAGTGCAGAAAAGTCCATTCTGATCAAAATAACACCAGGCTTAAACAAAAATGTATTAAATTGCTAATAGTTTTACAATTTGAACTGTAAAGAAACAGTAAAAAATTTTGTTTGAAAATCAATATCCTATAATGTAAAAAATATGTTATAAATGTGCAGAAATCCTTCCTACTCTAAGAGCAAACATTATTTTTCACCATGAATGGCATTAAAAAAAAAAATTAAAAAAATAATCATAATCGTAAGTCTTCTTAATTATGACATTTAATCATATCATGCAAAAACGGTTTTACATAGATCTATAAACTGTAAGCTCGTTTGTGCAGGGTCCTCTTCAACCTATCGTTCCTATAAGTTTTCTTGTAATTGTCCTATTTATAGTTAAATTCCCCCCTCTTATAATATTGTAAAGCACTACGGAATCTGTTGGCGCTATATAAATGGCAATCATAACTGGGGAGTGTTGCTCGCAGATTAATGGAACCATAGCTACTTGTTGTGGTGTTTAGATTGGCCCTTCAATACCTGCAATAAAATAAAATATAAACGTTATACAGCGCTTAGTGTTTGTCATTTATTCTCAAAAGAGAACCAAATGAATTACAGATCAAACAAGGTTTGTTGTCTCTGACAATATAATTGACGCTAACTACAGGGTGGGCCAAAATTCCGAGTAGAATTTGACAGGTAAATAACTTATTTGTTAGTAGTTCGATTTTTTTTGTTGCAGGTACATATTATAACTGAGTCTTGGGAGATTCATCATGGGTAATTTCACGATGGAACAATTAATAAAAATACAGAATTTTATTTTCAAAAGGCAGGTCCATTATTTTGACACAAAGAGAAAATTGTCCTGAAATGTAGTTTCAACAGAATGGGGCTATTGCCCATACAGCCACGGCCACAATGCACCTCCTGAGACAACTGTTTGGCGAGCGGCTAAGTTCAAGACATTTCCAGATTAATTGGCCGCCTTGTTCACTCAAACATTCATCTCCCGAATACTTCCTATGAGGAAATTTGAAGGAGCGGGTGTACGTGATCAAACCGCATGCACATGAGCAGCTCAAGGAGAATATCTGTGCAAAAAACGAAAGAGCCTTAAGCACCTAGAGCCTTAAGCACTAACTAATGTTATAAACAATGCAATTGAAAGAGCCCAACTTTGCAAGGCAGCAAATGGAGCTAATTGAAAACATGGCATCTTCCGTATCTAGTCAAACAAATTTTGAAATGTGAAGCATTCCTTGTATGTAATATCATGGCAATTATTTCATTAAAAAAGTTGTTGACTCCTCATACCCTACTCTGAAATTTGTCCCGCACTGTATAAATCTAGCACATGTTTATTGATCAATAAAGTAATAAAATATAAATAATAATACAATTACAGGGGAAATAACTAGCTGTGTCTTATAATTGTTTTTTTAGATTATTTGTAATACTGTAGATCCAATGATTATTTTAACTTCTAGAGGTCGAGTTGATTAACCCATTTGTATTCTACTTGCAATTAGCTGTCTTTAGCAAGTCTTTTAAATATGGCATTCCCATTGGATTCTACTCTATCCCACTTACCTTTGAGCTTTTCTGGTTGGTTCCATGATATGCACGGAAATGTGTTGCTAAGGTCATTTACTTGTTTTAATGGATCTACAATGTTCTCTAAATCTCACCATAACACTTTAAATACTTTCCCTAAATTATTTAACTGACATTTGTATATAAGTAGGTAGAATATATAAATACTATTGTAGGTTATTTTATGTGATATTCCACATATTGGTTCTAAAATGATTAAAATGTACCAATGCCATACACCAATCCCCAAACCCCGCCCAACAATTTAGCCAGCAATTTACAATTTAGCAATTTACAATTTACAATTTAGCCAGCTTAGGAGTCCAGCAACAAAATATACATTTTTATTGGTATGTAACCCACTACATTGTAATACATAGTACATGCTTTTTGCAGTTTAGTGAGGGCAAAATATTTTTTAATCTTATCAACCCATCCTTGACCTCACTAGCTTCTAAACTCCTTTCTATGACCTCCTCTCTTGGCCTATCACAGTGAGCTAATACTCCCAAACATGTAGCTGGCAGTACCCTCAATCTTATTTTTTCCAATGCATGTACTATCTTTAATCGCCCCTCAGCTCAGAAGAAACCTGAATTCTATTGACCTCCAGTAACTCTCAGCTAATGTCCATTCCAAACTCTCATCCATCTCTACCGTCTCATGTCCCTCTCTGGCTATCTCCTCATATAATGCAACCCTCACCTCTGCTCTGAATGCTGCAGCCCAGCTCAAAACACGCACCTCAAGTAAGTCAGGCCTCTAACCGTGGCACACTAAGTCAACCTGCTACCTACAGAGATGCTCCCATTCAGCTGAACGCTGCTAAAGGAAGTCCTGCATTTTGTCAAACTTCCTCTATTATAAGTTTGTGTTCATAGAGCACAGCCCTCACCCTTGCTAAACAATCCTACTTTTCCTCTCTCGTTAGTTCATGCTTGCGCAATCCCAGGGTCTCTTTAATACCTTGAACTCTCTCCTTCGTCCACCTCAAGCCACCCCCCAAACTAACCTTTCAGCAAATAGCCGTGCATGCTACTTTATTGACAACATTGAACAGCTAAGGAAAGAATTCTCCCTCCTTTGCTCCTCTCTCTCGCAACCACACCTAGAGCATACATTTCCTACCCTTCAGGCCTTCTCCCCAGCTAGAGAACAGAGGGTGGCTGTGCTTCTCCTCTCCTCTCATCCCACCACCTGTCCACTTGATTCCATCCCTTTCCACTTTATCAGATCTTTCCCCCTTTGTCTTGTACCATCCTTAACACACATTCTCAACTGCTCTTTTTCATCTGATATTGTTCCTGCTCTCCTTAAGCATGCTACTGTTGTACCCATCCTAAAAAGCCATCCCTGGACCCATCTTCTCCTTCCAGCTATTGTCCCATATCCCTGCTTCCTTTTTCCTCAAAGCTCCTAGAAAGACGTATTTACTTGTATGACTCAATTCCTAAATTCCAACTCCCTCCTCGATCCTCTTCAATCTGACTTCCACCCCCTCCATTTTACTGAGACTGCTCTTCTTAAAGTTACAAATGACCTAATCACAGCAAAATCCAAAGGGCACTACTCCATACTAATTCTTCTTGACCTCTCTGCTGCCTCTGATGCTGTTGATCATGTCCTCTCGGGTTCTCCTCCTATCTTTTCCAATGTTTGTTCAGTATCTCCTTTTGCAATGACACCTCCTCTTGTCGTGCTGTCTCAGTTGAAGTCCCCCAAAGATCTGTTCTTGGTCTCCTTCTGTTCTCTCTTTGTACTGCCTCACTTGGCAAACTCATTAACTCCTTTGGATTCTGCTACCATCTGTATGCTGATGACACCCATGTCCCCTGATCTCTCCCCTATGGTCCTACAACATGTCACTGCTTGCCTTTCTTCAATCTCTGATTGGATGTCGTCCTGCTTTCTGAAACTCAATCTCTCTAAAACTGAGCTTCTTATTTTTCCTCCTCATAATGCTGATGCTCTCCCTTCACTTTCCCTGCAAGTTAATGGTACTTGCATCAGTCTGTCCTTGCAAGCTTGTTGTCTTGGTGTAATCTTTGATCCTGGCCTCACCTTTGCGCCTCATATCCAGTATGTTGCTAAAACCTGTCGATTCCACCTTAAAAACATTGCCCACTTCCGCCCCTTTCTCACGCAAGATGCTGCCAAGGAGCTTGTTCATGCGCTATAAATCTCTCGCATGGATTACTGTAATTCTCTCCTAGTTGGTCTCCCCAGAAGCAGAACAGCCCGCTACAATCTGTGATGAATGCTGCTGCCAGGCTGATCTTTTTCGCCCATCTCTCCTCCCATACCTCTCCCTCTGTCGATCCTTACACAGACTTCCTGTATCATATAGGTGTCAATTCAAAATACTAACCCTTACCTAGAAAGTTTTACACAACTCTAGCCCCTGTTACATTTCTTCACTGATTCATAGATATGCCCCTTCTTGTCAGGGCCGTTTGAAGGAATTTGGGGGCCCCAAGCAAAATGGACATAGATGCCCCCCACCCCCTCCACCCCCTCCACCCCCCAGACTCCCACATGCACGCAAAGCCTACAGGAACCACAGCATAGCCATCCAGTTTAAGTTCACTCACACTTTATATAAATAGAAAAGGTTTACAGTGAAAATACTGCTTAGAGATCTGCCCTGCCCCTCAGTGGTCTTTCCTCTTTCCCCACCCTCCCCTACCAGTCTCTTCTCACCCCCCCCATATTCTCCTCACCCCCCTCCCTGTGTTCTCCTCATCTCCGCTTCTCTTCACTCCCCTCCCTGTGTTCTCCTCATCTCCGCACCTCCCCCTTCCCTGTGTTTTCCTCATCTCCTCACCCCCCTCTCCCTGTGTTCTTCTTACTCCTCCCCCCATTTTCTTCGTACTACTCCCCCCTCCCTGTGTCCTTCTTACTCCCCTCTCCCCTCCCTGTGTCCTTCTTACTCCCCTCTCCCCCTCCCTGTGTCCTTCTTACTCCCCCCCTCCCTGTATCCTTCTTACTCCCCTCTCCCCCTCCCTGTGTCCTTACTCCCCCTCCCTGTGTCCTTCTTACTCCCCCTCCCCCTCCCTGTGTCCTTACTCCGACTCCCCCTCCCTGTGTCCTTACTCCCCCCTCCCCCTCCCTGTGTCCTTCTTACTCCCCTCCCCCTCCCTGTGTCCTTCTTACTCCCCTTCCCCTCCCTGTGTCCTTCTTACTCCCCTCTCCCCTCCCTGTGTCCTTCTTACTCCCCTCCCTGTGTCCTTCTTACTCCCCTCTCCCCCTCCCTGTGTCCTTCTTACTCCCCTCTCCCCCTCCCTGTGTCCTTCTTACTCCCCTCTCTTCCTCCCTGTGTCCTTACTCCCCCCTCCCTGTGTCCTTCTTACTCCCCCCTCCCCCTCCCTGTGTCCTTACTCCCCCCTCCCCCTCCCTGTGTCCTAACTCCTCCCTCCCCCTCCCTGTGTCCTTCTTACTCCCCCCTCCCTATGTCCTTCTTACTCCCCTCCCCCTCCTCTTTTTACTCCCCCTATGTTTTTTTTACTCCCCCCTCCCTCCCTATGTTCTTGTTACTCCCCCTTCCTCCTTATGTTCTTCTCACCTCCCCTTCTCTGGCTGTAGCGTGGCCGAGCTCCTCTTCCTCCTGGCTGTTAGTCCGTCCGGGAACCGCGCGGTACAGGAGATTCAGTTTCCTGTTCCTGGCCGAACTGAAAGGAAGTGAGCACTCAGTGTGCACTTCCTGTCAGTCCGGCCGGGAACAGGAAATGAAATCTCCTGTACCGCGCGGTTCCCGGACGGACTAACAGCCAGGAGGAAGAGGAGCTCGGCCACGCTACAGGGAAGGGGAGGTGACGAGAGAGGAGTGCTGCAGCCGCCTGAGGCTCTCTATAGAGCGCTCAGGCGGCTGCAGCCTTATAGGAAGCACCGACTCTGCTTGGGGGCCCAGGCCAGCTCGGGGCCCCAAGCAGTTGCTTGGTTTCCCTGTCCGGTAGCGACGGGCCTGCTTCTTAGTCTCTCCGCTCTGCGGGTTACCTTCTCCTGTCCGCTGCTTGCACCCTTACTGCTAACTCACGCTTGCAGGACTTCTCATGGGTGGCTCCTTTCCTTTTGGCAGCCTTCCTACCCCTATCAGACTCTCCCCTAGTCTGTAATTGTTTAGAAGTCCCTCAAAACACATCTGTTTGGAAATGCATATGGACTCCCTGAGTAACTCATCCATATCTGTCTTTTGCTCTCCTAAAGTGCCACACTCCACTCTCACTTCTAGTTCTGCTACTTTTCCATCTTGTTTGGTGGCTGTCACCCAACAGCCTATTGTGTTTTTGTATCCCACCTCAGCTAGACTGTAAGCTTTTTTGAGCAGGGTCCTTATCTACCTATTGTTCCTGTGTCACTGTTATTTATTGTAAATTCTCCCATTCCCATTCATAATATTGTTAAGCGCTACGAAACTAGTTGGCGCTATATAAATACCAATAATAATAATAATAATTGCTTCTCCCACACTAGTACTAAGCACCCAAATTGCCCCAGTTTGACTTTGATAAATATGGCCACTTGGTTTTGTCACACTGTTTAAATTTGTATATGAGCTCATTATACATTACCTTTTCTTACACATTGAGCATGCTAAATGTGCAATTGTATCATTGAATCAGGCCTTTCTGGAATTAAAAGTACACAGAAAAGATTATTTCATGTGTTGCCAAATCACCTCCCCCTAGAGTTATACAAAGAATATTTTGGATAAAATTCTTCACTAAGCTTTCAAGACAAAGATGTCAAGCTTGGCACTCAAAGGACATGTTTTAAGAACTTTTATTATGCATAATGTGACATATTGTGGTAGAATCTCATTTAATTTTGTTATTTTATGTATTATTATTTTATGTTATTTTATGTATTTTATACACAAGGAGAAAATGCACGGCTTAGATTTCTTGCTATATGTTTTCCAATCTGTATGGAGCAAAAAAGGCATAAAAGTGTCCAAAAGTTCAACGGTAAATCCAACAGCCAATGTTATTTTTCTCATTAATCTGAAATCACTTTAGGAACAATTCAAGCCCAGATTTTAACAACAAAAACTCTGGCCATCTGGATACAACTTGATTGAATCCCAACACGTCATTGAGAATATCGGCAAACTCACCAGTTGTTTAGCCCTATAACGGCCTGGGTGGATTAGGAACTGGTTGGTGCCAAGTGGCACTGTGACAAGGGGACTGCTATAATATGTGAATGTAGAAATATGTCACTTAAAATTAAGTTTGCCTCATGGCCTATTGCAAAGTCCTCCATCAAGAAAATGTCTGCATTTTGTGCCAACAATGTTGAAAATACCATACGAATTATAGAGCATTTCTTTATTTTTATATAAGGATGGGGGAACTAGGGAGAAGACGTGGATGAGAGGAATAGAGAAAAGGAGAGAATGATATAAGAGAAATTTGCTGGATTAGTATGGCATGAGCAGAGAGGAGGGTGTGTGGGTAAACCATGAAGAGAACCATAACATTCTTTGAATGCTTGCAATGTCCGATGTAACATGTACTCTTTGCCTTGCTTGTCTTTAATTTTGGATATTTAAAAATTTTGTGACCTCTGTTTAAGGGCTTTAGCTAAAATATTTCGTTTTCCATTACCATGTGCATAGAAGGAGTGTTGAGTCAGTAATATGTTTTTTTTTTTTTTTTAGCTTAATGGCCTAGCAATTGAGAGAGTTCAGTTCTCGATATGGTTAGTTGTCTTCAAAGGTCTATGTTCTGGTCTATTTTGTGTCATGTTTCTTTGTCATGAATGCTAGCAAGAAGAGATACTACTTTCGTTTCTCTGTCTTTCTTAATCTTGGACCCCAGCTGTATAAAGAAACCCCTTAGTACACATTTATGTGTTTCCCATGTATTTAAAGGTGAGTTATCGGAGGCTGGAATATCATGGAAGAAATTTGTTATTGTTTCTTTATCTTGTCGTTTGTGATCTGGAGCATGATACATTGTATCATTAAGCTTCCAGTTCCACACTTTTTGCGGGATATTGTAGGTAGGAGTATGATGACAGATACAGGGGCATGATCAGTTAATGTTATAAAACCAATTTGTGACTTTCGTAGTAGGTAGAGGAATCTATGGTTAATAAAAACGGTGCCTAATCTGGAGTACAAATTCCTGGGATTAGATAAAAAATTTAAAATTATTTGTATTCAGCACTTTCCAGCAGTCTACTAATTGGTGCCAGTGAATACTTTTTAACCCCTTAAGGATCAAACTTCTGGAATAAAAGGGAATCATGACATGTCACTCGTGTCATGTGTCCTTAAGGGGTTAAGCACATTTGTTTGGGGGCATAAGCAGCTGGGATCAAGATCATATTGTCTCGTTAGCTTTTTCTTGGTGATGTTGAAATTGCCTCCACATAATGTTATGGCATTAGCAAGATTTTGTAATTTTGACAGTATTTTCTTTATAAAGAAGCCTTGCTTAGTGTTGGGGACATATATGTTTGCAAATGTCTAGTCTCAGGAGCAAATCTTTTAAATGGTGAACAAAAATCTGCCATGGGGATCAGTCACCCGGTCATACAGCATCAATGCTCTGAGAGATGCAAATAGAATTGCAACCCCTCTTTCATTGCCCCCTTCCTAGTCACTAAAATAGCCTATTTTAGCGGTGTGCACTCCTTGAGGGTAAATGGGTTTCCTGTAACATTAAGATCTCTGCACCCATTCTTTTTTAAATATGACAGGAGTTTATGTGTCCTCTCTGATATATTAAGCACCCAGACATTAAGGGAAATATTATTAGCTGTCATAATATGTGTAATTTTTGGGATTACTTATCAGAAGCATTGTCTTTATTTGTAGTGAGGTCTTGTGAATGCAGTCATTGAATCTTGAGAACAATATGATAAACAATAAACAAGCAAAACATATTTAACTTAAGATAAAGTTGGGAGAAATTAGATTTAGAGAGATTGGTGTCAATTCCAGGGGTAGAGGACTGGAGTCAAAGACCCTGAGAATAAGAAATTCATGACACTGTCCCATGGGAGGGGGGTAACCTGGTGCCATAGTATAAAAAATGATTCTATATAGAATAAAAAAGAACTCATGAGTAGTCAATATTAAATGAGCTAGTTATGTAGCTTATCTTCCATTTTCTGTGAAATATTTTGATGTGGTAACTTACTAGGGGTTCACACTTCTCATGTGTAATTAATGTATATAACAACTAGAAAAGTAACAATAAAGCTTGAATTGTATACATTCAATGATGTTGCGAAGACCGTGAACCATGAAATTTTAATTTCATGCTAGTATAATAAATAAGCCCAAGAAAGAAAAAAAACTATAATTATTTTTCCCCTTTAAATTAGCAAATGTAGCAGGTGTATGTCTGCCAACTTTACTTTAACTGTGTAAATAATATTAATAATGTTGGTTGGAAAAATCAGCTGGCACCCCGTGACTCCAAGCTCCCCACCACTAACATCATTTTGTAGCATATTATTAAGTCAGTGACTACACTTTGTCTGAACATTAACTAAGAGATAATTGTATATTAACAATGAGCTGTTATACTTCCCCAGAATGAGATGGGCTAAGATATATCCAGTTGAGTGACATAAGCGATTTGGGCAATGGACAGGTCTTATCGTGGATAGAAAAAAGTAAAGATAACAAGAAAATGTAAAAGGTGAAAGGTAGAAAAGCTAAGAGTAAAAATCTCAGAGTTCAGGTCCAGTCTACTCTTGTAGGGTGGTCATCTTTCCTTGCATTAGGTGTCGATCTCTGAGGTGCTTTATAATTCTTAGTGGGCAATTGCCATCTGTGCCTCTGTGGTTATCATGGTGTTGCCAGGATATTAAGGTCTCCATACCAGTTTTTTAATGGTGACTTCTTGTTGGCGCATAGCTTGAATAAAGGTAGGAATGTTCTCTGATGTGGTGATCCCAGAGGTAACTTTGTTGTGTGATGGGATGAGGGAAAAGGTACTTCATCTGTTTCCCCAATGGTACTTGATTTGTTTTAATCAGAGTTGTCCAGTTATAGGTGCCAGAGCTCTCCTTCTTTGGATAGTGGTCCATGAAAGATCCTGGAATAATAAAAAATTGTGGGACCATGGAGCGTAGTACTAGAGAGTCACGTGCTTTCCTCAAAATAGGATAGTTTAGGGAAAGTCGTGTATGCAGCATATGATATCGCGAGGTGTATCCCCATCCCTGTTTTTTAGGTTTTAAGGTCCCATGGAACCAGTCAAATTTAATAAATGTATTTTGGGGCACCCCAGGATTGAGTAAAAAGGAAGTCAGGACCAGATTGCTATCTTCAGTCCCATTTGTGGGTTCAGGAATTCCCTATACTATATTATTGCTGCTCCCTCACTTGTGAGTGTAATGCTGAAATTTGGGACTCCTGTTTCTCCATCCGGTCCTCCAGGCCCTGCACCCGTGCTCTGAAGGCCTTCAGGTTGGAGCCCAGTTTTGTGATCTATGATTGTATGGACTTATTCAGAGTAGTGAGCATAGGTGCGACATCTTCTTTTGAAAGAAGTTTGTTTACAAGCACTTTTAGCTCAATGTCAGGTAGCGTGTAAATATCAGTTGCTGACTTGCGATGCCACATGGGAAGGGACACAAGACTTAATATTGGATCTGGAGTCCTCTGGATCTCCACTGGCTTCATCACCAAAATATTTACTTAGAGGTTGAAATCTTGATCCCCAAGGATCCCTGAATGAATTTGTAAGTGCAGTTTTAATAAACCTTCTAAATTGCAATAACAAAATCTCACTACTGGGGCTTTATTCTTCCTTCTATATTATCAGGTCTAGACTGGTGGAAAAAGAAGATTTTATATGATTCCTCAAGTGCATGAAAAGTGCTGTTATCAACATTTGTGGTGATTTTGGAGATATATCTTCACCTTGATACTACAAAACAAATGAAACATAGAAACATAGAAACATAGAATGTGACGGCAGATAAGAACCATTCGGCCCATCTAGTCTGCCCAGTTTTCTAAATACTTTCATTAGTCCCTGGCCTTATCTTATAGTTAGGATAGCCTTATGCCCATCCCACGCATGCTTAAACTCCTTTACTGTGTTAACCTCTACTACTTCAGCTGGAAGGCTATTCCATGCATCCACTACCCTCTCAGTAAAGTAATACTTCCTGACATTATTTTTAAACCTTTGCCCCTCTAATTTAAGACTATGTCCTCTTGTTGTGGTAGTTTTTCTTCGTTTAAATATAGTCTCCTCCTTTACTGTGTTGATTCCCTTTATGTATTTAAATGTTTCTATCATATCCCCCCTGTCTCGTCTTTCCTCCAAGCTATACATGTTAAGATCCTTTAACCTTTCCTGGTAAGTTTTATCCTGCAATCCATGAACCAGTTTAGTAGCCCGTCTTTGAACTCTCTCTAAGGTATCAATATCCTTCTGAAGATAGGGTCTCCAGTACTGTGTACAGTACTCCAAGTGAGGTCTCACCAGTGTTCTGTACAATGGCATGAGCACTTCCCTCTTTCTACTGCTAATACCTCTCCCTATACAACCCAGCATTCTGCTAGCATTTCCTGCTGCTCTATTACATTGTCTGCCTACCTTTAAGTCATCAGAAATAATCACCCCTAAATCCCTTTCCTCAGATGTTGAGGTTAGGACTCTATCAAATATTCTGTACTCTGCCCTTGGGTTTTTACGTCCAAGATGCATTATCTTGCACTTATCCACATTAAATGTCAGTTGCCACAACTCTGACCATTTTTCTAGTTTACCTAAATCATTTTCCATTTGGCTTATCCCTCCTTGAACATCAACCCTGTTACATATCTTAGTATCATCCGCAAAAAGACACACCTTACCATCAAGACCTTCTGCAATATCACTAATAAAAATATTAAAGAGAATGGGTCCAAGTACAGATCCCTGAGGTACCCCACTGGTGACAAGCCCAAGCTTTGAATATACTCCATTGACTACAACCCTCTGTTGCCTGTCACTCAGCCACTGCCTTACCCATTCAACAATATTGGAATCCAAACTCAAAGATTGTAGTTTATTGATAAGCCTTCTATGTGCAACAGTGTCAAAAGCCTTACTTAAATCTAGGTAAGCAATGTCTACTGCACCACCCTGATCTATAATTTTAGTTACCCAATCAAAAAAATCAATAAGATTAGTTTGGCATGATCTCCCTGAAGTAAACCCATGTTGTCTCTGATCTTGAAATCCATGTGTTTTTAGATGTTCAACAATCCTATCCTTTAACATGGTTTCCATCACTTTCCCCACTACTGAAGTAAGGCTTACTGGCCTATAGTTGCCCGACTCCTCCCTATTACCTTTCTTGTGAATGGGCACAACATTCACTAACTTCCAATCTTCTGGGACTACTCCTGTTATCAATGATTGGTTAAATAAATCTGTTAATGGCTTTGCTAGTACACCACTAAGCTCTTTTAATAGCTTTGGGTGTATTCCATCAGGTCCCATTGACTTATTTGTCTTTACTTTTGACAGTTGAAATAGAACCTCTTCCTCTGTAAACTCACGTGTAATAAATGACTCATGTATCCTTTTTCTTAACTGAGGTCCCTTTCCTTCATTTTCATCTGTAAATACCGAACAAAAATATTCATTGAGGCAGTCAGCTAGACCTTTATCCTCATCTACATACCTTCCTTCTTTTGTTTTTAATCTAACTAATCCTTGTTTTACTTTTCTTTTCTCATTTATGTATCTAAAAAAGTTTTGTCTCCCTTTTTTACTGACTGTGCTATTTTGTCTTCTGTGTGTGATTTGGAAGCTCTTATAACTTGCTTAGCCTCTTTCTGCCTAATCTTATAGGTCATTCTGTCTTCCTCACTCTGGGTTTTTTTATAATTACTAAATGCTAACTTTTTGTTTTTTACTATTTTGGCCACATCTGTGGAGTACCACAGTGGTTTCTTGAATTTTTTGCTTTTACTGACAAGCCTAATGCAATTTTCTGTTGCCTTCAGTAGTGCAACTTTTAAATAATCCCATTTCTTTTGGACTCCATTTAAATTGCTCCAGTCTGATAATGACTCCTTTACACATATTCTAATTTTAGAAAAGTCTGTTTTTCTAAAGTCTAAAACTTTTGTTTTTGTGTGGTGTGACTCAGTCACTGTTCTTATATTAAACCACACTGACTGATGATCACTGGATCCTAAACTTTCACCTACAGTAATATCTGATACCAAATCTCCATTTGTTAACACTAAATCTAGTATGGCCTCTTTACGAGTTGGCTCCTCAACGACTTGTTTTAGAGACAATCCCAGTAGGGAGTTTAGAATATGTGTGCTCCTGGCACAAGTAGCTATTTTTTGTTTTCCAATTCACATCAGGAAGATTAAAGTCACCCATGATGATAACTTAATGAGAGGCGGTGATATACCTTTTGAGTTTTGTCTTCCTGCTAGAGCATTTCATAAGTAGCTGGTGTCTATTTTAATGGTTAATACCCTATTATTATTATTAAATTATGTTTTTTCAGTATCACCCGTTTTGTTTGTTTCCTTTATAATGTATGCATGTTTAGGGTAGTGCTTCCTAGTTTGATATATATGTATATTTGGGAGCCAAGGTAAATTCCTTGGGTTTTGCATCTCTCCCTGTCCAGGGCTATTTAACATTTCACTGCAGAGAGCCCCCGGAGGATGGATTTCACTGAATACATGGGTCAATCTCATAAGAGCAGACATTAGGTTGCTAGAATAGGACCTGCCAAAAATGGGGTACATTGACGTTGTGGCAGGCTTATGCAATGTATGATCATATAATGTAACTAAACCCCCATTAATTTTACACATTTTTTTAAAATTACATTTTGTGGGCTTTGAAGCTGGTGTTTAGTGAGTAAGTGCGCTGGGTTCTGTATTTCATATTTTTAGAAAGCAGTCCAATGGTTTTAATATTTACAACTAGCTGGATTGCCATTAAAATGTGTGCATGTTACGTTTCCCTTTTTTTTATTTTAGAGGCTATATCGTGCTCTGCTGTCGTTCTTTATGTCAGTGCGAATTTGCTAATGGAAGTGTATTACACCATGCCTGTCTCTGGAACAGCTGAGCTAATGCTGCAGGCATTCTCTAAGGACTGGTCAGGGGAGGCAACACATGGCCAGCATTTTTCCATTTCTCAAGCACTATTTGCACACACACATGCACATATACTAACACACACACACACAGATACACCATGTATTTACACTGAAAAAAATGTCCAAATTACAGGAAGCTGTGGAAGTTTGTACAATGACCCTCAAATTAGAGAACAACATACTATGTTCTGGGAAACTGGCATGTGTGAGTCTGGTCTTTCATATTTTTCAATTTCGCATTTAAAATTTTAACTCTTTAGTGCCTGATGGATGCTCAATCTGCTATGCAATCTTCCTCAACCCTTACTCCTTCAAAAGATATAAAAGTATATAAATATAATGAAACAAAACACTTGTGCTATATACAAGAATAAATCTCCAGATGGTTCTGGCTATTGAAATTCAAATTTAATTACACCGTGGATAAATCAGATGAATCTATAATTTCTTCTATCATTTTTGTTTCAAAGATTATTGTTTTTTTTTTTATAAACGGTAGCTGTCTGACAGCAGAGGAATGTCCAGGGCTATCCATCTGTTCACTACGATTACTTTTTTATTGACCATGGTCTGACTGAGCAAGCTCTGAGATTTTACATAATAATACTGTCACTTGTGGGAGTGATTTACTGAAGAAAAATAACTAGACAGCTAAGATCTATACAGGAAAAATGATTAAAAAAAACCCTGATAGAACAGGATTAACTATAAAGTGGCGTGAGGTAGATACCTAGCGCCATGGGGGTAGACAAAGGCCCTGGAACATGAATTTGCATGGCTCTATTCACCATCCCTATGTAAAGAATAAAGGACTGCCCAAATTTAGTAACTTAATCCTTTTATAGATAGCAACATGGTAAAAACAGAAATGAACAAAACAAAAACAACAACAAAAACAAGAGTCTACTGACCCAACTTCTGAAAATATGGTGACAATTTGGCCTCTGACGCACTGATGTTGACTATGAAGCTGGACTCCCTATCCCTTTGATCGATTAAGAGTTTGGGGAATCTGTCATTTTTATTGAAGCAGTTCCCAGAAATGTAAGAACTTTGCTTAAACGAGAATATTATGTAAAGAAAACTTGATAATCAACTTATGAACTGCTTTATAAAGTTGTCTTCATGTGCAATAGGAACTTTTGCATAATAAAACAAACAAAAAGAAAATAAAAAGAAACAGGTTTGTAACTCTGCCCTGACTTGTAGTATACAAATCTCTCTGTACAAAATGGCAAGATTTTCCAAGAGGAAGTAAAATTAATCAGAATCTGATTTGAAGGTTATTTTTTTATTGATGCCATAGCTATTTTTACTCTCTTATGTTATTATATATACAGCTCATTTGTTGAAATGTCTTTAATAAAGATATTGGGAAAAAAAAGTAAATGGGAGTCTCATCTTTAAATGAATAGAATTATTTCTCTGCAAGAAATAATGGCAAATCAATCAGACTATGACTGCACTTTATGGACTGTGTCTCCTGCTTACATGATAGGAAGCAAAGTGTGGGATGGATTCTATTGTAAGAGATAAATATAACTCTGGTAACCAAATGAAAGTTCTCTATTGACTTCTCTGGAACAACTGCTATTCAGTTACAAGAGATAAGCTTATCTCTTATGAAAGAATTTAGCTTTAATGAGTGTAAAAAAAGTTCAGTTCTTTAGTGAATCTTTTAAAATGTGTGTATAATGCAATGGGGGGCCTAGAAAGGGGAAACAAGAACCACAAAAGATCTGTATGTGTGTACACGGCTAAAAGACAAATCTAAATTTCAAGAGTAAAAAAATTATAAAAAAATAGAACCTGTACCCATAAAAAATAAATACTAATGTGGAACAAGGAGGGAAAAACGGATAAGTATGTGGCGGTATACCCTACTGAAGATGGGTTAATACCACCTGTGGTCGTATGAACCATACGAACAAACCTACTGAATGGTGCTCTCCTGATGTATGTGGGGAAGGAGCAAGCATTTAAGTTCAGCAGTGTTCGGGAGTTTCAGTGTCCGATTTTAGTTCCACACGATCGACGCCCAAACACTGCTGTCTGCATTCCTGCGAACAAGATTGCCACCACACAGTTCCCACACGTTTGTTCATACGAATGGCGGCCACCCAGCCGCACAACTAGAACCCATACTGATATAACTGTCAGGAGAGATTAACAAGGTCAATATGCTCAGAGGCGGTCCGCAGTTCATTGGTTGGTTCGGTTGCCGAACAGCCCAAGGAAATCCCATGAACCCAGTCTTTCGATAGCCTTTTAGCATGGTCTATAGTCCTGAGGCAGGAGGCCAGCAAGCAGGCTCCTCCAGGAGCTCATGGCGAGGGCACGTACGCCACAAAGTATATGTGTTTTTTTGGGGAGATCTACATAATGCAGATGCCTGACTTTAACAAGTTAACTGTATTTACTGTACAATCAAAACGTTTATATTCTGTTGACCTTTTTAGAATCTGCATTCCCACAAATTCCAGCAGAATCCTTGCAAATACTCATGGAACATTCGAATATTTTACAGTTCCTCTTTGATATAATATACTAGCTATATCATGCCCTTGTTTACTAATTATTCCGATCCTGTTAGAAAGGATTGTGAAAAAAGAAAACATATATAATCTTTAGTTCAAATGATGTAAGTGTATGGCCTTTAAATTTTCCAGATATCTTTGAACAATATTCTATAAGCAAAATATACTATTTATTATAAAATAAATATACTATTTATTATAAAGCTACAAACACTATCTTATAAGTAAATGTTGCACATTTTCTTCCAAGAAAATAATTCGGTAGCGAATCGGTTAATATACAATAAAATGTACTGAGACATGGGAAACGCTGCTGCAGAATTTTGCATTGATGAGATTGGAAGATATTGATCTAAATGTACAAGTCATTTTTTCCCAAGTATCAATAAAATTTAGAGATGTTTCAGTGTCTAATCTACACATGAAACTACCGGTACTACATGTGCTGTCTGCCAGTAATGGTTAGTCCATACTAATGAAGCATTTAAATCAGAAACATTTGACATAGAAAGGTTAGCCCTATGTTACTGATGTGAATCTACAATCTAAGATGTCATACATACGTTGCACTGACAAGATCTCAAGCAAATGCAACCATTAGAAGATATTTATTTGAAGCTTTCTACTCACCCCTAATGTTGCAGCAGTGAATAGGAACTCATATACCCACCTGTAATAGTCTCATAGTGCCTACCGAGTGGCATGGGAGTGCCACACACAGGATTGGGGACAGAAAAATAGTGTGCAACCAGTTTGGTGGTCGTACTTATAGTGGCTAACTCTTCTGCGAGCAGCATAGAGTAAGACTATAAACTAAATATAGCAATTAAAACCGCTAGATTTTCTAGAAGTTTGCCTAGCACAGTCTATATATGTGTTATCCCGTTGCAAGAATGATCTTGAAATAAATAAACATGAAATGAAGAAAATATGTAATAAAATTGTTACTGATGTATAAGAAGAATTTGCTAATATATCAGCGTTCAGGGAATGTTCTTAGGGAGCAAACACTATTGTTCCTACTATAGTGAGTAGGCAATCTAAAATTAGCGGACCTCACTGGCAACTTAGTTATGCACCTGACAATTCTGCTGGATATATGGTAATATGGTAATCCTGAATTTAGCAATCAGTTCTGGAATTTGCTTTTGGAGTGGTTATATCACCATGGGTTATGCAACAGTCTAGCTCAGGGATAGGCATCCTTTGATACTCCAGATGTTGTGGACTACATCCCCCATAATGCTCTTACACCCATAATGCTGGCAAAGCATCATGGGAGGTGTAGTCCAAAACATCTGGAGTGCCGAAGGTTGCCTATGCCTGGTCTAGCTACTCTGCTGCAGGTCTAAACTGACGTCATGGCAGCTCAACTCAACAATGTAAGATTGTCTCCATCTCTCTAAGATGGCCATTATTACTTAAAATGGCACCATATCAACTTTATCAGAATTAAGTTGTTATGGTACTAGGAGGTCACAGGGCGCTTTCCTACCTGGAGGAGTTAAGCTGTTCTAGAATGGTTTAACTTCAAAGATTTCCTCGAATGCCAGATCCCTAATTCCCCTAGCAGCATCGGCTTATGAAATTTGCTCTCAGGAAACTCTAAGTATCGCCGGGCATGGTCGCAACTGATTGGCTAAGGCTGTCAGCTGGGGAAATTAGAGATCTGGCGTTAGAGACAACCTTTGGAGTTCAGATGTTGGTTTAACCCTTTCAAGAAAGAAAGCGCCAGGCGACAGCCTGGCATCATTTCAATGAAGTTGTTATGGTGCCCAGAATATTCCTTTAAGATTTCAGAAAACAGATGGCTTGCACTACCATGGCACCTATCGTTAATATTGATATGCAGTATACAGGGACCTATTATTTTTGTAGGGTGACCCAGGAATGACACAATTCTATTTTCTGAGATATTGACACAGTGTCGTATTAATGATCATATCTGGTTATAGATTCGCAAATTGCTCCATTTAACGTAGAACTTATGTTGTGTTTATTCCTTTTTCTGTCAATTTATTCTCACGGTTTCCCTTTATTTCACATCCTTTTCTTGTTTTGTGTGCTGAGCTCATACATAAATACTTTATGGTGTATTTTATAGATATGTATTTATTAAGTAATAATGCATTTCGTTTACCTTCAGTTGCTTCTAATCCTCAATCATCATATTCGTTTTGATTTATTTCTTATGGCTAGATTGCAGCATTTACCGCTGCAAAATAAATATTCTAAAGCATTAATATTTAATTTTATTTTCATTCTGTTACAGTGAACACGAGCAGAATGTTTTCAATAACACCCTCCAGTGATATAGCTGGGGTCCACAACATGCAATCAGTGGGCATGCTAAATTATTCTAGAGACAAAAAAAATGTGTACATGTCGCGGAACAACAAAGACTGAATAAAAGGTACAATAAATGAATAAAAATAGCCATGTTTATCATTCGGTAATTAAATCATTTTGCACAATTAAGTTAGTGAACTAGATTTAAAAATGACCTGTAAGTTGTTTTAGAAAATTTGCACTCAAATATGTACATTAATAAAATGAGAAATCTTCGATATTGTGATATCATGATGAGGCGAATCCATGAATTTTCTTTGTAGCAGCTGATTTACATACAAGACTGCATATTACAACAGAACCAACTGACACGTCAGAGTATGTTCTTTAACTTTCTATACATTTCATTGCCTTTTTGATAGTACAGTGTATTGACATTATTTTGTTGCTGAAATGCAGAGATACACAGTTTAGATGGTAAGATCCCTTTAAGAGAAGCTTGTTTTATTTCGACAAAGAACACAATTAAAACATATATATTACTAAGGATTTAGCATAGCAATGAACAACAAGACAGCAGGAATATTATCTTTTCTGTGCTCTTGAAAGTAATGTGTAACAGGATTTTTACGTGGGACTGAATCTGGACAAAGTTTGACAACATTTGGTTAAAATAAGAGAATGTCAACTGGGTTTCCAATTCTCATCTTTGCCAAAAGCAAATCTGGTTAAAACTGAGTTATTTCAAAGGAAAATCAGTTTAAAATTTAGTAGCTTTCATTTGCAAATGCTATATAAAGGGTCCTTTGTCCTCCACAGACAGACCACTAGGGCTAAGGCAGGGCCCTGTTAATCATTCCAATACATACAAGCTAAGGGGCTGGCTGTAATAGTCTAAAAGCAGTCAGCTGACACTCTCATCCAATCACCACCACCCTCTGCTGCTCAAGCTATTGTTTCCTCGTTAGCCTGAGCAGTACAAAGGAGAAGGGTTATGGTGAGATAACATTGGAGGTCTATTCTATACATATACATATATATATATATATAGTAGTGTTATGGTACTTTTTAGCAGTAAACCAAACTGTTTAAATGTCTATCTGTTCCTGTCCAAATCAATAAAATAAATTGCGTATATACGCTGAAGTAATTAAGTCTGACACACAAGGTTCAGGTTAAAATAACTTCGAGAAAATTTATTGGCAAGTGATTAAAAAGCGGACGCGCAGGTCCTTTTAAGAGACATTTTACGTCATCATTGATTATTAGAATATCAGCAAATAAACATCATTAATTGGATTAATTGTTAAGTGTCAGGATTAGTGTCCACCTATCAATATTATTAATTGGCTTGAAAACTAAGTGGTTAGTCCCGTGTCCACCCACCAAGAGGTGGGATTGTTCTGGACACGGGTGGGGGACAAGGGGTCTTGAGCGTCATTTTACACGGTCGGTGATCTCAGGCCTCGTGGCCAGGTGCAAGGTCTCTTATGAATAGAACATTTCATTACTACTGTGTTCTCATGGCCTTCAAACTATACTATGTTGCAAATCTAAGGAAAAGTCAGCAATTTCTGTGTTAATCATGTCTTTATAGAAAATACAGTCTTTATTCTATTGTATTAGATGTGCTGGGAAATTCTGTCATGTAAGGTAGTTTTAAAATGAAGAAGTCAGGTTAGGAGGACAAAATGGAGTATTGAAGAAGTCAGGTTAGGAGGACAAAATGGAGGATTGTCACAGTATGAAGTTAAAATGGAGTTAGTGCAATTATTGAATACAAGTACAATAAGGTTTTTTAAATAATCCCACATCAGTCCCCCCTATGAAATGTTAGATTCTAAGAGATAAAACTTTATTAAGTTAGTACCAGGAAGACGTGTTAACCCAAAGGCACAGAAACCCCGTGGCCGCTAGCTTTGGTGTTAATGCAAAGTGCAAGACTGTCCCTAGATCTGACCCTAATAGGCTAACTCATCCGTCAGTATGGCTCTCGAACACTTCACACCCACGGGTATCCCATGGCAGCTAACCCACCACTTCTCCACACAGGGCCTTTACCATTCACTGACAGATGCTGTCCCTGAGCTAGTCCCTTCCTAGAATTCCTGCACTTTATCAACAAAAGGGATTGTTTGCAGCGGCAGACAGGGTGAGTTGATGTCTTGGAAATCTTGGTCATCAACTTCGAGATGGGTGAAAGTGGGTGCCGCTTGGTCAACAGTCTTCATGAGGGATTTTCTCAGACATGGGAGGATACAACAAAAGAGAAGAGCAAAGATAAAAAGAAAAATTAGTATAGCCATACCAATATGCATTAAAGCCTTTTGCCATCCTGTCATCCAACCAAACCATCTTTCCCAGGGATCTTGTATCCCAGAATTCCTTTTCAACTCTATAGACAGGTCATTTAATTTCTCTATGGCTAATGTAACTTTACCATTAGGGCCTGTGTTTTCTGGGATATAGGTACAACATGTCAAGGTGTCGGGCAAAATTTTACAAACCCCTCCTTTTTCGGCTAAGATCATATCTAGGGCCATTCTATTCTGGAAAGCCATTTGGGATGTGGCCTGCAATTGTTCGGCCAATCCCTGGAGGGCGTCTCTGGTATAATTAACAAAACGCTGTTGATTATAATAAATGTAATTTATCCAATTTAAATTCTTGTTTGTGGTAACTATGGCAAAAAGTGATTCAAATCCTGCAGCAACTTCATCTCTTGCTTTAAATTCATTGGGTACCCCCCTAGGCACCCCAATAGCATCAATATAAACATGAGGATCAAAACTTCCTTTCACCGGGGCGTCACGCTTAACCTTAGTGTGTCTGGACTCATGGGTGACGAGGTGTGTGTCAGAGATGATATGTATAGGCATAATAGCTTTAGCCAAAGTACACTCCCCCCACCACTCCTTGTCCATTCTGGATCTCAGCTGTAAATCCCCACACAACCAGTAGATGTCCCCTAATGACCTGGTGTGAAACTGCAACAAGTTCATAGAGACACTCCTGTAGGTAGCACAATACCCCTTAGAGAAGTTACCCAAGAATTTACCAATTCCATCATAATTAGCATAACAAGTGTAATTACCTTTATACACGGTAATACCATCTGGGGGTTTGACATCCTTGGTTAGGAGAGGATACTCCTTTGTCCATGCAATACATATGGACCTGTTAAAATCATAGTGATAGGCAAAAAGGCTTAAAACACATTCCTCTATATCTACTGGCAGGATTAGAGGTACAGTACCCAGGTGAGGCCGGGCACCACCACACACATAGCATGCAGTCTTATTATGCTTATTAGCATTATATTTCATCCATTCTAACCATAAATTTACATCATTAAAACCTGTTTCAGCGGCCATGGTATCTTCAAAGGTGGGGTTTGCAATGGCCATCATGTCTTGAAAGGTCTGGATATGAGGTTTTAATGGGTTAGGGACCATATGGGTGGCCCCTTGCCACTCAGAAGAGTTGCACATATCTTTTAAGAAGAAATGCCCTAATTTACGGTAGGAACCCTTTTTCCAATACATTCCCATCACATACTGGTCTGCATCCGTTGGGCTTGGATGCTCAATGTTAAGGATTAATTTCATTGGTGTACCCCCCCCAGGCTTTCTCAAAGTCATTCTCTGGAGAAGGGATCTACCTTGATCATCTACTTTAGATAAGGCACTTTTTGGTTTGTAACCCCAGGCAGGCCCGGCATTCCATCCCGCCGCCCACCAATGATTACAATTGTGCCCCCATTGTTTGTCAACTACACAAACATATGGATCTTTTGAATGAGGGATATCTCGGTAAATACTCTGGATTTGTGATGTGGGGAACGGGCATTCTACAATATCACAATAGTCAAAGGTGTAGGTAGCCACATGGGTGCATGATGAATTATACCAGAAGGTATACCCACTAATATCTTTGGTGATGGCTACTTGTTGGGCCTTTATAAGGCTGATTAAGGAGAAGGTGTACCAGAGGTACATGCTTGTGCGGTATCTGCTTCCTCAGGGGCTGGAGATTTCTTGCAGTGGGAAGCGTGGATCCAATTTGGCCTACCGGCCAGTTTGACGGAGGTTGCGGTAATCAGGAGAACTTGGAATGGACCGTCAAATCTTGGTTCCAGGGTATTTTTCCGCACAAACTTCTTGACCAGAACCCAATCTCCGGGAAGCAGGTTATGGGTACCTGTATCCAATTCGGGATCTGGAATTGAAGAGAAAACTTGGGCATGTATTTTGTTTAAGGCACTTGCAAGTTCAGTTACATAATCTACTAAAACATCTGATTGGAGCTGTAACTGTTGCGGATAATAACAACCTAGTCTGGGTGCTGTCCCAAATAGAATTTCATATGGGGACAGTGAATACTTCCCTCTAGGTGTGTGCCTAACACTAAATAAAGCTATTGACAGGCTTTCTGGCCAGGGCATCTTGGTTTCTTGTGACATTTTTAACATTCTGGCTTTTAGAGTGCCATTCATGCGCTCTACTTTACCACTACTTTGTGGGTGGTAAGGGGTGTGGAAGGCTAGGGTCACCCCTAGAGCAGCCCAAATTTCTTTAGTCACTGTTGCTGTGAAGGCTGGGCCTTGATCACTTTCAATGACTTCTGGGAGTCCAAACCTACATACTATCTCTGTAAGTAGGCGTCTTGCGGTTGTTTTTGCAGTGATATTGGCCACTGGGTAGGCCTCTGGCCATCCTGAGAACATGTCCACTATGACTAGTGCATATTCATGGGGCCCACTCTTGGGCATTTGGATGTGGTCAATTTGAATTCGCTGGAAGGGGTACATGGGCTTTGCCAGGTGTTTTGCAGGCACCTTGATTGGTCTTCCTGGATTGCATTTTGCACAAATGACACAGGCCTTACAGAAGCTGCTAATCAATGTTGTGATTCCGGGTGCTTCATAATACTTCTGTATGAGGGCGGCCATCAATTCCTTTGACAGGTGTGCAGGCCCATGTGCCCATTGGACAACTGCTGGGTATAGATTTTTTGGAAGACAAAATTTGAAGTTGTTGTAATATACTCCGTCCTTTTGGACGGCTCCTTTCTTTTTCCATTTTTGGATTTCTTCAGGAGTGACGGCAGCTTGCTGTTCTCGCAAAATTCGCAAGTCAGTAGGAAGAGTTTGCAGAGCAAAGATAGGGACTTCTTCTTCTTCTTGTCCGGACACTTCTTCATCCACTTCCTGCAGATCCCTGGCTGCTAGTTTAGCAGCCTGGTCAGCCAAATGGTTGCCCCTTGCTTCATCTGTATCCAATTTCCCATGGGCCTTTACCTTCAAAACGGCCACTTCTTCAGGGAGTAGGAGGGCATCCATTAGCTCCTTGATTGCAGTACTATGTTTGACTGGTGTACCGGCGGTGGTAAGAAATCCTCTTGTCTTCCAAATTAGGCCGAAGTCATGTGCCACACCCAGAGCATATCTTGAATCTGTATAGATGTTGGCACGTTTTCCTTCGGAAATTTTGCATGCTGAGGTCAGAGCCTGTAATTCAGCTTCTTGCGCAGACATTGCTGGCGGTAAGGATGATGATTTGATAACTTCGTCTGTTGTGGTTACGGCATATCCTGTATGATATCTTCCTTCTTCATCGGCATATCTTGAGCCGTCCACAAACAGGGTAAAATCTGGATCTTGTAATGGATTCTCATGCACAGTTGGTAGGTGCACTGTCTCCATCTTCATCTGTTCAAAACAGTCATGAGGTGTTTCGGGGTCATAATCATTCACTATGACCAGATCTTGAAATTCCTTTTCTAGGAAGTGGCATGGCCATGCTTCCAGAAGGTCAGTTGTTGGGTATTTGACAATACCATTCTCCTGTAGCTGTTCTTCATCCATGGTGGCCCATAGCTTTGCCATGGGCCCAAGATCATTCCATGATCTTGTCTTCAATTTGGTAACAGGAATATGTGGGATAGCAGTATCCCAATGGCGGTAGAGGTAGTTAAGTTGTTGAGGTAGTTGGATCAAGACCATGCTATTGCCTTCAGAGTCACAATAGAAATCTTGAGCAGTGAGCTTCACATCAGTCCAGTGGTAAAGCTCATCTTCATAGCAAGGTTCGGGAGTAATGTCTGGTTTGTACCACATGGTACAGAAGGCGTAATCTGGGCCTTCACAGAGAGGCTTCTCATCTTCATAAAATGTTAAATGTGGATGCATGACTTTCTTGATACATCCACAAAGTAGGTAAATGTAGGTTTCATCTGTGATAAATCCATAATAGGTACCCCCCTCAGGGAGTGGAAGAAGAGTGGATGGGTTAAGAACTTGACATCTTTGGATGGAAATGTTGTCAGGTAGAAGAAGATGGCACTGGAGGCGTAGGTGTCTGGCTGGAGACACGTGCTTGAGCTGGACTTGGTTGATGATGGCAGAAATGTCATGAGGAGCCAAAACAACCAGAGGGTGGCCAAGGACCAGGTCTGAGGTTCTTTCTATGAGCTCTCTTGCAGCAAAAACAGCCCTGAGACAGGAAGGAGTCCCTCTGGCCACAATGTCCAGTTGACATGAGAAATATCCAATAGGCCTCTGGCGGCCTCTTAAGTCATTAGTTTGGGTGAGAACTCCTGTTGCGTGGCCTTGTCTTTCAGAGACAAATAACTTGAAAGGTTTTGAGTAGTCAGGTAGGCCCAAGGCAGGAGCAGAAGCAATGGCACGTTTGAGAGCATTGAAATTGTCCAGAGCTTCATTAGGCAAACAGAAAGGGTCAGACTTAAGTGCGTCATAGAGAGGCTGCATGAGCAGGGAGGCTTCTGGGATCCATGCTCTGCAGTAGGAAATGAGGCCTAGGAAGGCATGGAGAGACTTTGAAGTCCTTGGGGTTGGAATATCCAGTACAGCTCTCACCCGGTCCCGGGTAAGATGTCTGGTACCTTGAGATAGGCAATGTCCAAGGAAAATTACTGAGGGTTGGCAGAACTGTAGCTTGATGAGCGAAGCTTTGCATCCTTGTTCTGCCAAATAACAAAGCAGACTAATTGAGCACTTTTCAGTAGTGGGTATATCATCTCCACAGAGCAGCAGATCATCCACATACTGGAGCAGAACAACTTCTGGGTGCTCAGCTTGCCATGGGTCAAGGATGGTGGCCATGGCCTTTGCAAATTGGCTTGGTGAATTTTGTGCCCCTTGGGGCATGACAGTCCAGGTATATTGTTGCATTTCATGGGTGAAAGCAAACAGGTATTGGCAGGATGGGTCCAGTGGAACACTGAAAAAAGCATTTGCTAGGTCAATGACTGTGAAAAATTTTGCGGATGGTGGGACTCCAGAGAGCAGAGTATGGGGATTTGGTACAAGAGGGGTGTCCAGGACGGTAGCTTCATTAACAGCACGGAGATCCTGAACCATCCTGTACTTCTCAGGCTCACCTTTTGGAGTTTTCTTTTTCACAGGGAATAATGGGGTGTTGCATTCAGATTTACATTTCACTAGAGCACCCTTTTCTAAGAGTGCCTTGATGTGGGTAGAAATGGCAGCAGCCTGTGCTGGTTTTAATGGATATTGTGGTTTTCTTGGTAACTTAGCTCCTGGAATAAGCTTTACCACCACAGGGGGAACATTTAGGTGACCTATGTCCTCTGGGCCTGAGGACCATAACTTGGCGGGCACCTGTGTTTTTAATGCCTCTGGGAAATTGGACCTTAATTCTGCTGCTTTCTCACGGGGCTTTTCTAAATGCAGCATTAGAGGCAAGGAGCACAAGGCTGAGGTGTCTGATTCAGATAGGGGTGTGGACATTTCTACCTGCCCATCCGGGGTGAAGGTGATAGATGCTTGCAGGCGTGAGAGAACATCAGCACCTAACAGGTTAATTGGGCATGTGGAGGATACCACAAAGCGAGCTAGCAGGCTGGAGCCAACTCGGAGTGGAGTTGTTAAAGGGCTATGTCTCGGCTGGCCATCCACTCCAACACAAGAGACATCAATATTTGACAAAAAGGATGGGTCTGGCAGGTCTTGCTCTCGCAGAACACTACGGGCTGCACCTGTGTCAACTAGGAATGTGGTAGGGTGGCCTTCAATGGGCAAAGTCACTGTGGCAAGTGGCCCCCCCTTATCCCCTGTAGACACTGCCATTACAGGGGTTACAGACACAGGCTTGCCAATTTCCTAATCATCGGGTTCCTCAATTATCGGAACCTCTTTCTCGGCTTTGGGGCCCGGGGCAGGCCTGGATGGTTTCCTTGGCTCTCTCTTGGGTTCTGGGCAGTCACTTTTAAAATGTCCTTTGGCTTTACAATTAAAGCAGAAACCATCCTCTGGTTTGGTGCCCCTGGGGACAGGGGTACTGCGTGATACCATAAGAGGGGCAGAGCTTGGCCTTCTGGGGGTCTGGGCAGATTCTAAGCCCCTAGCAACCAAAAGTAGGGTATCCAGGGGAACAACCTTATATTCAGGGCGTGCAGCAATGATTCCCTTGCGTATAGAGTCTTTAACACCTTGGACAAACGCACCTGACAGCATTTGTGAATGAATCTTGTCAGTAAGATCAAACCCCAAATCTGTAAACATTTGATACAGTCTTGCATGAAACCTTTCCACTGATTCTCCTTTATCTTGAACAACATCAGTAAGGCCAGCAGCCTGATCTGCAAGTTTGTCCTTAGCCCATTCTCTCAATTGGGTGCAAAAAGTTACTCCAGAGGGGTAATCAACATCGCTGCTGAGCAGATCTGTACTGAGGTGTCGGGCCATGCTTGGCCAATATGCATCCCCTGCTTTAATAGCACAAATGCTCAGTAGATCACGCCATGCGGCTGAATAAGTCTTTTGAATTTGAACTATCCCTCGGTAGAAGGGCATAGGCTGTTTTTCTGGGTCAGGGAGTGATTTCATTAGAGCACTAGCTTGAGTGGGATTGAAAGCAACATATTTAGGAGGGGCCCGTTCTCCCCGACCCTTGTGGACGAAGGGATCATCGATAGAACGATGAGTTGGGGCTCCTGCAGCAAGCTCCGATGAGACATGGGACACCCTGTCCATCTCGTCATCATCGAATTCTATGATATTGGCTCTCTTGCGCGGTGCAGGGCCCGCATGAGGTGAAAGGATCGGTGGTTGGGAATGAGCCCCAGATGCAGGGGTGGCTAGCGAGTCATAACCTGGGGACAGGTAGTCACCGGGGATTACCGGCATCAGGGCTGAACTGGGGGCCGCCATATTGGAGGCGGGGAAAGGAGTTGCTTCAGGATTAAGGGAAGAAGCGGCGGCCATGTTTGATATGGGCACTTCCGGGGCAGACTGAGCCGAACTGGGCATGACCGGAACTTGGGGAGTGGCTTGGGGAAAGGGAGGGTAACCAGGGTAGGGCAGGGCCATGGGATATGGGAAGGGGTAGGGCCAGGCAGGGGAGGGCAAAAGAGTAGGGTGGGCAGGTACGGTTAAGGAGGTAGGATATTGGACTGGGGCGGAGCTGGTTATGGGAGGAGTCAGGACGGGATTAGTGGGGATGGATGCAGAAAGAGGAGTAGCAGCAAGGGAAGGAGGGGTAGTTAGTTGGGCGGGTGCTGATGGAAGGGGATTAACCATGGAGAGGGATTGCAGGGAGGAGGTGGCAGATGAGATGTTAGGAATAGGCATAGAAGGGAGCGTGGGGATGGCTGAGGATGATGGGACCGTTAGAGAAGGGGAAGGGGTAAAGAAAGATCCGTCAGAATTCAGGACCGGGCAGACAGGGGAGGTGATGGGATGGGATTCGGGAGGATTGGGAGTGGGGAACATGGTCAGCTGGCTATCACCTATGGCTGACTGAACCTTGGGGATAGACATCCCCTGGGCGCCATTTTGGGGCGCTGGCTGAGGGTAAACCCCAGCAACACAATTTTTATGATACACAAACAATTTCACACCTTTGTGATTTATCTCTTCCTCAACCCAACCTTCTAACTGAATAGCCTTCGCTACTCTGTACCATGTTGTTATAGTACTTTTTAGCAGTCTTTAATAAATCATTATCTGTAAGCTTGCCTTTCATTTCTGCTAGTAACTTGCGCCAACTTTCTGGTTGCAATCTTCCACATGTCGGTACAGCAATTTTACATACTTTTGCAATCTTTTCAACACCTTTAACCATCTCTTCACCCTCTCTGTTCTCTACTAAATCACATGCTAACCAGCCCTTACTGGGCTTATCTAAATCCTGTCCCATAGTCCCTTTACCCCTATACCAGCGTCCTAGATAGAGAGAGAGAGAAGGAAAATTGAACAGGAACGTCTACAATGCTCGACTGCCACCTGAGAATCGTGGGACTTTCCCAGGTGCGTCTTCCCAAAACGTAGACTAGTCACTGAATCCGCCTACCCGGGGTGGTAGACACGGATTGGAGCGAGGTGAGAAGTGTGTGACCAATCACTTCTCTTTTAAGAGGAATGGGAGTGGATAGTATAATAATATAGAAAGTGTAGGAAAGATGAAAGGCAAGGAAAAATCCTTAGAGACAGACACAGGAGTACATGAGACTCCTCATTAAACAAACAAGACAACAATACAGTTGAAATACAGTGCATGCATCACAGTTCAAATAAAACCAACAGTAATTCCTTTCCTTTACTCGTGTGCTTACTCCAAAGTCACCTCCCTCAATCCCGTAGTATCTTACTACCAACGGCCAAGGATAACAGCTAACACCGGTCCGAAATCCATATGCCTCCCTCGACACAGCAGCCCACTAATAGTGTCTGCGCTACCCTCACCCCTGTAGTGCCCCTATAAAAACCCACTTTATAAGTCCCACTACTGCGTGGTGATGAAGACAGCAATGCCTGCCCGAACTCACACACCACAAAAATAAAAATTGGAATAGCTCCAGCTCAGCGCTCAAAGCTGGAGGGTACCACCACTCTGCAAGCAGAGTAACGTGCACAGAGAAGCTAGCTAGGCTATCAAAGTGACACAAGAAGGATCCCCAGGAAACTATGAGTCTACACAATCTCCACAGATCCAACACACCTCTTTTTCCCTACAGCCCCAGCCACGAGGCTCCTAAAAGAGTTAAACAGGAAAAGATGACCCCCAGGAACACATCCACAGGTCAACCCCCCTTTTTCCCTACAACCACAGCACCGTGGTTCCTAAAAGGGGTAAAACAGGCAACAGAAGACCCAGGCAAATCCCCTCAGGTCCACCCCCCTTTATCCCAAAAGGGGGTAAAATACAAACAGATAGACAGATATACTGAAGACCCAGGCAAGTCCCCTCAGGTCCACCCCCCTTTATCCCAAAAAGGGGAAAACAAGCAAGACAGAACCCCAGGCAAATCCCCTGCAGGTCCACCCCCCCTTTATCTCAAAATGGGGAAACAGGCAAACAATTCAAACACACCCAGGCAACAGATAGACTAAAATGCAGGTAAACAAATGAGTAACGAGACACCGGGCAAGATATTACCTGTCTTTGATGTCCTCCCGGGAAGCAGTCACAGACACGTGGACGGGTCAATCAAAGGGGCCGGAACATACCGGTGGCTCTGCAGAAGTCTCTACCGTGTACCTGGAGGTGATCAATCTCCTTTCCTTCCCCCTGGATTCCTCCATCCACCCTTGTCTTCCTTAGGACGGCTCACCGGCCGGACATAGCCCGATGCCCCACGTTGGGCGCCAAGTTGTTATGGTACTTTTTAGCAGTAAACCAAACTGTTTAAATGTCTATCTGTTCCTGTCCAAATCAATAAAATAAATTGCGTATATACGCTGAAGTAATTAAGTCTGACACACAAGGTTCAGGTTAAAATAACTTCGAGAAAATTTATTGGCAAGTGATTAAAAAGCGGACGCGCAGGTCCTTTTAAGAGACATTTTACGTCATCATTGATTATTAGAATATCAGCAAATAAACATCATTAATTGGATTAATTGTTAAGTGTCGGGATTAGTGTCCACCTATCAATATTATTAATTGGCTTGAAAACTAAGTGGTTAGTCCCGTGTCCACCCACCAAGAGGTGGGATTGTTCTGGACACGGGTGGGGGACAAGGGGTCTTGAGCGTCATTTTACACGGTCGGTGATCTCAGGCCTCGTGGCCAGGTGCAAGGTCTCTTATGAATAGAACATTTCATTACTACTGTGTTCTCATGGCCTTCAAACTATACTATGTTGCAAATCTAAGGAAAAGTCAGCAATTTCTGTGTTAATCATGTCTTTATAGAAAATACAGTCTTTGTTCTATTGTATTAGATGTGCTGGGAAATTCTGTCATGTAAGGTAGTTTTAAAATGAAGAAGTCAGGTTAGGAGGACAAAATGGAGTATTGAAGAAGTCAGGTTAGGAGGACAAAATGGAGGATTGTCACAGTATGAAGTTAAAATGGAGTTAGTGCAATTATTGAATACAAGTACAATAAGGTTTTTTAAATAATCCCACATCAGTAGTAGTACGGTCACAAGGCGCCTGATGAAGTGTGGTAATTCTTCTAGCGGCATATATATATATATATATATATTGTAACTCAGGTTATTGAGACTTTAACAAGAACAAAATGGGACACGCAGGTCCTAACAAAGTCAGGGATAAAGAGTTATAAAAAAATCTAAAAGCTAAAATAAATATTATCTAAACAAAAATCAAGACGGATATATATCAGACCATGCCATATGTGAGAGCAGTGACATATACCCACCCCTGCACCCAACTACCCACCAGAGTCGAGAGAGATTGACTTTTATCGTTCCAACAGGGGTTGTGGGCCACCTTATTCACATAGGAGAGTTTCACACCACTGCCGTCGCCAATAAGGAAAGCTATCTATATTTCAACTCAACTAGAAGAGCGGAAGCATTAAATATATATGATCCTAAACTACTTGATGTGATGCAATGCTAGACTCCTACATTCCATGGGTTATTGGGTATGTAAATGAACACTGAAAGCTGACAATCACTACAGTATGCTGTAGTGGTTATGGTGCTGAGAGTGTCCCCCAGGTCTTAGCTCAGGAGTCAAAATGGAACGAGTAGACACACTCTTCACATATAAAGCACTTCAGAAAGCTGAAGTCCTTCTTGCGTCTGTCCCTTTAAGCAGGAGCGCGTTTCCACCTTGCTTTGCAGTATCGCACGCCATTTATATATTTGAGGGAAAGTGAGTATTAAGATATATATATATTTTAATTCTTTATTTTTCATGCGATGAAAAGACAGTCATACTCGTAATACCACAACCGTATGTACATGGCTTGCAAAAACATTTCACATTGAATACACTGTTGAGGTACAGTTTGCATACATTTTAAATTATATTGGGCTGGTATGTTGTAACGGGGGCCTTAACTAATGAAACTGTGGGTGAGTATACACCTGTCTATGTGTGTCAGTGCAGTTATCTTGAAGCCATCCAGTGTGTGAGATGTGTGGTATCCGCTATGCTTCTGGCTATGGGGATCAAACCCCGGTCTGGCCTCTTAAGTCTATTGTAGACTTGTGTCCAGGACTTGAGCCATGTTAGGTGTGTGGTGTGTTGTGGCTTTCGCTCCAGAGGCTCCTTGCTTGGACCAGGCCTGTATTTATGTTGCCTCCCATCGGAAGCTGCGTGGCTAATGCCTGTAGTGGAAGTGCGCTGTGAGTCATGAGCTATGTATAGTAGTGGAGATGACTGTGTGTAGTCGCAAGGTGGTTTAGTGTCTGTGTCGAGTATGTGTCTAGGTGGGAGCTGTAGGAGAGCCTATCTGCACCCGGAGTGCGAAGGTCTAACGGTGGTAGATGAGGCTGAAAGTGTTGTGCTATGTGAGAGTCTAGAGCTCCTGTGCTGATAGTACCCTGTTGGAGTGGTTTAGTTAGTGGCTGCACTTGTTTGCGCCAGAGTAGTGTGGCCCTGCTCAAGTCCTGAAAAAAGGAGAGTCGACAGTCCTTGAACTCTAAAGTGTCTTTCCTTTTAGCACTGCTAAGAGTCCCAATTTGTCTGACATGGATTGGCAACGTAGTATGATGTCTTGCAGAGCTGCGTTGGGTGCTTGCGGGGGATTTAGCAATTTTATAGACTTGTCGAATAGGAAAGTTTTGGCTTGTCTGGCTGATAGTAGTACGGTCACAAGGCGCCTGATGAAGTGTGGTAATTCTTCTAGCGGCATGAATTTCTGTACCCCCCTGACTTTGACGTTTTTTCATCTCCGCCTGTCATCCAGTAGGTTGATTGTCTGGACGGGGTTGTCTGTGTGGTGTGTAGTTGTTGTACCTTCTCCCCCAGCGCTTGTAGGCCTTGTTTGAGGCTCTCAACTTTGTTCTCTGTTGCTTGTGTATGTGCTGTCACTGCTTGTACAACAACTTTTATCACTGCCAAATCACCCTCCCACATTTGCCTGAGGTTCTGCTGTAGGCCCTGTCAGCATGGCCTGTATGTCACTCTTTGAAAGTTGGGCACTGTCCTCTGTTACCCGTGGGGGAGCTGGGTGACGGGGACTGAGTGATGGGCTGTCTGGTGGTTCCCCTTCCTCTGAGGGCAGTGGGGAGGCGTCGCGGTGGGACGTGGTTACATTACTGGGTAAAAGGAACAGAAAGTGATTCAGCTCTTTTAAAATTATTTAGATTACATAGAGTAGGAAAATAGGAACCCGAAAGATTGTCGGTCAAAATAAGATTTTAGCAAAGTTTAATGTCATAATCTAAAAAAAAATTTGCAACTAAATAAAATGTAAAAACTTGATTACAGTTATCATTTCAATAATAATGTAATAATAGAATCATAATGAAACAAGAGAAAATAATATGACATATCAACTATATGTAATATATAAATATATAAATACATATATATGCTAATTTCAAAGATAGAAGTTTTTCAAAAGGTTTAGAATTTGCACGTTGGTGGGTTTTCCATTATCATGTACGATTTATTTCAGTTGATGACTCATCTATTTACTACTGATATGAAAAAGAAATATAAGTTTATAAGCTACAGGATGCAAAATCAAATAAATAAAACTATATTCTAAATTTTGAAAATAGGATACATCAGAATTTTTTTTATAGCAAAATTAAGAAAATAAATCATATATGTATATTCTGTATAATTATAATTGTAGAGCACCAGCGGGTGTTCTAGAGCGGTTACAAATAGCAATCTTGACATGAGAGATTGCTGCCCTATATTTGAAAATATTTGGAATATAAGACACGAACCTATTGCAATGCACTTCATCTTTTACATAGTGAATCTAATGTTCAGAAAAATTTAGTGTTTATTTACATATTTATAGTACAAAGTGTTATAGGGGTTATGGTGCCTGGAGTGCTACTTACCAATGGTAAGTAGCCAACTCTTTTTAGAACAGTATGACTTCTTACCTGGGGTCCATGAGAGTGTCAGCTGATCACTCTCAGCCAATGAGCTTCAGACAGAGAGCTTCTGGTTCACTGGCTGAGGTAGTGGAAGCAAAAAAAAAATCTTCAAATCTATTATAGTCCCAGCTTGGCTACTTTGCCTCAATTGTCTAATTGCAGGTTAGAGAAAGGGCTGCATAACTCTCAAGTGTCCTATTAAGGAAGGACAGACACTATTTCAGGCCCAAATCCCTCTGTACCTCTTTTCTATCTCAATGTTCCACTTTTGCAAGAGCTCCATACTATAGGTATGTCTGAGTGTGTAACATAGCTCCACAGCAATAATACTCACAGAAATGTGTCTTTAAACTACAATAAATGTGTTTCCAAATTAGTCTGCACAGAACAGATAAAATGCATTTTCTTGTGCTGAATTACATTTTACTTTCATAAATTGTTATTATTAAAAGTCATCTATAAGTTTTCAGCACAATCCCATCACCATCCACACCCCTATTCACACACCTAAATTTAAAGTGTTCCTCTTTGTCCATTTGATATAATGTGAGGTATGTTGAGGGTACGTGCAGTTGCAGTGTGTAAATGTGAAATAGATGTTTTCCTAACTTACCATGGGGTAGTTGCAGTCTCCAGCAGCATGGACATACCCGCACAATTCTTACAAGCACTTTGATTGGCTGCAGACTTCAAACATGTACCCTGATGACATCAGAGGTTTTACAATAGTCTGCTGCTCAGCCAAAGCTCAATCGGGAGGAGAGGTAGGAGAAAGCCAAAGGATTGACAGGAATGTTTGATTTCGTACCAGTGGTTTGTTTATGCCTATCAGGCATATCAGCAGACAGTCTCAACCAATAAGCTAGCCTTGTACTGCCCGGCTTAGCTCACGAGAGCTAATGGAAGCTTTATCTTCAGAGATCCTGGCTCTCCAGCAGACCTCAGATAAGAAATCTCATCCACAAGAATCCTCTGCGTCAATTTGGATTCTATTTGTTGTTTAAGAGAGAGAATTTACCAGACAGAGTCGTATGTTACCAGACAGTATGAAAAGCACCAAGCATGACTTAAAATAACTTTTTTTCATTGCTGTCGGTTTGTTTAATTTGTCCTGTCTCATATAACTGTCAGATATTGTGGTTAGGAAAACTTGTATTTTTAACTTGGTTTGTCAGCAAATTGGATATTATTAAGCAGCTGCTTCATTTACTTTTTGTGGACCTGCCAGTCAAGACTTTTTTCGTTTTTGCTACAAGTACATTTAAAGGGTCCGTCAATTCAAAACACGTGAATTGTCCGTCCCACTAAGGACATATTTCCGACTAACTGAATGCTCAACCTTCACTTCAGCACTATCTGATCATAGTTTATCGCACAAGAGAAATAATGAATAACATGAGAAATTCGGGACCATAGGCGTGCACAGGGGGGGGGGGGGTGGCTGGATGTCCCTGGGAACACTCTATTCCCTGCAAACCGCGCTGTGTGCCTCCATGGGCTGGTGAGGGAGATCAAAGACCAGCCCACAGGCAGGGCGGAGGCAGGAGAGGACTCGGGGAGCTCTAGCCAGCAGCTCCCCGGGGTTCCTCTCTGTAACAGATCACCTGGCACCCCGACTGAGTACCTCTGTTGAAGGATGCTCCTAGCGCTTCCTGAGGGCTCCAAGCACTCCAGCAGACACCTCCAGGCCCTAGACGCTACCCAGTCCTGGGAACTCTGGAACTGAATGGGGAATTAGCTTTCGTCCTTACAAGGACTTTCCCCATTGAATCTCCTGCAAGCTGGAACAGCAGACACAGGAGCAAATATTCTTCCCTCCAATAACTGGATGACACACAGTTTGGAGTGTAATCAGGAACAGACTCTGGTTGTGGTTTAATTGCTTCTTTTATACAGGTTTTTACACAATGTTACCACCCACATGGTTTTGTAGAACAGCCAATCAAACACGTACAATACAGTTAAACACTCATTCATTCCAGAAAAATCCTCCCCTCTGCCTGTGATATGATTACTGTACACAATGGGTTAATCACAGGCAGGAAAATATAGTTTTTATACAATTCTTATAACTCAAACAATATACATCCAATCTCCATAATAGTTACATATTATGAATCAGTATATTTCAAATACAAACATACTCAAAAATCAAACAATTCCCTCCAGTGGTTTAAAAGTTAGTTGGAAGTCCCTTTTGACCGACCGCAAGCATGGCTTTCCTGTCCAAAAAAGTTCCATAGATTTGGGCTGTGCAGCCGGTCAATTTTCTCCTCTATACTGGAGATAATTGGCTTAAGCAACTGTAGTAAACTCAGTTATCTCCAGGTACAGAAAATATCACTAAGTCACAACTGCAACAAAACACATTAAAATACATAACTAATATTCTATAGAACTGAACCCCAACATTTGACCTATCCCCAGATAGCTTGCATCTGAGCGCTCAATATAGCCGAACAGCGCTCAGATACCACGAACACCGTCAAATCGCCATGTGGTTAAACAATAGCAAGGGCTGATGAGAGACCGAGGAGGGACAAAGCAGCCAGTTCCAACTGGTCTGGCAGTGTCCCTGGGACAACGCCCTGCTGGAGAACAATGGGACAGGAAACAGGGGAGGGGAAGAGGTACACCTTCCCATGGATTCAAAGGGGCAGAAAAAGTGTCCCAAAATCCAATAAGCCCAAACAGACTTTTTAAATGGCAATACTTCCCGGGGTCATAGTCACAAGGCAAGAGGCTGTCAAGCAGGCCTCCCCAAAACCAGTGGCGAGGTCCCTTTCGCCACACTCTCCCTGCAGGCTAAAGTTCACTCACTACTCGGACCACCATATCAGGGATGGCAGCAAGGATCCCTCCTCCTATGCAAAAGGTAAGAAGGGAGGGGGCCGATTTCCTAATCTGTTCCCCTACCCCCACACACAATCCCTCCAAACAAATTGACACACACACACACACACACACACACAGCACCCTTACATACACACACACGGCACCCTCACATACAGCACACTAACAGAACCCTCACGCACACACAGTACTGTATGTATGTATGTGTGTGTGTGTGTATATATATATATAAAACAAATAGAAAGCTTGGCACTCTCCTTACCAGGACTTGATATCCAACTGCCTGGGTGCAATCCAACTGCGTTCAAATTGTATATAATAGAAATCCTGGATTTCTATTTTATATATATATACATATATATATATATATATATATATATATATACACATACATATACACGCGGCGTGTGTGTTTGTGCTTTAGGGTGCACGCACGCCTATGTTCGGGACATAGTTAAGTATTACATACATTTTACAATTTCCTATTTAAAATGTATAACTAGCCCTTCAATGTAAACAGTGTCAACAAGTTGAACTGTTAAGCAAAACTGTATTGCCGAGGTTAAAGTCCAATACAGCGACACGCTTTATTTTATAGTCAGTTCTTTTAATGTGCTGCTTTGTAAGATCATTAACTATGAAGATATCATCACTTCTGCCTTCAGCCACAATCAGTCAGGGTATGCAAATGATTATAGAAAGCCAAACACAAACTGTGCTGCCTTGATTGTAACTGATATATTCATTATCATTAAGTATTATGCAAAATATGGATATTTTGCCCCTCTGGCAGATAGGGGGTGATATTTTTAGAGATAAAAATCTCTTTTACGTTTTCCTTTTGCTTTTATGTTTACCAGCGTTCCCTCTAGATTGCAAGCTTCAGTGTGCAAAACAAATACTGGATTATATTTCTATGCCCCATAGAATATTGTAGATGTAAGGGTCTCCAAGTAATTAGGAGCTAAAGTGAATTTAAAACATTTTCTCAGATTTACATTGATACTTTGTGACTTTAACTAGACTTGCAGTAAAATTACACAATACATATTTTTAGTCTGTGTCTCGTTTGGAGGGACAGTCCCTTTTTAGAAGCCAAATTATTCTATCCTGTGCTCTTGTATAACTAAGTGCACATCAGGATTACTAGTAGATCCAGCACGTAGAACTGTATCACACCTAGGACTAAAAGGTAACGTCTTAACGGGCCTTAGAATGGCTGGACTTAACATACCAGAGAATAGTCAGAATCAGTGGCGTACATACCAGGGTCGCAGGGGTCGCGGCTGCGACCGGGCCCGGCCCACCAGGGGGCCCGGCCGCCCTGCGACCCGGTATGTACCCACTGGGCCAGCCTCTTCCCCTGGGGGGCCCAGGAGCCGGCCACCTCAGGGCCCCCAGAGGCTGGCCGTGGTATCACCGGGCTGGCGGGCACGCGAGGGAGCACTTTCCCCTGAGTGCTCCCTCTTCAGCTCCCTCGCGCACTGCACTGAAAAAGGAGCCGGAAGATGACGTCATCTTCCGGCTCCGGTATCAGTACGCGGCGCGCGAGGGAGCTGAAGAGGGAGCACTCAGGGGAAAGTGCTCCCTCGCGCGCCCGCCAGCCAGATAGCCCGCCCAGCAGCACAACCACCACTGGACCCCAGGGAATCCCCTCAGCACTTCTAAAGGTAGGGAGGCTGGGGGGATTAAATAAAAAAAAAAGTGTATGTGAGTGTTAGTGTGCGTGAGTGTTAGTGTGTGTGAGTGTTAGTGAGTGTGTCAGTGTTAGTGAGTGTGTGTGTGTTAGTGAGTGTGAGTGTTAGTGTGTGTGAGTGAGTGTTAGTGAGTGTGTGTGTGTTAGTGAGTGTGTGTGTGTTAGTGAGTGTGTGTGTTAGTGAGTGTGTGTGTGTGAGAGAGTGAGTGAGTGTGTTAGTGAGTGTGTGTGTGTGTTAGTAAGTGTTAGTGAGTGTGTGTGTATTAGTGAGTGTGTGTGTATTAGTGAGTGTGTGTGTGAGTGTGTTAGTGAGTGTGTGTGAGTGAGTGTGTTAGTGAGTGTGAGTGTGCTAGTGAGTGTGTGTGAGTGAGTGTGTTAGTGAGTGTGTGTGTTAGTGAGTGTGTGTGTTAGTGAGTGTGTGTGAGTGTTAGTGAGTGTGTGTGAGTGTTAGTGAGTGAGTGTGTGTTAGTGAGTGAGTGTTTGTGTGTTAGTGAGTGTGTTAGTGTGTTAGAGAGTGTGTGTGTGTGTTAGTGTGTTAGAGAGTGTGTCTGTGTGTGTGTTAGTGTTAGAGTGTGTGTCTGTTAGTGTTAGTGTGTGTGTGTTAGAGAGTGTGTGTGTCTGTTAGTATTAGTGTGTGTGTGTGTTAGTGTTAGTGTGTCAGTGAGTGTGTTACTGTGTGTGTCTGTTAGTGAGTGTGTGTTTTGTAAGTGAGTGAGTGTGTATGTCTGTCACTGAGTGTGTGTGTCTGTTAGCTAGTGTGTATGCGTCTGTTCATGAGTGTGTGTATGTCTTAAACACTTACCTTTCTCCAGCGCCGGACACCCTTGGCGCTGGGGATCTCTCCGCCACTCAGCTCCGAATGCGCATGCAAACTGCCCATAGGAAAGCATTACTCAATGCTTTCCTATGGACGTTCAGCGTCTTCTCACTGTGATTTTCACAGTGAGAATCGCAGAAGCTCCTCTAGCGGCTGTCAATGAGACAGCCACTAGAGGCTGGATTAACCCTCAGTGAAACATAGCAGTTTTTCTGAAACTGCTATGTTTTCAGCTGCAGGGTTAAAACTAGAGGGACCTGGCACCCAGACCACTTCATTGAGCTAATGTTTTCTGGGTGTCTGTAGTGGTCCTTTAAGTGTGTGTGCGCATCTGTATGCACTGGCGTACATACCGCGGTCGCAGGGGTCGCAACCCTGCAACCCCTGCGACCAGGTGCCCGCCGCCATGTGTTGCGGCCCTGGCCCGCGCTGAGTAAGCGTGGGGGGGGGGGGGCCCACGGATAAATTTTCGCACCGGGGCCCCATGGGTCATGTGTACGCCACTGGTCAGAATACTTGCCGAGGTCAGGGACACAGAAGGAGACACAACGATGAGGGAAAGCCAAAAGTCAAGGATACTAGAATACAGAAAGGTCAAAACAAAGCCAAAGTTAATACCCAGAAACAAACTATCAGGAACGCAGTCTCGGACAACCACTAAGGGCAACCACGACAGGGCAATGAGCTGAAGAAATAGATGAGTTTAAATACCCCTCCTGTGGATCCGATTTGCCGTAACCGGCCTTTGACCCCAGAACGTGCGTGTGTGTCCCTTTCTTGACGTCACGCGCACATCGACATCGTCCATGCTGTGGGCGGACGTGGGGCTACAAATTGGTGTAGATCCGCAGCGGCCGGCATCCATCAACATGCTGCAGGGTCAGACATATTGACGCATGGCCGCTGAATGGCACTACCGCAATTGTTGGCAAGGCAATCACTATCGATGTCGCAAGGTGAGGATGAATATGTTACAGTGCATCACAAGGTTCCACAGCAGCCATCATTTCACAATACTGTATTAATAGTTAAAGGGACACAATAGTCACCAGAACAACTACAGCTCATTGTATTTGTTCTGGCGAGTATAGACAGTCCCTGCAGGTTTTTTGCAGTAAACACAGGTTTTTCCAGAGAAAAGGCAGTGTTTACATTTAAGCTTTCGGAAAACCGCCACTCCTCAGATGCCTAATAGAGGTGCTTCCTGGGGCAATGCTGCACTGCCGTTCTGCATCTCCACGCTCTGCATGGAGAAGCCAAACTTTCCTAATAGTGATTCATTGATTCAATGCATCTCTTTGAGGAGGTACTGACCTGGCCACCATTTAGCCACACCCCACCCCGCCTCCTTGGTGAGGTCAGCCAATCCAATGCTTTCCCTACGGGAAAGCACTGGAATCATCAGTTCTGATGATGTCAGTCACAGAGGCTGATTGGAGGTGGATAGGGGCCTGGCCAGCATGGCGCTGGAGAATAGGTAAGTTTTGACCCTTTGTAAGGGGGCAAAGGAGGGGCAAGCCACCTAAATGGTGGATTTAACACTATAGGGTCAGGAATACAAAAATTAATTAGATTTATCGCTATTGGCTTTTTGGTTTAGACAAATTTGAACCATGTGATCATTTATGGAAAAATTATTTAGATAAACGTAGAGGGTGCAAAAATGTGCAAATCAGTAAACTGAAGAATATATACAAAATATATATTATAGAATATATACAAAAATAAATATTTTTAAATTATGTGGCACACCAATAAATACATTTTTCGGTTATTTGGTTCACACATCAAGTGAGAAGAAGTGGCCAGAGGAAAAAAAGAGTAGCAGTAAAAAAAAAAACTATATTTATATTATGTATATTATATATTTATTTAATATATATAGTAATATAAATTTTAATTTGTTCATCCACCCAAAGCAGTTGTACTCATCATATCGGATGATGGTAGCAATACTGTAGATACTCACCAATTGCTCATAGCCTGCATACACATTTATCCACATATTGGATATCAGCCAGTTGGTACTGAGATTTCTGACTGTTTGATTGATGGCTCTCTCAATGCTCAGAGTGGGTGCAGAACTCTCTCTGCACCATTAATGCTGCAATTATGCTAAATTGTTTTTTTGTTTAGTAACCTTTTAAGTCACCTAATCCTTCTTAATGCCCTGACTTTTTGTGGCCAGATTATGCTTATGTAAAATTGCATACTTCAAGGCTTTTTGGGTTAAAATACAACCCAAAGTTGAATGCATGTTGGTGTATGTACGATGTCTCGAACTGATGGGAAATATTTCAAATTTCCCTGACCCCATACTCAGGCACTACCCTTAAAGAAACATTATCAGTCTGGTTATTTGAGATATTTGGAAATATATATTAGATGGCGATATTGTTATCCTGTCCTAAAAAGACATTAAAATTTAAACAACTTTGTTGAAATGCAAAGGCATTTGGTGCCAAAGTGAGAAACATTTTTGGCTCATAGTACATGATATGTAAATTTGAGCTTTGGAAGGTGTCCCTTCTGTCGATGCTTACATTTGTAACAAATTCTTAAATGCTTTGTCTCTTTGTGATATATGCCAGACATTTCTATATAGAATAATAATTATGTCTGTTTTATTCAACATGAAGTGACAATAACTTTCAAAACAGCTAACCACACAATTTTCAGAATACGGATGTCAAATAATTTCTTGATTAAATCTTTGAAAATGTTCACCTTTAGCTGCAAGTGAATTTTTTTTTTTTTTACTTTACTATTTCTTAAAAAGAAATACAAAACTAGTAAAATAATAAAATAAACTTAATGAGAAAGATAAGCCACGAAACCACAGGGCTAAGTGGCTCAAATCAGTTTTAAAAAGGGAGTAAAATATCGAAGTAAAAATCAGTTCTTAAGAATAAAAGCTGTGTGTGCTTCCAAACAGAGATTCATTTCTCTCACTTACTGTAAAAATGAATTGTTGGGAAACGAGTGTTGCCAACATAGCGCTCTGTGTTCTGTAGACTCACGAGCAGAATGCTAGGTAGAAAAGTAGTCTTTTGAGCTTTTCGTAGTTCTTGCTTTGTGATGGCTGGCTAGGAGCCTGCACATTTCATGAGTACACAATAGGGAGTTGGGCAAGACTGCAGAAATACATTTTATTAACACACAGTCTCTGCAGTACCAGACAGAATAATCTGCTTTAGCTGGCACAGCCCCCCCTTTGAAGAAGGTCAAGTCAGTTAGCTGCCTAATACATGACATGTTTTATATCAGAAGGGGCTTAATTAAAGATCTGGAAAAATACAGATTTAAACCAACAATCTGCCATTATAATAAATGCGTTACTATTGTGCGTGTTCATGTGTTTATGTATATATTTTGTGTGTGCAAATGTTGCTGTTTCTCTAAAAGACCTGTGAGATATTATCTACAATAATTATATATATTTCTCAGGATTACAGTAACATGTACTTTTTGTAAATGGCTTCTAAACCTACATAAAACTGAAACAAGGAAGACCTGAGAGTGCTCTTTCATATGTGCTTGTGTGTGTATACATATATAAGGAGCTGTAAAGGGTACATCATTTTAAAAAAAATATCATATACTACATGTCATCTGTGCAATTATTTGCCGTAATGAATGGATAATCATGCACAGATCAACTCTTTGTAGCCTGGGGGCCCTAATCTAGGGCAGAATCTGGACAAACATGTTCTTGATTGCCTGAGATCAATGGGAGCTAATACTCTGTAGCACATGTGTAACTCCAATAATCTCAGACAGCAATGAGACATGTATATTCCGGTGCTGCCCTTAAAGTAAAGTCTTCCCCCTAAAGAAACACTATAGTGCTTGGAATACAAATATGCGGTCCTAAAACTATAGTGTCAATCTGCCATTGTGTCCCTCACCTAGTCCAATTAATGGGGTTGAAATACCCTTTAATCTAGCGCCGAAGGCCCTTGGTGCTGGATTCTTCCTCCTCCGGCGTCACCACAAGAGGAAACCTAATGCGCATGTGTGGCAAATGCCCCAAGCTCATTAGGCCTTCCCCATAGGAAAGCATTGAATCAAGGCTTTCCTATGGGGATTGAGATGACGCTGGACGTCCTCATGCAAAGTATGAGTACGTCCAGTATCGTTTCACACAGTTAAACTCCATGAAACAGCAGAAAGCACCTCTAGTGGCTGTGGCAGGTGCTGCTTGGGAGTGTATATATGTTTGTTTATTTGTCAGAATGTGTAAATGACTGTGTATATATGTTTGTGTATTTGTTAGAATGTGTAATTGACTGTGTATATATATATTTGTGTATTTGCTAGAATGTGAAAATGACAAAAGCTTATTTCATAGTAGGCTGCAGTTTCACTTTTTTGTGACTTTGTAAAGGAATTAACAAGTGTTCAGATATTTTGGTTTCCAGATCCTGTTGCCAGCCCTGACAAACTTGCCAAGTGGGATACAAATCCATTCTGTTGAATTGGAGAATAAAGGACGTGAAAATATATACCTCGGGGTGTTAGAGTTCTTTGACACAATGCTTATTTTTCCATCAGATTTATTTATTGGATTAAATCCAAATATTAGCAGTGCTAATGTTGCGAACGGGTGGAGTCCCATAGTGAGAATGGGAAATCATTAATAGAGTAGGGAAAAATAATTTGTATCTGTGAAAGAGTTACAAAAATGTTTAAAACAGAGACACAGTAGAAATTAATTTAAGAGTAGAGATGTCCCGAATAGTTTGCTGGCGAATAGTTCCTGGCGAACATAGCTTGATCGCGTTCGCCACGGATGGCGAACATATGCGATGTTCAGTCCGCCCCCTATTCGTCATCATTGAGTAAACTTTGACCCTGTACCTCACAGTCAGCAGACACATTCCAGCCAATCAGCAGCAGACCGTCCCTCCCAGACACTCCCACCTCCTGGACAGCATCCATTTTAGATTCATTCGGAATCTGCATTCTTTTTTTTTTAGACAGAAGTGTGTTATATTTGAGCATGCTAGGCTGAACGTGCGTATATCATGGCTAGTTGCACGGAGGGTATGAGTATGTAGCAGTACATTGTTGTGAAAGATGGCTGTCATGTTTAGGGTGTAGCTTGCACGTTATCAACTGTGTATTTATATCAGCAGCTCCACCCCTAGTTATAAATCAAGTGTGAGTCGTCCCATGAGATGAGACTAGTAAATAACATAATACATGAACGGTTAAGGTAAAGGCATGTAAGGAACTACGATAATAAACTCTTTAGGAGGTGAAATAATGACATGTTTAAACGCTTGCTACTTTACGATTAGTTAATGTGCAGAGAGCAGTTCATGTGATCAAAGGCATGGTGTGGAGGATCGGCTATAGTGGGACATGCTTGGCAGGCTGCTGTTTACTGCTTGTCCTCATCCGATCCCTTCTGGGTGCCAGGTGCAGACCCTGGGAGTCCCTGATACCTGGAACAACAAAGGCAAGTCTCTGGCTGAGTGCCAGGTTCGCGGCTTGAGGTGGTGGAAGCTTGTTTTGTTGGGTGGTCGGATCTGTCCCGGTGGTGCTTCACGTCCGGTGCGGGGTTGTGGTGGCTTAAGGTGGAGGCGAGTGCTTGACGTGGGGCAGGCTCTGCATTTCTGTTTGTGCCTCCGGTCCCGTCTTCAACGCCTTTTGCGTTGGTGGATTTTAATGGGGACTGCTTCGCTTAGCTGTGGTGGAGCTTGTTGGGGCTGTGGTGGAGCTTGTTGGGGCTTCCTGCTTGTTATTTGCTTCCAAAATTGATTAAAGAGTCTGTCCAGCTTAGACTCAATATCCTGCCATGCTTTGCTGGTACCATGAGGACGCGCGGCTGCCGCCATATTGGGAGAGTCGCAGATGAGTATGTCAGCCTGGGCGGCTGTGCTCTGTGCGTCCATTAGCTCCAGACAGCCTCTCAGGGGTGGACCGGGATAACGCCCACCGGTCCGAGGGGGGGATAACGGAGCACCTGCCGGGAAGTAGCTGCTCCTGGGCATCCCAGGATCGGCTGCCTCTCCCGCCCGGTGAGCACCAGGCCACACTTGCCACGTGGAGGTAAGTAAGACTCTGTCGAGTTGCTGACCGCTATTAAGCGGGTCGGGTCGGTCAGGTAGGAGCAACATTGCTGGGTCATCCCCTTCTGGGGTGAAATTCGCTTGTTGATAGCTGCTTAAAGTGAGATATTGAGAGAGCTCACACAAAGTGCGTCTTTCCTCCATGACAGCTAAGCCCCGCCCCCCAGAAGCTGCATTCTTAGTGAGAGGAGGGACAGTGTAGCTGCTGCTGATTTAATAGGGAAATCGATAGCTAGGCTAGTGTATTCAGTGTCCACTACAGTCCTGAAGGACTCATCTGATCTCTGCTGTAAGGACACCACCCCAAAAAGCCCTTTTTAGGGCTAGAACATCAGTCTGCTTTTTTTTTTTCCTGTGTAATCTAATTGCAGTTGCCTGCCTGCCAGCGTCTGTGTCAGGCTCACAGCGTATACTGTGCCCACTTGCCCAGTGCCACCACTCATATCTGGTGTCACAATAGCTTGCATTTAAAAAACAAACAAAACTTTTTTGACTGTAATATAATAGCAGTCAGTTTCCTTCACACGTGTGCATTTCAGGGCCTGCCAGGGCACAGTGTCACACCAATACAACTCATATCTGGTGTAACAGTAGTGTACATTAAAAAAAAACTAGAAATTTGACTGTGAAATAATAGCAGTCAGTTTCCTTCACACGTGTGCATTTCAGGGCCTGCCAGTGCACAGTGTCACACCAGTGCAACTCATATCTGGTGTAACAGTAGTGTACATTTAAAAAGAAAATAAAATTTTGGCTGTAATAGATCGAATAGCAGTTAGTTGTCTGCAAGGGTGTGTGTCACGCCTACAGCGTCTACTCTGCCAACTTCTGCCAGTGCACAGTGCCACTCATATCTGTTGTCACGGTAGCTTGCACGCATAGTACCACTAATCAAAAAAAAAATGACAGGCAGAGGCAGGCCACCCCGCAGGGGTCGTCGTGGTCGTGGTGCTGTGATTCCCTTTGGCCCTAGAATAATGCCCAGTGTTCAGAGGCCACGTACCCTGAACTCGAAAAGTTCTGAGGACATAGTTGACTGGCTAACACAGGACACCCAATCTTCTACAGCTTCCGCTCGGAACCTTGACGCACCATCCTCCTCCAGCTTAGCTTCGGGCACCTCTCAAGTTACCACTCGCCCGCCTGCCGCCACCACCAACACTAGCACCACAGCCGCTTCACTTGATCTGTCAGAGGAGTTATTTACACATCAGTTGGAAGAAATGAGTGATGAACAACCATTATTGCCAGAGGATGTAGATAACAGGGATATGTCTCAGTCAGGCAGCATTACACACATGGACGTACAGTGTGATGATGATGATGATGTTGTATCCGCTGCTGCTTCCTTTGCTGAGTTGTCAGATACAAGTGAAGCGGTTGATGATGACGATGCGTCCATGGATGTCACGGTGGTGCCCGCTAGAAGAGAAGAAGAACAGGGGGAAAGTTCAGATGGGGAGACAGAGAGGAGGAGGAGACGAGTTGGAAGCAGGGGGAGGTCGTCGCAAGGAGCTAGTGGCACAGTCAGCTAGTGGCACAGCTAGTGGCACAGTGCGACCGGGCCCGGCCCGGAAGATGATGTCATCCTCCGGCTCCGGCATGAGTACGTGGCACGCGAGGGAGCTGAAGAGGAAGCACTCAGCCAGGGAGAGTGCTCCCTCACGAGCCCGCCAGCCTGCCTGCCGGGTGACACCAGGGCCAGCAACACCACTGGACCCCAGTGAATCCCCTCAGCTCTCCCTAAGGTAAGGAGGCTGGGGGGAATACATTTTTTTTAAAATGTGTGTGTGAGTGTGTGTTAGAGTGTGTGTGTGTTAGTGTGTGTGTGTGTAAGTGAGTGTGTGTGTTAGTATGTGTGTGTGTCAGTGAGTGTGTTAGTGTGTGTGTGTCAGTGAGTGTGTTACTGTGTGTGTCTGTGTCAGGATCGGGACAGGGATCCAACACGCAGAGTACAAAGAGTGGAAAGGTACGTATACCGGGCCTTAGAATGGCCGGACTAACGTACCGAGAGTAATAGAGAATAGTCAGAGACAAGCCGAGGTCGAGGGAACGAGAAGACAGATAAGCGAGAGACAAGCCGGGTCAAGGGAGAACAGAGAAGCAGGGAAGTACAACAAGCCGAGTCAAAACCAAATAGAGCAAACTAGAATACCAGAGCACTGAGTGACTAGACAAGCTAGAACCACGACAGGGCAATGAGCTGAAGAGAGAAGTAAGCTTAAATACCCTGGCTCCGGATGGTAAGCACGCCTCTGACAAGTGCCGATTGGATATCGGACACTTGAGTGGCAGGTCGCTCGTGATAGCGTCATGACGTCACGTATTGAGCGTCCTGCTAGAAAAGGACGTGGATTCCTCGCGGCCGGTGTTTAAGTGGCTGGATGAACCGCGAGGAACGGAGGAAACAGCTCGCCTGGACGGATAAACCACCAAGTCTCTACCTCCCTTAGAGGTAGAGGCCTCAGGTACCCTGACAGTACCCCCCCTCTCAGATACGCCCACCGGGCGGAAGGAACCGGGGCGAGATGGGAAGCGAAGGTGAAATGCTCTGCGAAGGCGAGAAGCATGAACGTCCTCCTGAGGTACCCAACTCCTCTCCTCAGGACCATATCCCCTCCAGTTGACCAGATATTGCAATTTTCCCCTTGAAATTCTGGAATCAACGATGGAGCTGACCTCGTACTCCTCCCGACCCTCCACCTGAACAGGACGAGGCGAGGAGACCTTAGAGGAGAATTTGTTGCAAATAAGAGGTTTCAACAAGGAGACATGAAAAGAGTTAGGAATGCGTAAGGCAGGTGGCAGAGCAAGGCGATACGCAACCGGATTGATACGAGTGAGAACCCTGTAAGGACCTATGTAGCGAGGAGCAAATTTCATAGATGGGACTTTTAGTCGAATGTTCTTAGTACTTAACCATACCCTATCCCCAGGAACAAAAACAGGAGCCGCTCTTCTATGCTTGTCAGCGTGTTTCTTGAACAACGAGGAACTATGTAACAGAATTTGCCGAGTCTGATCCCATAATTTCTTCAGGTTGGCGACATGATCATCAACCGACGGTATCCCCTGAGAAGAGGAAACCGAAGGAAAAATCGAAGGATGAAAGCCATAGTTCATGAAGAAAGGGCTGGAGCGAGTTGAATCGCAAACAAGGTTATTGTGTGCGAACTCCGCCCAAGGAATCAGACCGACCCAATCGTCCTGGTGTTCGGAAACAAAGCAACGTAGATACTGTTCGATCTTTTGATTGGTACGTTCAGCAGCTCCGTTAGACTGAGGGTGATAGGCCGAGGAGAAGTTCAATTTGATGCCCATTTGAGAACAAAAGGATCTCCAGAAACGTGAGACAAATTGAGAGCCTCTATCAGAGACAATCTCCGAAGGAATCCCATGTAGGCGAAAAACCTCTCTTGCAAAAATCTCCGCCAATTCAGGAGAAGTCGGAAGTTTAGGTAATGGCACGAAATGGGCCATCTTAGTAAATCTATCCACCACCGTGAGAATAACAGTCTGTCTCTTGGAAGCAGGCAAATCAACGATAAAGTCTATGGACAAACAGGACCAAGGTTTCTCAGGAATGTCCAAGGGGTGTAACAGGCCACATGGAGATGCATGAGGTAGTTTAGTCTTGGCACAAGTTTCACAAGCAGCGACGAACTCCTCAATATCTTTTCGCAGTGAAGACCACCAGAAATCCTTGGATATCAAAGAGTATGTCTTGCGAATACCAGGATGACCAGCTATTTTACTTTCGTGAAAACATTGTAAGAGCTCCAGTTGAAGTTCAGGAGGAACAAAGTTTCTTCCCTCAGGAGTGTTTCCGGGAGCTAGATGTTGTGACTTCAAGATCTGGTCAAGTAGCGGAGAATGAATTTTGAGACTGGTATTAGCAATAATATTGCATTTGGGTACAATGGAGGACATAAGTGGTTCAACTGAAGCAGAGGGCTCATATTGGCGAGATAGCGCATCGGCTTTAGAATTCTTTGACCCAGGTCTGTAAGTCAGAACGTAATTGAAATGGGTAAGAAACAACGACCAACGAGCCTGCCTGGAGGACAACCGCTTAGCCTCTCCGATATAAGACAAATTTTTGTGGTCAGTTAGAATGGTAACAGGATGTAATGTACCTTCCAATAAATGTCTCCACTCTTTCAAAGCCTTGATAACCGCTAGTAATTCTCTGTCACCAATGTCATATCTGCTTTCAGTACCGGTCAATTTTTTAGAGAAAAATCCACATGGATGTAATGGTTTATCAACCCCCAACCTTTGAGATAGAACAGCACCTAAACCAGTCTCTGATGCGTCTACCTCAAGTAGAAAAGGCAGAGAAGTGTCGGGGTGAACTAAAATTGGAGCGGAAGCGAAAAGCTCCTTGAGGGTTTTGAACGCAAGGAGAGCTTCAGTAGTCCAATTCTTAGTATCAGCCCCCTGTTTGGTCATATTGGTGATAGGTGCGATAATGGAAGAATAGCCCTTAATAAAGCGCCTATAATAATTAGAAAAACCAATAAATCTCTGTACGGCTTTAAGACCCTTGGGTAAAGGCCACTCTAGAATGGATTGGAGCTTATCCGGATCCATCTTAAATCCCTCCCCAGAGATCACATAGCCGAGAAAGGTTACCTGGGTTTGATCAAAGCTACATTTCTCCAACTTGCAGTACAAGCCATGCTGGAGAAGCTTGTGCAAAACCCTCCTGACTTGCTTGTGATGAGTCTCAATCTCACTAGAATGAATGAGTATATCATCTAGGTATACAATGACGCAATCTTGCTGAAATTCCCTAAGAACCTCATTTATCAGATCCTGGAATACAGCTGGCGCATTGCATAACCCAAAAGGCATAACAGTATATTCATAGTGGCCATATCGAGTATTGAATGCCGTCATCCACTCATGTCCCTGCTGGATTCTCACCAAGTTATATGCCCCTCTGAGGTCTAACTTGGTGAAAATTGTAGAGCCCTTCAAACGATCGAAGAGTTCGGTGATCAAGGGAATCGGGTAGGCATTTTTAATGGTTATCTTATTCAAGCCTCGATAATCAATACAAGGTCTCAAAGAACCATCTTTCTTTTTAACAAAAAAAAATCCAGCCCCGGCAGGGGAGGAGGACCTCCTGATGAATCCCTTGTCTAAATTCTCGTGAATATACTCCTCTAGAACTGAGTTCTCTTTAGTAGATAATGGGTATACATGACCTCTGGGAGGCATGGTACCAGGGAGTAGGTTAATTTTGCAATCAAAGGACCTGTGTGGGGGTAAGGTATCGGCTTTCTTTTTGTCAAATACTGCCTTTAAATCTAGATACTGAGACGGAATTTGTGTCTCTGTAGGATTGTCAGAGGTATTCGATGTGTTAGTTAATCCGAGAGGTAAGACCTTCCGCAAGCATTTTTCTTGACAATTCTTTCCCCACGAAACTATCTCCCCAGATTCCCAATTAATAATAGGGTTGTGTCTCCTCAACCAGGAGTACCCCAGGACTATGGGAATAGACGGAGAAGAAATGAGCATTAAGGATATATCCTCTTTATGTAGGATGCCAACAGTTAAGTTAATCGGTATGGTCTCATGGAAAATAACAGGCTCAAGTAACGGTCTACCATCGATGGCCTCAACAGCCAGTGGTGTCTCTTTTAACTGGGATGGGATAGCATGCTTGGCAACAAAACCCTGATCTATAAAGCTCTCAGCAGCTCCAGAATCGATTAGTGCCATAGTCTTTACTACTCCCTTCTCCCACCTCAAAGAAACGGGTAACAGAAGCCTGAACTCTTTGTAGTTGTGAATAGAGGACAAAGTAGAAACACCCAAGGCCTGTCCTCTAGAGAAACTTAGGTGCGAGCGTTTCCCGAACGATTAGGACAATTTAGGCGTAAATGTCCTCTGACTCCACAATACATACATAAACCCTCCCTTCTTCTGTACTGTCTCTCTCTCTCTGTGAGATGAGTACTGCCTATCTGCATAGGTTCAGAAATACGTAAGTCCTCGAACTCAGAATTTTGAAAGGTAGGCGCTAGTTTAAAGGAGGGTCTACGGGTCCTATCTCGAGTGTTCTGCCTCTCTCTTATGCGTTCATCAATACGAGATATAAAAGAAATTAAATCCTCCAAATTCTCAGGGAGTTCTCTAGTAGCGACCTCGTCAAGAATTACATCTGATAACCCATTCAGAAACACATCTATATAAGCCTGTTCGTTCCACTTAACTTCTGCCGCCAAGGACCTGAACTCTAGTGCATAGTCCACAAGTGTTCGATTGTCCTGTCTAAGGCGCAACAGTAATCTAGCTGCATTGACCTTTCTACCAGGAGGGTCAAAAGTTCTTCTAAACGCAGCTACAAAGGCATTATAATTATAGACTAGTGGATTATCATTCTCCCATAAAGGATTGGCCCATCTCAGAGCTTTCTCAATGAGTAAAGTAATAACAAATCCAACCTTCGCTCTATCTGTAGGATAAGAGCGGGGTTGTAATTCGAAATGGATGCTAATCTGGTTCAGAAAACCACGGCACTTCTCCGGTGACCCGCCATAACGTACTGGTGGGGTAATACGGGAAGAAGCACCTACAGTGGCTACCTCTAGACCTGAGACTGCAGGAGAAATAGAAGGAGTACGTGTCTCCTCAGGTGGGTTACTAGCACGAGACAAAAGTGCCTGTAGTGCTAAAGCCATCTGATCCATCCTATGTTCCATGGCGTCAAACCTGGGATCAGAAGAACCAAGCTGACTGTTTGTACCTGCAGGATCCATTGGCCCTGTCGTAATGTCAGGATCGGGACAGGGATCCAACACGCAGAGTACAAAGAGTGGAAAGGTACGTATACCGGGCCTTAGAATGGCCGGACTAACGTACCGAGAGTAATAGAGAATAGTCAGAGACAAGCCGAGGTCGAGGGAACGAGAAGACAGATAAGCGAGAGACAAGCCGGGTCAAGGGAGAACAGAGAAGCAGGGAAGTACAACAAGCCGAGTCAAAACCAAATAGAGCAAACTAGAATACCAGAGCACTGAGTGACTAGACAAGCTAGAACCACGACAGGGCAATGAGCTGAAGAGAGAAGTAAGCTTAAATACCCTGGCTCCGGATGGTAAGCACGCCTCTGACAAGTGCCGATTGGATATCGGACACTTGAGTGGCAGGTCGCTCGTGATAGCGTCATGACGTCACGTATTGAGCGTCCTGCTAGAAAAGGACGTGGATTCCTCGCGGCCGGTGTTTAAGTGGCTGGATGAACCGCGAGGAACGGAGGAAACAGCTCGCCTGGACGGATAAACCACCAAGTCTCTACCTCCCTTAGAGGTAGAGGCCTCAGGTACCCTGACAGTCTGTCACTGAGTGTGTTAGTTTGTGTGTCTGTTAGCGAGTGTGTTTTGTAAGTGAGTGTGTGTCTGTCTGTCAGTGAGTGTGTATGTATGTCTGTCACTGTGAGTGTGTTTTGTAAGTGAGTGTGTGTCTGTCAGTAAATGTGTGTGTCTGTTAGCTAGTTTGTATGCATCTGTTCGTGAGAGTGTGTGTGTGTGTCTTAAGCACTTACCTTTCTCCAGTGCCGGACTCCCTTGGCACTGGGGATCTCTCCGCCCTGATCCGCCTCTCAGCTCCGAATGCGCATGCATTGGGCTCCAAATGCTCCGAATGCGCATGCAATGGGCTAGATCTGGGGGTCGGTGGTGGACGCCACATGGCGCAGGTATGTTAAGGCATGGGGGAAATGGCTTTCATTTGAGCAGGAACGGCTCGAGGGGCTTCTGCACCTGCTCTGGTTCTGGGAGGCATTGGGCTGCTTCCACGGCGGTAATGGGTAAGTTGGTTGGGCTCTGCTCTTGGTTTAAATTGTCTAGATTCTTGGATGTTACCAAGGATTTCATGGTTTCCATGGCAATGAGGGATTGGCGCCAGGGGCCTAGGGTCCCTGACACCTGCAAACCGGTCTCAGGGGCCCTGTTGATGGGCATTTTCCTGGTTCTGTCTCGGGTATGCGTTTCGAATTATGAGGTAGTGTTGTTCAGCATGGCGTTCTCTTTTGCATTTTCTGGGGTGATGAGAGTGGGGGAGCTCGTTAGTCCTAGTAAGAATGTCACTGGAGTACTGTGGGGTTGGAGTACTGTGGGTCTAGCAGGGCTAGAGTTCACTCACGCGAGATCTGAGCGTTGCCGCGGCGAGAGGAACCCGGCGGAGCTGCTGGCAATAGCTCTGCCGGTCCTCTCCTGCCTCCCTCACTGCCTGTGGGTCGGTGGGGAGGGAGGCTGAGAGCAGAGCCGGCGCTCGGATAGCGCCGGCTCTGCATGGACCGACAGGGGGGATCCTGAGATCTCCCCTGCCGGTCTCAATACATAGGCGTGCCACAGGGATTAGGGTGTGCCCAGGCACACCCGGCACACCCCGTGCGCACGCCTATGACTGTCACCCCCCACACAGACACTGTCACACGCACACACATTGTAACATCCCACATACACTGCCACCCCCCACACACACACTGTCACCCCCAGACACACACAGTCACCTCCCTTTGCAGAATTAATGCTCCCTCTTTCCACCTGTCACCTGAGACAGACCAACCTCACAGCCCCCCCTGTTAGAAAAGCACTGATATAGTAAATAATGTTACCATCTATATCTCCCTGCTTTGGTATGCTTGCCTCTTAACTATTTATCAGTTTTTCCATCTTTCTATTTATCTCTTTTTTTCCACCTGACCTTGCATTATTTTCTCTCTGTGAGCAGGTCTTGTTGAAGCTTTGTCCTCAATTGGCTCGACTCTTCCTGTCATCTCCTGTGTGCAATTTACTGCTTAATGAACAAAATGTATCATACCACAAACCATGCTAAGAAAAGTGCACACCAGAACTATAAACCTGCAGGGTTGTTACCTAGTGTGACATCTTATAAGATTATGGCACTACTGAAAATACATTTAAAATTAAAGTTTGTAATAAAAACATAACTCCTAATGGTTATGAATGTATTCTCCTTCTGAATAGTCAGTTTCAATGTGTGTAAGCTTTTAAAATAAAGTCACAATTTGCAGTGCGACCACATTTAAAATAAATATATCCTTATTTAAAGGGGAACTGTACATTTTTATGACAATTCTACTTTTCTTCTAGTCATGATACACTATTGGAAAACCTATGGGTTAGACTCTAGACTAGGCTTCCCCAAACTGTGGCCCTCCAGATGTTGCTGAACTACAACTCCCATGATTCTCAGCCTATCTATTTCATTCATAGAATCATGGGAGTTGTAGTTCAGCAACATCTGGAGGGCCGGAGTTTGGGGAAGCCTGCTCTAGACCAATAGTGTAAATGAGGCAATCCTTACGGGGTGATAAAAATGCCCCTAATGTGCAGCTGGAGTGGAGTTAAGCTGATCTAGCATATAACTTAAAGGGACACTATGGTCACCAAAACAATTTTAGCTTAATGAAGCAGTTTTTGTGAATAAATCATGCCTCTGATGTTTTACTGCCTAATTTACTGACATTTAGGAGTTAAATAACTTTTGGTTCTGTTTATGCAGCCCTAGCTACACATCCCCTGGCTGTGATTGACTCAAGCCTGCACGAAAACAAAATGTTTTAATTTTCTATCAGATGCAACTTACTTTAAAAGTATTTATCTCCTGCTCTGTACATTGAACTTTAATTACATACAGGAGGTTTCTTAGATTAGAAATTCTAAATTAAACAGAATAAGCAATAAAGGAAATGTACACATTATGTGACTCTTTACAGGAAGTGTTTAGGAACGCTGTGTAAGTCACATGCATGAAGATGTGACTAGAGTTGTATAAACAAAGTGATTAAACTCCCAAAATGGCAGAGAATTGAGCAGTGAGAATGCTGGGGTATGATCTATACACCAAAACTGCTTCATTAACCTAAACTTGTTTTGGGGGCTATATTTTCCCTTTAATTTGAATAAATAAATAAATAAAAATAATAGCTTCTACTTATTTTTTGTAACTCTAGTAGGTTCCACTTCAGATTAAATCCTTAAATACTATTTATCTATAGGGTTATTTGCGAAGAACTGACAACATTTGCAATTTCTTTTGTCAGTTTCTCATTATTCACAGTTTTTTTTATTCCTATTTTCTGTAGTAGATAAACCCTCCTGTAAGAAGTCAACTACGGCTTTCTTGATAGGGATGTCGCGAACATAAAATTTTCCGTTCGCGAATGGCGAACGCGAATTTCCGCAAATGTTCGCGAACGGGCGAACCGGGCAAACCGCCATAGACTTAGATGGGCAGGCGAATTTTAAAACCCACAGGGACTCTTTCTGGCCACAATAGTGATGGAAAAGTTGTTTCAAGGGGACTAACACCTGGACTGTGGCATGCCGGAGGGGGATCCATGGCAAAACTCCCATGGAAAAATACATAGTTAATGCAGAGTCTGGTTTTAATCCATAAAGGGCATAAATCACCTAACATTCCTAAATTGTTTGGAATAACGTGCTTTAAAACATCAGGTATGATGTTGTATCGATCAGGTAGTGTAAGGGTTACGCCCGCTTCACACTGACAGACCAAACTCCCCGTTTAACGCACCGCAAACACCGCAAACTGTTGTCAGAGGCAGACACCAAAAAAATGCCACACTGCTGAGCTCTGCAATGACGGCATTCTGGTGGTGGCAACAGCATGATTGGCGTGCTGTCTGGCTGACCCCGGGTGCCGATGCATGCTGTCTGACTGTGCCACTAGCTCCTTGCGACGACCTCCCCCTGCTTCCAACTCGTCTCCTCCTCCTCTCTGTCTCCCCATCTGAACTTTCCCCCTGTTCTTCTTCTCTTCTAGCGGGCACCACCGTGACATCCATGGACGCATCGTCATCATCAACCGCTTCACTTGTATCTGACAACTCAGCAAAGGAAGCAGCAGCGGATACAACATCATCATCATCATCACACTGTACGTCCATGTGTGTAATGCTGCCTGACTGAAACATATCCCTGTTATCTACATCCTCTGGCAATAATGGTTGCGCATCACTCATTTCTTCCAACTGATGTGTAAATAACTCCTCTGACAGATCAAGTGAAGCGGCTGTGGTGCTAGTGTTGGTGGTGGCGGCAGGCGGGCGAGTGGTTACTTGAGAGGTGCCCGAAGCTAAGCTGGAGGAGGATGGTGCGTCAAGGTTCCGAGCGGAAGCTGTAGAAGATTGGGTGTCCTGTGTTAGCCAGTCAACTATGTCCTCAGAACTTTTCGAGTTCAGGGTACGTGGCCTCTGAACACTGGGCATTATTCTAGGGCCAAAGGGAATCACAGCACCACGACGGCCCCTGCGGGGTGGCCTGCCTCTGCCTGTCATTTTTTTTGATTAGTGGTACTATGCGTGCAAGCTACTGTGACAACAGATATGAGTGGCACTGTGCACTGGCAGAAGTTGGCAGAGTAGACGCTGTAGGCCTGGCACTCACGCTTGCAGACAACTAACTGCTATTCAATCTATTACAGTCAAAATTGTATTTTTTTTTTTTTTAAATGTACACTACTGTTACACCAGATATGAGTTGCACTGGTGTGACACTGTGCCCTGGCAGGCCCTGAAACGCACACGTGTGAAGGAAACTGACTGCTATTATTTCACAGTCAAATTTCTAGTTGTTTTTTTATGTACACTACTGTTACACCAGATATGAGTTGCACTGGTGTGACCCTGTGCCCTGGCAGGCCCTGAAACGCACATGTGTGAAGGAAACTGACTGCTATTATATTACAGTCAAAAAAGTTTTTTTTTTAAATGCAAGCTATGGTGACACCAGATATGAGTGGTGGCACTGGGCAAGTGGGCACAGTATACGCTGTGAGCCTGACACAGACGCTGGCAGGCAGGCAACTGCAATTAGATTACACAGGAAAAAAAAAAGCAGACTGATGTTCTAGCCCTAAAAAGGGCTTTTTGGGGTGCTGTCCTTACAGCAGAGATCAGATGAGTCCTTCAGGACTGTAGTGGACACTGAATACACTAGCCTAGCTATCGATTTCCCTATTAAATCAGCAGCAGCTACACTGTCCCTCCTCTCACTAAGAATGCAGCTTCCGGGGGGCGGGGCCTAGCTGTCATGGATGAAAGACGCACTTCGTGTGAGCTCCCTCAATATCTCACTTTAAGCAGCTATTAACAAGCGAATTTCACCCCAGAAGGGGATGACCCAGCAATGTTGCTCCTACCTGACCGACCCATCATGCTTAATAGCGATCAGCAACTTGACAGAGTCTTACTTACCTCCGCGTGGCAAGTGTGGCCTGGTGCTCAACGGGCGGGAGAGGTGGCCGATCTCCCAATCCTGGGATGCCCAGGAGCAGCTACTTCCCGGCAGGAGCTCTGTTACCCCCCCTCTCGGACCGGTGGGGGTTATCCCGGTCCACCCCTGAGAGGCTGTCTGGAGCTAATGGACGCACAGAGCACAGTCGCCCAGGCTGACATACTCATCTGCGACTCTCCCAATATGGCGGCAGCCGCGTGTCCTCCTGGTACCAGCAAAGCATGGCAGGATATTGAGTCTAAGCTGGACGGACTCTTTAATCAATTTTGGAAGCAAATAACAAGCAGGAAACCCCAACAAGCTCCACCACAGCCCCAACAAGCTCCACTACAGCTAAGCGAAACAGTCCCTATTAAAATCCACCAACACAAAAGGCGTTGAAGACGGGACCGGAGGCAAAAACAGAAATGCAGAGCCTGCCCCACGTCAAGCACTCGCCTCCACCTTAAGCCACCACAATCCCGCACCGGATGTGAAGCACCACCGGGACAGATCCGACCACCCGACAAAACAAGCTTCCACCACCTCAAGCCGTGAAACCCGGCACTCAGCCAAAGACTTGCCTTTGTTGTTCCAGGTATCAGGGACTCCCAGGGTCTGCACCTGGTGCCCAGAAGGGATCGGATGAGGACAAGCAGTAAACAGCAGCCTGCCAAGCATGTCCCACTATAGCCGATCCTCCACACCATGCCTTTGATCACATGAACTTTTCTCTGCACATTAACTAATCGTAAAGTAGCAAGCGTTTAAACATGTCATTATTTCACCTCCTAAAGAGTTTATTGTCGTAGTTCCTTACATGCCTTTACCGTTAACCGTTCAGTGCAACTAGCCATGATATACGCACGTTCAGCCTAGCATGCTCAAATATAACACACTTCTGTCTAAAAAAAAAAAAAAAAAAAATGCAGCTTCCGAATGAATCTAAAATGGATACTGTCTGGGAGGGAGGGTCTGCTGCGGATTTGCTCGAATGTGTCTGCTGACTGTGAGGTACAGGGTCAAAGTTTACTCAATGATGACGAATAGGGGGCGGACCGAACATCGCATATGTTCGCCGTCCGGGGCGAACGCGAAAAAGCTATGTTCGCCAGGAACTATTCGCCAGCGAACTATTCGGGACATCTCTATTTCTTGATAACAAATCCATTTACTATTACTTTAAAGAACAACTGTCATCAAATTTTCAATTCTTTTTTGAAAAAAAAAAACCATTTATTAGGGTTAATGAAACTTGATATTTTTTCTTAAATGTTGTATATTGATTTTCTGATAAAATGTAACTTTTTTTTAAAATCTGGCTGAGCAGCCATATTGGCCCTACTCTACTGCTATCTGACCAACTACTGCTGTTTAACCTAACTTGCCAACTGCTGCTGCAGGTTCACACATAGCAATCACAGCAGCATGGCAAGTGAGGTTGAGCAGCAGTTGGTCGGATAATGGTAGAGTCTGACCTAACATGGCTGCACAGCCAGATTTAAAAAACAGTTACATTTTATCAGAAAATCAATATACAACATTTAAGAAAAAATATCAAGTCTCATTAACCCTAATAAATGGGTTATGTTAATCTAATCCTTTTTGGAAGAAGATGAAATGAGAATCGCTGTATCGAGTTGACCCACTTGACGTTTATAGTAACAGAAAACATATTTTTCTATTATCCAATGAAAAGTTAAAAACCACAACACAGTCTGAATGGTATTAAAAGGGCACACAACGTTTTACACTATACTACTGTATATATGTGGCACTGAATTACAAGTCTTTTACCCAATTAACCTCAGTTCAGACAGGCATGTTTTCCCATTGCTCTTTCAGCGAGAGACATGGTCATTTTGGTTAAAATCATGTAAGTTTGTTGCCAAAGCAAACCAAACCACTCATTGTGATTAATCCTCTAGTAATGCTATTGCATTGGCACATACATACTTGTTTAAGATTATTTGGCACTAGGATTATACACTGGTTTTGTTTTATTGTTTTCAAATATTAATAAATGTGGCTTGCCACTTTGTGTCCCTCTGCCCCTTCAATTTAAATCAATTTCCCAGAATTATTCTGAGCACACTTCAGTCCAGACTATTTACTGCCGTGTTTATGAACCACTGAGATTTGGGAAACATTAGACATGTCTGTTTTTAAATAAAGGTATACACTTTTATAGTGGGAATTCCAGTCTAGACAAAGAGGCAACCAAACAACAAAAAGAAGGTATTATTATTATTTTTTTTTCTTCCCTGAGTCTCAGTCTTAACCCTCTCCAAGTAGAGAGTTAGCTATATGTGAGTGGTAATCCTAAGAACCTCATGTTACCCTGACTGCGACGTTAGAAATACATAATTGCTCTTCTATCTTCTTCATCTGAATCACTCCAGACTGATAATTATTGGTCTTGTTCTTTAGTCATTTTAAATGCTCTGAATCACAGAGGAATAAAAGGTAATAAACAAAGAAATCTGTTTTGCTTTGTGTTTCATAGGGACATTTTTGAGGACCTAAATTTTGTTTTTAAAGAAAAACATGGAATAACACTTAAGGGTTTAATCACTAAACAGTGATTTAAAATGAATTGTATTGAAAAATTATGTCTAGAAAAACCAAGCGTTTGCTATAAGTGAGTCGAAGAAATTATTTTCAAATTAGCCATTTTACTAGAATTTGCCAATTTACATAGTTACACAGTTACATAGTTACATAGTTACATAGTTACGCAGTTACGCAGTTACACAGTTACGCAGTTACGCAGTTACACAGTTACATAGTTACACAGTTACACAGTTACATAGTTACACAGTTACACAGTTACACAGTTACGCAGTTACGCAGTTACACAGTTACATAGTTACATAGTTACACAGTTACATAGTTACACAGTTACACAGTTACACAGTTACATAGTTACATAGTTATATAGCTGAAAAGAGACTTGCATCCATCAATTTCAGCCTTCCTCACATTTGTTTTTTGCTGTTGATCCAAAAGAAGGCAAAAAAAAAACAAAAAACAGTTTGAAGCACTTCCAATTTTGCAACAAGCTATGAAAAAAAAATCCTTCTTGACCCCAGAATGGCAGTCAGATTTATCCTTGGATCAAGCAGTTATTACCCTACAGTGAAAGATTATATCCTTGAATATTCTGTTTTTGCAAGTATGCAAAACAGAATATTTGGGTTTCAATTCTCAACAATTCACTCCTTAGTTAAAAAGTTCCCTGAGTCGGACATTGTGGAATAGTGACGGGGGAATTCACTTGGACAATATTTACAATTCTTTACAATTCTTGATTAAGTGAAACCACCCACCAAAATTGTCAAAATGTAAATCACGTTTTCTAAAAATGGCACTGATATGTAGCATTCCCTCCTAAAACACGAATAACAATGTATGTTATTACATTTAGAGATGCCATTCTATATACCACTGTTGTAAAGACTGCTTGTTTATACGTGTATTTGTGGAATTTCAGCCACCATGAACTTGTCAGTCATTTTACTCTATCATTAACAGTGGATTTCTGCCCACAGAATTACTGCTCACCGGACATTTTTGTTATGAGACCATTCTCTCTAAACTCTAGAGCCAGAATACCATGGAAATCCGCAAGAGTCAACTATTTCTAAACACTAAAGCCAACCACATTAGTTTTAAATGAATTTCTTCTATGATCAGGGTGTGTGTGTGATCTAGGTTCAGCGTGGGAATTGTATGGTCATGTTGGTGATGAAAAGGCTTGGCCACATGTTTGTCAATTATATTAAAACTTTTATGCAAGTTCATAAAAGAACATTTCACAAATATATCGCTTACCAACAGTGAACTATCTGTGTGAAACAAGGCATTATCCTCTTAATAAATATACATTAGCAGATGGTTACACTGTTGTCGTGACAGGATGTAACTGATTTCAATGTGTCCAGTTTTTCTGTGATTTTGTTTAACGGATTTCATCGAGGGACTCATTGAGGACCATTAAAGCACTCTACCTTCAGCCTGCAATTTGGACTGTCATTATAGATACATTCTAGTAGTTTTTTTTTCAAATCTCTATATTGAAGACATTTATTGCATATCAAACAAGCACTTACCTATTCTTCTGAGAGAAATCAAGTCAGAGCAAATGACATCAGGGAATAAGTTCACTAATATTTTTACAAGTTGTTGTAACTCTGTCTCAAAGAAGAAATAAGTTGTGTACACATGCACTGATTACATCACAGCAACATTCCCATCTTATAATTTTATAATCTTTCAGGGCCTGTGTTTTCTTGTTTATTCAGTTGAATAAGTAGAGATCACCTCGTCCTCCGCACAACTGGATGTCAGAGCAATTTAGGAATTGTGTGATTCCACTGGCTGCAGAGGTTGTGTGTTTGAGGGTAGACCTACTATGGTATGTATGGTGGAAATTCTAAACATATTAAACGCAGAATAGTACATAACACATTTAACCCCATTAAGGACACATGACATGTGTGACATGTCATGATTCCCTTTTATTCCAGAAGTTTGGTCCTTAAGGGGTTAATCTGATACCCGACATCTACTTCAAAGGACCTGTTCCAAGTCACCTACATGTTTTGTTTTGGCAGCTGTTAATGGCATCTAAAACAATCAATTTTTCAATAAAAAAACCTCTTTCAATTCATTTACAGGCATTAATATTGATTTAACAGGTTTCATCAGTAAGTGATCATCCGGATTCGAATCTTCACTATTTTTATGTAAAGAGCAGGTGACTCACTTTCTGGAGAGATTGCTCATTAAAGTAAATAGCTTAAATGGACACTAAAGCCACCTGAACAACTATGGCTTAATGTGGTTGTTATGGTGTCTATAGCGTATCCCTGCAGGCTTTTTAATGTAAACACTGCCTTTTCAGAGAAAAGGCAGTATTTCCATGGCTGCTTAGGGACACCTGCAGTGACAGACACTCAGACGGCCACTAGATGTACAGCACTGACTTTCAGCACCTCCATGCTATACTTTCATTGATTCAATACATCTGTATGAGGGGATGCTGATTGGCCAGCATGGCATTTGGCCCCACTTCACCTCTGATGATCTCAGCCAAGAAGGTGGATCTGTGGCGGAGCCAGCGTCGACGGAGCCGTGTGCCACTGAAATAAAGTTAAGTAAACTATTTATTTAAGGGGAGAAAGTGTTTTTAACACTATAATGGTCAGGAATACACATTTGTATTCCCAACCCGATAGTGTTCCTTTAACTGTGAATCAAGCATGTATTGCTTAAACATATATTAAAGTAGGGAAACACATGCTCTAAGTAACTGATCATGGTAGGGATTGCAGATACCCATTGGGATTTCGCATACAATACAGTCTTTGAAGTTTACAGAGAGTGATTTCATACACAAAAACATCAAATGAACAGCAGGTCCCTGGTGAAAACATGTTGTGTGACAGAGGTCCAAGATGAACTGCCAATTATGTTCCAGCGTATGTAATATGAAAATTAGCTCTTTTATAAATCCGATAGTGGTGTGCATAGGGGCATGTGTGAATGATTAGATTAGATGGGTGGTTTCAGCGAAAGACCTTGCAGATTCAACTCCTTCAGCTATGAAGAGGAAGAGCAATCTACAGAGAGAATACAGTGATCACCACACTACTCAAATAAAGATGTTTGCAAAGAATGAAAAATCTGACTACAGCAGCATGCAGATGATGATATCAGGATTTGGGGTAACGTTCTTGAATAAATGGATACATTTTGCTCTGTGCCAATTGAACAAGCTGCTTCTAGTGGTGTAATGGTGTGGGAAATAGTTCCTGGCACACAGCGAGTCCTTTAATACCAGATGAGCATCGTTTCAATTCCTAAATGAGTCTAAGCAGTGTTGTGGACCATGTGTGTTCCTTTATGATCCCATTCTGCTCATTTGCAAACAGTTATGTCAAGAGAGATTATGTTTCATGTCACAAAGCACACATCATTCCAAGCTGATTCCAAGAATATGATAGTGGCTTCTATTCACTCTAATGACCTGCACCGTCCGCAGTTCTCCATCCGATAGAGCACCTTTGGGATGAATAGAATTTGGAGATTCACAGCGCGATGTGCGTAATGGTATCAAGTCAGCATGGACCTAAATTGCCAAGGAAGTTTTCCAGTGTTTTCTTGAAAACGGTCCTCTAGGAATTCCGCTTTTTCTGGGGTAGAAGGGGTATAAAGCACAAGGTGGCTGAACCAATGTGAGTACATTCCAATCTCTAATATTTGTTGTATTTTATTAGTATATATCCTAAACTAGGGATTTAGAGTCAGAGCAAATGAACCAACATGACCGGCAGACATAAAATCCTAGAATCTGGCTTAATGCAAAGGAGATGCTTAATTCTTGCAACCTGAAGATATTTTGGAAACTCCTAAGCAAGGCGCTTGAGAAATATCCACATTTGTAATGAAGTTATGAGTTTCAGTTTACTCTAAAAATCAATTTACGTCAGTTTTAGTCACAATCAGCCATTCATGTCAATGGGATATTTCAGCTGCAAATGACACAACTAGTTTCTTCGGAGGGTACGGCTTTTTTGCTGAAAGATCTGTTTTAAAGGATTCCCTCTAGCAATTTAAAATTCCCAACAATGCTCTTACTTCTTCAGTAGGAAAGGAGTTAATTAAGTCTGAAAACATTAAACCCAGCAGTTCTAAGAATCCATAGAGAGTATTAAAACCACTCACTGTTTATTCTGCCACAAACAGCAAAGAGAATCAGATCAGAAATGCAATTTCTTCCCTGTTAGATGCACTGCACCATACAGCAAGGTCTACAGGGAAGTTGTAAGATCTCTTATTAAACACTATATATACTCAACAAAAAGAAAATATATTTAGCCGTTTTGAAACAAAATCAAGTGCCAAGTCATCGCAGCGTTTAAAGCATTCATCAACCAAGATTACAACAGAAGTAATTGGCTCATATAACCCTTCATAAAAAAAATACATATGTTAAGGAAAATTGCAAAGCAGCATAAAATGTAAATATGAATCAGAAATTGCCAAAAACACAAATTACGTCATCATCTTTGTCAAAAAATCCACTAATATCATCATTGGTTGTTGCATGCAAGTGTTTTTTTTTTTTGTTTTTTTTAAATTGTGTGTGTCTTTGCTAGTTTCAAAGTACATCTCAATGATTATCCTGCAAACTTAGGGACTGGGGGCGAGACCCAAAAAGTTTCCAAGTGTAATTACTACAAATTAAATTATTGTGTCGTTCCTCCATTCTAAGGCATTAAGATATTTGTTTTCTTATTTCTTTATTGAGAAATATATAACATAACATTAACCCCTTAAGGACGGTGGGCGTTCTATGCCATCCTTTTGTAGGTGGTCCTAAACGCCGACTTGCGGCATAAAACGACTTCTCCGTCCTTTGTACTTACCGGGTCCCTGCCGTTCCCCAGCCTGCAGTCGTGATCCTGAGGTCTGCCTGGTAGCTCAGACAGTCCCCCTCTGCCTTATCCGCCCCCTCCCTCCCAGTCATGTGATCGGGGGGTTCTCACGATCACATGGCCGGAATAGCCGGATTATGCAGTGCCTGGATGGGGACTGCGTGAGCTCTCAGGCTCACCCCCTTATGCCTGTAAAAAAGTTTGTTAAAGTTAATAAGTCACTTGGTGTGTGGTAATGACGTCACATGTGGCTTCCTGTCACTTCCGAGTCGGAATTAGTCTGAAGATGGTGGGAGTCCACTTGGCTGTTCACTCATCTTACTGGTAAGTGTTTCACTCATCCCGTAGGGGTTGAAACGTAGATTATATTACAGATGTAACTAAAGTTTTTTTTTTGTTCCATTAACCCCTTAAGGACACATGACATGTGTGACATGTCATGAGTCCCTTTTATTCCTGAAGTTTGGTCCTTAACCCCTTAAGGACACATGACATGTGTGACATGTCATGATTCCCTTTTATTCCAGAACTTTGGTCCTTAAGGGGTTAAGGGGTTAAATCACAATTTTTTTCACAAGACCTGTGAGTGCACCCCTGACATTATTTGGTTATCTATATTAATTCAGCGACCAGAAGAGTGCCAAGCTGCATTTTTTTTAATATATATATATATATATATATATATATAGCTATATATAAATAAAAATAATAAAACAATATATATATATATATATATATATATATATATATATATATAAACAAGACAGAACCTCTTGCACTCCTACTTAATAAGTATAACCAGGTGCCAGGTCCCAATAATATAAAAATCAAAAAAGTATTACCGGCACTCTTGGAATAAATTCATCCAATTTATTTGTAGGTAGAACCAGTCAACGTTTCAGCTCCCGGTCGGAGCTTTCATCAGGACACACAAGGCCTTGTGCGTCCTGATGAAAGCTCCGACCGGGAGCTGAAACGTTGACTGGTTCTACCTACAAATAAACTGGATGAATTTATTCCAAGAGTGCCGGTAATACTTTTTTGATTTTTATATAAATATATATATACACACATACATACAAATATACATATATATACATATATATTTAAATTCTACAAATATATTTATATAATATTTTTACATAATCAAGTAATTTTATTAATTACAATCTGAAAGAACTGCCCAACAACCCAGGCAGAAAGTCCAGAGAATTTTGCTCGCAAGCCCTATATTTAACCCTGTAACTTTCCAGGACACCATAAAACCTGTACATGGGGTGTACTGTTTTACTTGGAAGACTTCGCTGAACACAAATATTAGTGTTTAAAAACAGTAAAACGTATCACAACAATGATATCGTCAGTAAAAATTAAATTTTTGCATTTTTCACACACAAACGGTACTCTCACTGACGAAATAATTGTTGTGATACGTTTTACTATTTTGAAACACTAATATTTGTGTTCTGCGAAGTCTCCCGAATACAACAGTACCCCCATGTACAGGTTTTATGGTGTTTTCTAAAGTTACTGAGTCAAATATAAGGCTTGAATTTCCTTTTTTTCACATTGAAATTTGCCAGACTGTTTATGTCGCCTTTGAGCCCATATGGTAGCCCAGGAATGAAAATTACCCCCATGATGGCATATCATTTGCAAAAGTAGACAACCCAATGTATTACAAATGGGGTTAGTCACAAACACTTGCCAAAATTAGCATTTAATTTAGTTTTTTGCATTTTTCACAAACAAACAAATATAAATGCTAACGGTGACCAGTGTTTGTGCCTAAGTGGCTACTAAAAAAGACTGGACATACCCCATTTGTAATACCCTGTTTTGTCTACTTTTGCAAATGATATGCCATCATGGGGGTAATTTTCATTCCTGGGCTGCAATTTGGTCTCAAAGGCAACATAACCAGTCTGGCAAATTTCAATGTCTATAAACTGAAAAATTGAATATGCTATATTTGACCCTGTAACTTTCCAAAACACCATAAAACCTGTACATAGGGGGTACCGTTTTACCCATGAGGCATCACTGAATACAAATATGTGTACTTTATTGCAATAACATCGAAAAGTATTGTGACATTCACAGTTAAAATGCCATGCAGAACTAAAAAAAATAACATTTCTTAATTTCTCATTTTTTAAAAATATTTTATTGATATTAAATTATGTTTACTATACAAATATTTTATGTGACATTAAAGCCATGTTTCTCATGAACAAAATGATATATGATAAGTGTGGGTGCACATAATATAAAAGAGGCGAATTACGCCTGAACAGACATATAGCGCAGATGCCATATTTTGTTTATGTTTTGATTTGATCACAACTTGTACAATTGGCTCAGTCCTTAAGGGGTTAAAGACAAACATTATCACACATACATTTAACCGCAATATCTTTAGGCACTAAAATTGGTGTATATAGGTAATCACAAATATAAATGGGATATGTGCCGATTTTAAATCATTAACCCAGAAGACATTCACATAACAAAATAGAAACCTATTAAGACATTGAAACATTAAGATTTAAACTTAAATCAGCAGGATTTCAGACACATTTTATTTATAAAGTGCTATACTTTTGCACTCCAAGTACATGTTTTGGTAAGATCTTTAAAATGTATATTTTTTTATTTTTTTTATTTTTTATTATTCTTTACCATGAAATTCCGAATGGGTGTGTTATTAACCACTTCGTATTGTATGAGACTAAATGAGGGTAATTTATAAGTGTTATGTTCATTACACATCAGTGCTTGCCACAGTTCATATAAATGATAGAAGATTTGTGTAAAAAAAAAAAAAAAAAAGTTTTTTTGAAAGTACAAACGTTCTAAATTTTCATACGAAACTTGTTTTATTTCTTAATAATATTATGCTATTACAATAGTTCAAAGAATGGAAAACATTTAATTTGTTGACGACTTTCATGTACAATTACCCAAATATGTAGAATCAATACTAATGTTATAGTGGTAATTTGTTTGATAAGATATGTGTAACAGTTTTAGTTTTGTTTTTCGTTAAAACCCCCCCACAATCGCGCATAAACCATTGCACCAACTACTGATTTCAAGACAGGTATTTAACTTTTCCAGTAACTTTGCTGCGGGAGGAGGTAGATTAAATTATTATTTAGAAATTGCATTTCTTTTAGCTAGCTCTGCATAATGAATGCCAACTCTGTTGGAGATTCCTCAATCAAATGCAAAAATATCAAAAGTGAAAATGAGACTTTCTAGATGAAAAACACTATATTTTTACATATTTTTTATCGCAAAAATAAATGTTTAATTCAGTGTGATACATCGAATTCCAATGTTAAATTAATTTTAAAGTCGTATAGTCTTATAGTCTACAGTACTTGATAAAGTCATTTTAAAGTCTTATAGTCTACAGTATTTGAATTATGCTTTAAAACTTAAAAAAAGTCCAAGTGGTTATATTCATAAATGGACTCTTCAAGCACCATAAACTACACAGCTTAATGTAGTGTTTGTAGAATCTTCACTCATTTCTAGGAAACCATGGGTAAACATTTCCTCTGATATGACTGATACTTCTGCACTCTAAATCCATTTCCTCTACTGGAGATGTTACAATGAACAAGTGCACATCCTTATTTTCCATACAAAATGTTTGTATAGTGTCAGCATGCAATACAATGTGAGGTGGTGAGCATCACCCGGACTGAATCATCGTTAAAGGAACACTATAGTGTTCAGAATACAAAACTGTATTCCTAATATTATAGTGTCGCTCTGTCCCTGTAGCAATCCCCCCACCCCGCCCTTCTCCTCCCCACCCCCCCCACCCATGGTCGGATAAAGTGTTCAAAAATGTTTTTTACTTTCCAGATTCCAGTACCTAGCTTCTTTGGCGCTGAATAACTCTCTGCCTCCGGCGGTCAGCAATGTGCACCACGCACACATTAGGCCTTCCTCATTGGAAAGCATTAAGTCAATGCTTTTCTAAAGGGATTTTTTAAGATGCTGGGCATCCTCATGCAAAGCGTGAGGATGCCCAGCATTGTTTCACATAGTTAAACTCTGTGAAAGGCCTGGAAGGGCCTCATTAGGCCTATGACACAGCCACAAGAGGCAGTCTTATCTCTGCAATTTAAACATTGCAGTTTCTCCAAAACTACAATGTTTTCACTCGAAAGATTAAGGGGACAAGATCACTGCAACCAGACCCCTTCAATGAGATGTCCCTTTAACCCTATCAGATGGTTGAATAAGTGTTAACCTTTTCGGTGGTGCTGAACTGACAGAGGGAGTCAAATTAAGACACAACCAAGGAAGATATTTCAGATAGCTGGTGATGGACACAAGACTGTGTGGTCAGCAGTCAAGTCATATTGAAAACCCAGGACATCATTAGTTTGCCGAGAAGCATGTGAGATGGAGATGAGCAAGGGTCAAGGATGGGATCTTGAAGAACACTAACAAAAAAAGCAGACAGGTACAATAGTCTGAATGAGGGATCTAAGAGGTTCCACTTGAACCAGGAAAGTGCACCTTTAGTAAACTAAGAGATAAGTTGGCAGATTGTAAGTGGTGAGGACCATCTTCAAAAGTGCAAATATCAAGTGGAGATCAGACAATTTGATTTACTTTGTATGTTGTTAAAGTGCTGCTTCAGCTAAGTGCTGTTGTTTAAATTATATAAAATTGTGAAGCACTTCTGGAAAATTATGTTTACCTGATTGTAAAAAATAAGCATATTTTAAATGTTTTCTGATCATACCTAGGGAATAAGATTAATGGTTTCATAGTCTAACTCCTGATTTTCAACTTACCCTCACGAATAAAGCAGCTAAAATACATAGAACCCAGGAACAATCCTAATATGGCTATTGCATAAGTACCCTGTATGAATCAAAGCAGCAAGAACCTCAATGTAGAATCTACTGTCCAGATAAACATGGAACTCAATGACTATGTGCTAGTTTCCCATAAGTTTGGTCATTCATGGGCTCTTGCCAAGTCCAATAGCTGCCCCAGAGTTCATTGTAGAGAGTTGCTAAGTTGCCATGTTGACTTCTACTTGCCTGACCATAACTATTCTCAAAAATATACTATTCAAAGAAGTGGTAGAAGAACAGAACAACATGAATAGTGCAATATTTCCAACCTAATATGTGGTGAGAGATTGAGATATTGTGAGTCCTAAATGTTTATAATGTATACATTGATGCTGAGAAGATGTAAAAGAAGTGACTTGAAAGAAAATGATCTCAATGGATTTTGTCATCGTCTTTAAAAACTGGAGCTAAAACAAGGTCTAAACCTGAAGAAAATGAGACTAATGATCAATTTTTTTTTTCCGGAAATGGTTGTAGATGTATGGTATTGCTTTACAGTGAAGGTTGTGGAGCTTAACAAAAAAGGAAGAATTAATTTGAAAAGACATTCTCCTTTCCTGAGCAGGAAATACAGTTAAGAATAAATACTGTGTTTTTAGATAGGAAATTGGCAGTCTGGATGGGTCACTTGGCTTTTATCTGCTTTCTATGTTTCCAAGTATCTAGAAATAGAACTTTGAAAGCTGTACTTAAGGAAGCAGAGTGGTTTCTGTGAAACGGATATTGGTACTAAGCACACTGTCAGAGGATCCAGGAATGGTATATACAGTCACAAACAGTTAATTCGGTATATCAACAACCCTTCCAAATCCAAATACTATTCTCCAGACATAGTATTTAAGGAACAATTTTATTTAAAAAATTTCTACAAAATAAAATATCTTTTGTATCCTCACCCATCAGTTGCTGGTATCTATTATGTTTCACAAGTTGTATCATAATTTTCCATTCTTGCTAAAGACTTACTCTGCCACGTTTCACCCAAGGTACAGATACCTGAGCAGAGTTGTACAAGGAACATGGTTTAGAGCAGTACCATAAACCCTATATTGGATAAAGAGTGCCTAAATAGTCTGTGCTCTTTGCAATGGAGACATCTTCTTGCTTAGACCAATCACTGCTCAAACCTATAGAGAGTTCTATAGAAATACAGATTCTATTAATATACTATAGATAACATGAGAGTTCATCTATGCTGATAGAAGAAAAGGACCGTCTTTTGAAGGCGTATTCCTTTATATTTTCAGTACTTCCAATGAGGAAATTGAAATTACAATGACACTATCTATCATTATCTTGTTTCTTATATTTTTTGGAATTATTGAGAATGGATAGTTCAATGTGTGCAAGGAACGATTACTCAGATTTGCTCCGAGAAAAGTGCCGGCTTTTGCTTACATACCTGAGCATATTAAATGAATATGACTGAAATACATTGACATTATACACATTATACTAAACTTAATACTAAAGATAGCAATCCATTTTTAAATATATGCTTATAGAAAAAAGTAAGAAACCTATGTGAAAGATAGCAGATATATGTTGTAATTTATTGATGCAGTATGTCAATGAAGAAATTAAAACTATCCTTGCTTTTCTTGTTTGCTATATGCAATGAAGAAAGTTGTATACATGGATTCCAGTTCTTCAGAATTTCCCATTTTCTGGGAATGTCACACTTTTAATAAAGAATGTAATTTTTTTTGTTCACATTGCACTGTGCAAGCGATTATAAACTTCGACACTCTGTAACTTACCTGGAGTCTGCCAGGTGTCCACCGTCAACTTCTCTTAAGCTGGAAGCTCACACACGGAGTTATGTAGTTAGAGACTCTTTCCTGAAAGTGGTCAGCACTTCTTTCATAAACTTCCAGCTCCACTTGAGGGGGTGGCCATCACCTGGAGGACCCAGAAAAGTTGTAAAACCATTCTAAAACTATTTTACTACTTGCCCTGGGACGTCACTTGATCACACTGATACCAAAACCACTGTTTAGGCTGTAGTGGTTATGGTGCACTGAGTGTTCCTTTTAGGACCTACACAAACTACTAAATAAAAAACAAACGGTCCAGCACTCCTCAGTACGTACTACGCTTTACAGAGAATTTATAAGTATGGAGGAGATCAGAACTGTTTGTTTTTTATTTGGATCTTTGGCTGATTATTGGACGGGCCCGCAGGCCAGGGGACACCCTCTTGAAAGCTGGAGTAAGTGCTGGTCTATCTTTTATCTACTAGACAAACGACTAGACAACCATTGTGATCAACCGTGCTGTCCTCTAAAATAAGCTCATCTGAGATTACTTGAATTGCAGGAAACAGGCGAGTCTTGCAATAACAAAATCTTAATAAAACCGTGTACCCACGGCTACAGGCAGAGTCACCCACAAATCTCTTTACACAAACACTTAAAACCTAATGTGTTCATGTGAATTAGCGCATTGGAGAATGTGAATATTTTTCCTCTTGCTACATTACCACCCAGAGTTACAATTGCATTGTACATGTAAAAAAAAATCCATGTGAAGCACTTTAAATTATTAAACAATGTAGAAAATGAAAGGATTATGATTCGGATGAATGATTCCATTTAATGCATCTTCAGATAAGCTAACTGTGTGAGCCTGATACAAAAAACGTTATCCAAGTGAATACAGATATTTCACTTTGATTCTTGCAGGAGTAGCCTCTGGCTGTTTAACCTATTGGCTGCCAGGCAGAGCTGGAATGCATTGCTATCCTACCCTATCCTACCATGTAGGAAAGGGTTAATGGACAGCCACACCCTGACCCGTCACCTCTTGCAATGCCACAGCCTTTAAATTCATTTGCTGCAATGCCTTAAGCCACATGATTAGTTGTGACAGGTCTCTTCAAAGGTGACCTCAGAAGACCTTTTCGTACTAAAGAAAACATAGCTATAAGGACTGATTCATTGTACTTACTTTTACTTATGTTTCATGTAAAACCGTTATTATCGCTCAATATGCTATGTTTTAATGCCTGTCTGGATTCTTCTGTCCTGAATTTAATAGTCAGTAGTAAGTGTATTTTCTATGATGCTTGAAGTTTATGAGGAAATAATAACGTACTAACGGTAAGGTTCTTTTAATAATACATTATGCACCATATGTAATCACACATATAATTTATGTCCAATATAATACATATATAATCAATGCATTGGGGCTGATGTGTGCTGTAGTCATTGCTGCAGCCCAGGAGTAGTGGGAGTTTCCGTGAAGGGCTTAATTTGATATATCCCATTGTACAGCACTGCGGAATTCGTTGGCGTTTTTATAAATCATGATAATAATAATAGTAATAATAATAATATATAATCACAAGTCAGACCTTGACAATTCAACTTGTAGTAACACTTGTAATGTTGTAGCCCAGAAAAGCTGTTGTACCAGATTTTATAGGCCCCTATTTCCAGATTCAATCCCTAAGCAGAAAAAAATTACATATTATTGAAATATATGAAAAATGTGGGCAGGACAATAGGTAAAAAAAAAATCACTTACACATTAGAAAAAATGATTACGTGAGTGGATGAACATGGATGGAGTTTATCTTAGAATGTGTAGAGTTCCACTGAACTGTATACCTCATAGAAACATAGTGACATTGTGACGACAGATAAGAACCATTCGGCCCATCTAGTCTGCCCAATTTTCTAAGTACTTTCATTAGACCCTTAAACTCCTTTACTGTGTTAACCTCTACCACTTCAGCTGGAAGGCTATTCCATGCATCCACTACCCTCTCAGTAAAGTAATACTTCCTGATATTATTTTTAAACCTTTGCCCCTCTAATTTAAGACTATGTCCTCTTGTTGTGGTAGTTTTTCTTCTTTTAAATATAGTCTCCTCCTTTACTGTGTTGATTTCCTTTATGTATTTAAATGTTTCTATCATATGCCCCGTGTCTCGTCTTTCCTCCAAGCTATACATGCGAAGATCCTTAAACCTTTCCTTGTTTATCATGCAATCCATGAACCAGTTTAGTAGCCCTCTTCTGAACTAGCATTTCCTGCTGCTCTATTACATTGTCTGTCTACCTTTAAGTCATCTGAAATAATTATGGGTTTTTATGTCCAAGCAGAATTATCTTGCACTTATCCACATGAAATGTCAGTTGCCACAACTCTGACCATTCTAGTTTACCTAAATCATTTGCCGTTTGGCGTATCTCTGCTGGAACATTAAACCTGTTACATATCTTAGTGTCATCAGCAAAAATACATACCTTACCATCAAGACCTTCTGCAATATCACTAATAAAAATATTAAAGAGAATGAGTCCAAGTACAAATCCCTGAGGTACCCCACTGGCAACAAGACCATGTTTTGAATATACTCCATTGACTACAACCCTCTATTGCCTGTCACTCAGCCACTGCCTTACCCATTCAGCAATATTGGAATCCAAACTTAAAGTTTGCAGTTTATTGCTAAGTATTCTATGTGCATATCATGCATATCATAATTTAACCCTTTAATTGTTAGACGTTAAGCTGAGCAGAATGCATTGACTATGCCTGTAGCAAGTATGGAGTGTAGAATGTTGACTGTCCAGCCAAAATCCACTTGGAGCTAGGATCTTATACACTCTGATGATCATTAAACAATGTTACATTCTTTCATTGAAAAATAATTAAGCCAAGAAAACTTATTGCACTTTTCTTGATTTTAGATCCCTCAAGTCCCAAAAGCACAAAAAGATTAAGCCAAAGCAAGTATTTTAGTGCTTATTTTAACTTTCTAATTAAGCTGAAAATTAGCAAATCACAAGAGAAAATAAATATGGAAAAAAAGACACACATTTTAATGTCAAACTCACATCCATTGAGACCATGGCTTAAACTTATTTAATCTGCTAATTGGTGCTGGAGCCTATCATTACGGCTCATCTTCGTTGGATGGTTTATGCAGTGAAGACCTTTACATCCCAGATGTTTTTGAGCTGCATTTATTCTGATACTCAACCCGTCTTTTGGTTGTTTGATTGCATGAGCACCCACATGTTCTAAGCTTTAGAACCCAGCATTAAAAGGTTGTACATAATCTAGTGCAATGGAAGGGGAATCCAACATGCCAATAGCACCTGCAAATGGGACTTCATGCCCTGCTTTCTGATATATTCACTGAAACCCCTTTCTTGATGCCCCTAGTTTTATATTTTTTTCCATTTGTTAATGCATCAGGATGCAAAATATAATTTGAAAAACTGTCTGCTTTATGATATGTAGGTGGTTTTTGATAACCACATCCCTTTGAATATAATTTTTTTCATAACTCTCTATTTTTCCTCCACAGGTTCCTGGATTTTCCATCTAAAGCACCGTTGTCCTCTGAAGGTTCAGAAACCTTGAATCAGGTGCAGAGGATTAATACTCCAGAGAGCCCTAAACAGATTACCATTTCCCACTTTCACTATTTGTATAGTAATGAAGAATCGGTCCAAACTTGGCCAAGTATCTACACAGTTCCAGTGCTTCCATCTAACCTCTAGGCCATAGGCAGCTGCCTTAGGTCACCTTATAGATAATCATGCTATGAGTATGTGCTGTAACATTACAGATGCCAGCATACCTTGCATTGCCTTCCTAACTCACTGTGCCACCACATTCCTCTGCTTCTGTTAATCCACCATTGTTGGTTCTTATTCCTGAGTCTTTAGTCTGTTTTGTCAGCTTCACCAGGTGTGGTTTTATGCCCAACATGTTCCTGGAATTTATTCAACTTTTCTTATGATTGCTTCACCTGATGCTACTGAGTTTCTTTTTGCTCAGCCTGGTTTTACTAGCTATAGATATGCCCTACATTTTTACTTAGAATATGCCTGTATCAGTCAGAGTACTATGAGTGCTACGCCAGTGCATCATTTTTCTATTTCATTCATTCTATGCTAGAGATGAAGTATCTTGTTTGTATTCTGTTTTTATTGCTAAGTTCCTTTAATGTTCAGTTCTGATGCCTACTTCGTAATTCACACCTTTGTCCTCTTCCTTTGTTCAGTTGTCTGTTAATTTAACAGGTATTTGAGTTCAGGTCAAACCTTGGACTATTGGACTATTAGGGCCATATCAATCTTCTAGTATTCAATATTCTTTTACCCCTTACATAAAATGTTGTATTTAGCAAAAATCTGAAAAAAATAACCTCCATCTAGAATAATTGTAAGTTCCTACAGGAATATAGCCTTCAACTCCTCCTTTATTTGTTTGTCAAATTTTGTATCGTCTCAGATGGATTGCACATTTGTCGTTTAATTTATACTAATTGAACCCATACACCGTGCTGGAATGTGTCTATGCTTTATAAATAAAGAATATTAATTTAAAATAAATAAATAAATAAAAATCTATCTCTAGTTGATGGTTTTGCCTTTGTTTGACACATACCTCACTAGGATATATAAGAAAAAGTTCTGGTTCATTTTAAGATACCATATTCATTTTTGCTTTATCTGTTTGAACTTGACTAATGAAATTATACAATTTTATAAATTATACATTAATGAAATTAAATTGTCTTATACTGGTTATGGTGCCTAAACGACCCCCCTTTATAGAGCAGTGATGTTGAGTATGAGATTTCATGATATTTGACATCATTATTATTATTATGATATTTATAGAGCGCCGTCAAGTTCTGCAGCGCTTTACAATGGGTGGACGAACAGACATGTATTTGTAACCAGACAAGTTGGACACACAGGAACAGAGGGGTTGAGGGCCCTGCTCAATGAGCTGACATGCTATAGGGAGTGGGGTAAAATGACACAAAAGGTAAGGATAGTATTAGACTAGTGACAGTTGCAGAAGAGGAATCAGTTGGGAGCTATTAAGAGTTTAATTGATACGATTTTATGAAGAAGTGGGTTTTTAATGATTTTTTTGAAGGAGTGGAGACTGGGTGAGCATCTAACGGAGGATGGAAGCGGGTTCCACAGGAACGGTGCAGCCCTCGAGAAATCTTGAAGGCGAGCATCAGAGGTGGGAGTACGGACAGAAGATAGACGTAAGTCTTCAGCAGATTGTAATGGCCTAGATGGGACATACTTGTGTATAAGGGAGGATAGATAGGTGAGAGCAGCATTATGTAGAGATTTGAAAGCAAGAACCAGAATTTTAAATTGAGCTCTATATTTTATTGGAAGCCAATGTAGGGACTGACAGAAGGGTGAGGCATGGGAGGTGCGGGCGGACAGGAAGATGAGCCTCGTCGCCGCATTGATTGTGGACTGTAACGGTGCAAGTTGGGAGCATGTAAGACCACTGAGAAGCGGATTACAGTAGTCAAGGCGAGAAAGGACAGTGGAATGGACCAAAACCTTAGTCGCATCTGGCGTTAAGTAGGGGCGGATGCGCGCAATGTTTTTGAGATGGAAATGACAGGATTTGGCGAAAGATTGAACATGAGGCTTGAAGGAGAGGTCGGAGTCAAAGAGAACACCTAGGCAGTAAGGAGCTGATGGTAGCACTGTTGACTTGGAGGGAGACAGACACAGGAGTAACAACACTTGAGGGAGGAAAGACCAGAATTTCAGTTTTGGTCAAGATTAGTTTAAGGAAGTGGGCAGCCATCCAGTCAGAAACAACAGAGAGGCAGTCAGAGACACTAGTCAAGAGGGACGAGGAGAGATCAGTAGAGGACAAGTAGATATGCGTGTCATCTGCATAGAAATGATATTGGAAGCCAAAGGAGCTAATGAGTTTACCAAGGGAGGCAGTATAGATGGAGAACAGTAGGGGACCAAGGACTGAACCTTGGGGGACACCAACAGAGAGGAGTTGGGGAGAAGAAGCAGAGCCAGAGAAAGAAACACTGAAAGAGCGCTGGGAGAGGTAGGAGGAGCACCAGGAGAGAGCAATATCTTGTAGACTGATATTGCGGAGGATGAGAAGAAGCTGTTGACAGTGTCAAAAGCTGCAGACAGGTCAAGGAGAATTAGGATAGAGTAGTGATCACGAGATTTTGCAGCGGGTAGATCATTGGGTACTTTGGTCAGTGCCGTTTCCACAGAGTGCTTAGTGCGGAAACCAGACTGAAGCGGGTCTAGCAGAAAGTTGGACTTGAGGAAGTCTGTCAATCTCGCATACACAATTCTTTCAAGGTTCTTGGATGCAAAAGGCAGTAGCGAGATAGGACGATAGTTGGATGGGGAGTTAGGGTCAAGATTGGGCTTCTTTAGAATTGGGGTTACAGTTGCATGTTTGAAGGGCGATGGAAATATACCAGAGGAGAAAGAGAGATTGAGAATTTTAGTGAGAGGTGGAGAAAGAGAAGAAGACAGAGTACTTGAAGATGAGATGCAAGGGAATTGGATCTAGGGAGCAGGTGGTGGGGTGCCAAAGTTACTTTCGGTTAATACAAAAGGGCAGCAGAGGTAAGTATGTTTTAACTCACCTAGTAAATGCTTCAATACTATTCCAAAGAAGGAACAATTCCACTTTAATGTAATTTATTAAACGTAAGGACCCACATTTTAATGAATTACTAAAACTATAAAAAAAAAACCCCTAGGATTTTTAAATCCATTAAATGCTTCACAAATCTTAAAATCCATCATAAATATTCATTTAATCTACTAATTGAGTGCATCTTAAATTATTAAAATTGTACTGTTACATATTTACAAAATGTAAAATATAATTTATTTTGTCAAGATTTTTTTAAATCAAGTATTTCTTTGTAGGGTCAAAGTAGAATTAGCCCCAGGGGAGATGATAATTTTCTAGTTAGGTGATGGGTTGATTAGATGTCTGCAACAGATTGTCTAAATTCCAAGGCTGGTGATCTAAAGAGCAATATTGAAAGTAACTTAAAGAACTGTTGACTAGTTTTATCAAGTTTATAAACAGCATTTTACTTTGTTGGACTTAATGAGCACATGGGAAATGAAGGGATGACCCCTCCCCCCCCCCCCCGTAAATTTTTTTGGACAGGACATGAGATGGTCAGGAAGGACATATCGGTTCTCTTATTTCCAGGCTCTCCACAAAAAAAAATTTAATTAGCACTTTAATTAAGTAACATTCTGCAGAAACAAAAATATATATACAAAAACAAAAAAACAGCAACACATCTACATCGGAACATCTTTAGACAAGTGCAAATGGCCCTGGAAACGCTTACTTGACAGATATCTATGTAGTCAAGGTTAGCTATGTTTGGGATAGCTGGGTGGATTTTTCAACTGGGGTCCAGTGGTGTTGCTGGGCAGGAAGGCGGTCGGATGTGCCGGCGGGCGCTCTAAGTTTTCAGCGAGGGAGCACTGTCCCCTGACATCTCTCTGCTCAGCTCCCTTGCGCGCCGCAGAGTGATACCGGGAGCCAGAATATGACTTCATATTCCGGCTCCTGGCATTACTGCGGGTCACGCAAGGGAGCTGAGCAGAGAAAGCTCAGGAGAAATTGCTCCCTCGCCGCCCGCACGGAAAACAAATTGCTGCCTGCTCTTGGGCTCCTATAAAACAAGGCAAACAAGATATTTGCCTGGGCATTTAGGGGCAATTTTTTTTGGAAATTGCCTCGCGGTAGATACTTTTCTGCCCCAAACTAACCTTGCAGCCAATAGCTTTGCATACTACTTTACCGACAAGATTGAACAGATAAGGAAATAGTTCTCCCCACCTTGCCATTGTCTTTCTCAACCACACGTAGATCATACCTTTCGTACCCTTCAGACTTTCTCAACGGCTACTGAACAATAGGAGGCTGCGCTTCTCCTTTCCTCTTGCCCCACCACTTGCCCGCTCGAACCTGTCCCATCTCCCCTTGTCTTGTGCCTTCCTTAACACACATCTACAACTGCTCTTTCTCTCCTGTCCGCCCCCTCTAACTATCGTCCCATATCTCTGCTCCCTTTTTCCTCAAAGCTTCTGGAAATACTTGTCTTTGCCCGTGTGTCTCACTTCCTCAATTACAACTCTCCATACCAATTCTTCTTGACCTATCTGCTGCCTTTGACACCATTGATGGTGCTCTCCTTCTTCAAACTCTTCAATCACTCGGTCTCTGTGACTCTGTCCTCTCGTGGTTTTCTTCTCATCTCTCTCAACGCTCATTCAGTGTCTCCTTTTCAAATGATACCTCCTCCCCTCGTCCTGTCTTGGTTGGAGTCCCCAAAGGCTCTGTCCTTGGTCCCCTTCTATTTTCTCTTTATACAGCCTCTCTTGGCAAACTTATTTCCTCTTTTGGATTCCACTACCACCTGTACGCTGATGACACCAAGATATATCTCTCCACCCCGGACCTCTCCCCTGCCGTCCTGCAACATGTCACTGCTTGCCTATCTTCCATCTCTGACTGGATGTCCTCCCGATTTCTGAAAATCAATTTTTCTAAAACTGAGCTCCTTGTCTTTCCTCCTCCTAATACAATCCTCCTTTTTCGCTCTCCCTTCAAGTTAGTGGTATCCACATAAGTCCATCCTTGCAAGCGTGCTGTCTTGGCGTTATACTTGACTCTGGCCTCACCTTTGAGCCTCACATTCAGTATGTTGCCAAATCCTGTAGATTTCATCTTAAAAACATAGCCCGCATCAGCCCCTTTCTTACACAAGATGCCAGCAAGGAGCTTGTCCATGCTCTAGTAATTTCCTGAATGGATTATTGTAAGCCTGTCCTGATTGGTCTTCCCAAAAGCCGTATTGCCCTTCTACAGTCTGTAATGAATGCTACCACCAGACTGATTTTCCTCTGTAGTCGGTCCTCTTACACCTCACCCCTCTGTCAGTCCTTACATTGGTTTCCTGTATCCTATAAAAGTCAATTCAAAGTGCTAACCCATACCTATAAAGCACTGAACAATTTTAGCCCCTCTTATATCTCATCACAGATCCATAGGTATGCCCCTTCTCAGTCTCTCCGCTGTGCCCGTGACGTTCTCCGTTCCGCTGTTCGCATGGTACGGCCAGCTCACGCTTGCAGGACATCTCGCGGGCCGCTCTTTTCCTGTGGAAAAGCCTGCCTACCTACCGCCTTCAGACTCTCCCCTAGTCTTCAATCATTTAAGAAGTGCCTTAAAACACACCTCTTTAGGAAAGCTTATGGCCTCCCAGACTAACCTCTACCTCACATACCTGTCTCTTGCTCTCTTCTAAAGGGCAGCACTCTACTCTCTCCTCCAGCTCTGCTTCACTCCCACCTATTTTGATTTCTATTCCCTGTCCTAATGTGTTTTATACCCCACCTCCTATAGACTGTAAGCTCGTTTGAGCAGGGTCCTCTTCAATCTATCGTTCCTGCAAGTTTTCTTGTAATTGTCCTATTTATAGTTAAATCCCCCCTCTCATAATATTGTAAAGCACTACGGAATCTGCTGTCGCTATATAAATGGCGATAATAACAATAATAATAATCTATACATACACTGTAACAGAGGCACTTTAATCCACCGGTATATGCTTGTATGCCAGAGTGTGTTTTGTTGATAAAATTTATATGTTTTCATAAACTTTTAATGTTCTTTCCCCTCCTGAATTTGAGTCTGAGTAACGGCTTCATTCACGCGCAGTAACAGCCAGCCAAAGAAAATAGAGACAAAACTACACTTTCTAAACATATTTCGACTTTCATTTCAGAGTTCAGCCTTTCCAGTGAGAGGCAAAAAAAAAAAGCATCTGTCAACACCATAAGAGAAGGAACAGATTTAAATTTTTAAATGTCTCTGCAGTATAAGAGTCGTGTTATGTTTGATGATATTACTCCTCAAGGTGATCCATTTAAGTCATTGAACAACATGGTTCTTATGCAGCATTATAAATTGTATTCCCTTTTCCCTTAACTAACATATGGGGGATTTAATCCATGCTCTGTTCTTTATATGATCTACATCACTCATCCCAACTTTTTGCTACGAGCCAGACTAGTGGCTGTGCTTTCCTGCAGAGGTAAGGAATGTCTCTGCGCCAATTATAGTCAGGTGCATGCTGAAGGTGAAGTGCTCCATCATTACACCATGCTAGGGAACCCCTATGGGTTGAAATGCAGCATAATTGGTGCAGCCTACGATATACACACTACGAATGGAACTCTGATGCTCTAAGGCTCTGTTAGTGTGGCAGGCAATTTAAAGCAGAGGTAGCTGCAGGGGACAGTGAATACAGTTTCAGATAAAACAAGCAGTCTGCCAAGAATTAGAGGATTTTCTCACCAATAGGGGTAGGGTTGTCCTTGGTGGAAGAGATAACATTTAGATAGAAGGAAGCAGGAAAGGAGAGCCTTATCTTAGAATTCTAAACCCAGAATGTTTTTACTCTGTCTGTACTTGTAAAAATAAATAAAGAAATATATATATATATATTAATAATTATTTTCATAGGAGTTTTAGCTGTGTAACCATAGAAGTTCATGCAAAAACAGTTTACATATCTAGATAGTAAGGTACACAACGTAGAACAGTAAGTTACATTTAATGTAAACAATTACAAAGCTTGAGCTTATTATACAGAGATGCGAAGTATGCTGCACTCTATAAATAATAATATTAATTAAACGTAAATGTTGTTGCTGTTAGGAAGTGAAGGATATATCTCAGCTTTAGAAGATACGTTATGTTACCACTGGTTCTATCTTTTAACACCTTCACAATTATATGTGTGGAATTCCAGGTAGGATACCCATTTACTATACCCATCTCCTCTCTGTGTGAAAATATTTGATCAGAGGCACACCTAGGCTAGTTGGCACCCAGGACAGAATTGCCTGTGGCACATCTAAGAATGTATATATAGTAAAATTAAAGAAACAATGTAAGCACCATACTTTAATAGATTGAAGTAATTGTGACACCTGAAGTCCATGGGTTCTAGGTCCCACTTCACTATTACACGGTTTACCCACAGTCCAGTAGACATTCTTGGTACCCAGAAGTCTGACCTGCTAGGAAAATATCGCTGAGCAATCCTGCCATTCCAATTCTATCTCTTGCCATACCAGTTCACACTAGGGATTGAACCATTGATTGAATAAGAGCACTCAACAAATGCTTGCTATCCATGGTATGGTGTGAAGCTGATTATAGGGCCATATTGGGATTGAAATCTGGGATTCAGGCTGTCATTATTATTATTATTATTATTATACATATATAATAATATGGACAGAACATCTCTTCTAAATTGAAGTAATATTCATACATTGCTATTAAAAGTGGAATAGTTACTGAAATGTAAACACTCAACCATCAACAAAGAGTGGAGGGGAGAGGGAGGGTATATATGATAAAACCAACCCATAGAAGAGAATAAAAACTAAATCTAGTGCAACTTAATTTGATAATAAAATGATCAAATTAAGTGTAAATTGTGAATTCATGGCACTGACATTAGCTAGAGCCTACAAAGACCGTCTCTAAACTGGATGGCACGTGTACTTTTAAAGTGGTATACGGCCTCTCTTGGCTTGCTTCAGTGAGTACTCCAGAATGAGTTAATTAAATAAATCCACAAATGGCGTAATATCTTCAGACAAGTGTAATCAACACATCTTACAAAAGGTATATTGCTTATCTTTTCTACAGCCCCAGGGAAACGGCTATATGTTTTAACTCGCAGTGCCAATTAACGATGGCAATTACCCCCTTTGCAGTATAAATCAGCAGAGCAGCAGCAAATATTCTACTATATAGACTATTAAAATTAACATTTAGTTCATGCATTCATAAAAACCAAAACCTTTAAAAAACAATACCAATATATGGACAAATAAATACGTGGGACCGTTCAATCAGAGACACGTTTTGTTGTATGTTGGCTTTTTTAGTTGGAGTAGCATTGAACTCTTTTTAAATCTCCCTGTATTGTGCAGAAAATCTGAACTCTTTTCGATGGTCCAATCATGTGCGAGTGAGGGCAAAGTCTTGGCAACAACATATCCAAGACAGCCATATTGTCTTTACAGGAAGCGACGTATCAGGAGATAACTTCCTGTGATTTCTGATCCAGGTAGAGAAAAGTCTTGGTCACATGATACAAGTCCCTGTCCACCTTGTGGCCATAGAAACATTTAGAAGTGGGAATTTTATAGTGGCCAGTAGAGAAAACCCACATTAGTGTTGTGCAAAATACAAAACAAAAGGTCAGCGCTAATTAACACAGGATTATTCGGTAGGCAGCGACCCCAGCAAAGGGAATCCCTCAAAACCCTTTGGAGAAAACAAGAAGAACAAAAGTAAAGGGAAGGGCTGCTCCACAGTTAAACACTAATAGTACAACTTATTTGGCACAAAAGCAGAAATAGGTCCAAAAGTCTCACAAAGAAAGTTTTTATAATCCAAAAATGAAAAAGTCAGTGCTTGATATGATGTACTGTCCTCAATTCAGCTTGACCATAGATAATATGGAAGACAAAAGACAGGGATAGGTGATAGTGTAGCTTGTTGAGTACAGTCTTTTATATAAGGAAAAGGTAACGATGGGACACTCACATTTGGAAGAGCTACAGCCAGCTCTAGCAGTATAAGCATACAGCTGTATAATCCCCGCTTTAAAGGATAAACGGCAACTGTCAACCACGTTCACACCAAGATGACATAAAAGACAGGAAACATTAGTGTTGTAGCTGCTGATTTACATATTGTTTAGTCATCTAAAAATTAACAAGTTGTTGTTAGCCTCTGTTGTTACAATTTATTTTAAATAAAAATCTCTTCTAAGCCATTTAGTAGTGATCCTGGATCTGGGGTATGTGACTCCAGGCACCACAACAACTTCAATATGTTGATATGGTTATGGTGCCTACAGTGTCCTTTTAATGCTTTATTTTTCATATAAAGACAAATACTATATATTTTTTCCAGAACGATTCATAAAAATATTATACAATTGCTGTTACACTTGAAACAGAAGGCTTTCTAGAGATCCCAATTGTCTCATTTTCCGTACAGTTTGTTGTGGCACCCATCTGCATTATGATTTTGATTTGTATTTGAAAACCTATTAAAATTTATAGAGCTGTTAGTAAAACTATTTGGTGTGAGACGCTCCACTACAGCACAGATACTGCACAATTAACCAGAAGAAGAAAAAAGATGGAGCCTTTTGAAAAACTCCTTTAATGCTTGTTTTTAGTGAAAAAAAAAAAAATGAATGTTCTCACTGGCATCATTTTTCTAAAACACTCACCTAATATAATTTCTCTGGCAAAATGGAAACATATTTTATGTGTTTCTTCCAATAAATGCTCCATTCTGTTATTGTAGCTATCTTGACATAAAACATGAATCTAAAGGAAGTTTAAATTCATGGAGCTTCACACTTCGACCTTCATGTGGGATTGAATCCAGATACGTGCGTTTTTTTTTTTTTTTCTCTCTAACATTTTACTTCAAGAAGTTTACACGATCTCGGAAAACAGGAAGCCACGCCTTCATTTCCAAGAGGAAAAGGTCAGTGGTGTTGGATATTTGGAAATATTGAATTGAATCCCAAAACAGCTTATTCTGTCGGGCAAACCTTCACATCATTAATCTAATAAATGAAACTAAGAAATAAAGTACAGAAAAACAATGACAGCATGAAACTGCCTTCATGAAAATCACCGAGTGAAATAAGCTAGCTGCTGATTATTAATGCCTTCAAGAAAGAATTATTATGGAAAAAAATGATCAGCTGACAAACACAGTTAACGAAAGAATAGCAAATGATGTCCTTTTTCATTTTATGTCAATCTGACACATTCTTATTACGCAAGTACTTAAAAAGCCTTTGTGGACTGATGATTTCTCTCCTTGTAAAGGAACAACAGATTAAAGCAACACTCTAATGTTCGGAATGCAAATGGGAATTCTCAACGCCATAGAACCCTGTTAACAGTTTAGGTGTTCGTCCCCCTGCCTAGAGGAAAAAAAACTACTTTTACTCACCTTTTCTCCCATGCAGCGCTGGTCTACATGCTTCCGTTCCGCCTCCATGGCTGAGATCATAGGAAAGCATTAAAAGGTTATTGTTCATGCGCAACTAAATGATTTATGAGGTCATCTGACAGAAATAGCTGAGTTGTTATCGGTTATTTAAGAGAAAGGGCATCTAGTGGCTGTTTGAGTGACAGTTACTAGTTGCCTTTAAACCCTGCATTGAAAACATTGCCATTCTGTAGAAAAACGGACATGGCACCCAGACCACTTCATTGAGAGGAAGTGGTCTGGGTGCCTAGGGTGTTTCCTTAATGATAAATGACCATATTTAAGCAGTAAATATTGCAGTTAGCATGTCAATCTCCCATGTTCCACCGATATTGAGGTACTGTGACATAGTGGTGGGCTTACCACAATATGGCCATATTGTGAAACTGAATCCCCATGTTTGTTTACTAAGATAGGGGATTTTAAGTAGCTTTGTCAAATTTAAAACAATATATTTTGTGTGTTTACTGTTCCTTAATCTATATTTTATAAATTTATGTGTATGAGACACTATTGTCTATATTTGTGTGTTTGAAAGACTGTGTATGTATATAAGTAAACATAAAACAGTATGCATGTGCAGTAACGTTTGAAGCAGTGTTTGAATATAAATGTATGTTTGAGAAAGTTAAACATATAGCCGTTTCCCTGGGGCTGTAGAATCTAAATATGAGACAGAATATGCATGTTCCTGTATGTTCGAGGGAGATTGTGATACATCTTTTGTGGGTGAATGTTTACATGGCTGTGTGTTTGATGAAGTGTGTGTACAGGTATGTATACTGGAATTACAGTGTGTACATGATAAGTATTTTGGGTTAAAACTATATATATTTGAGGGAGAATAACTATGTGCACAAGTATGCTTGTGGGAGAGTATGTATAAGAATGCTTATTTGGCATGTATATTTAAGGCAGGATATGTGGATATACATGCTTAAATGTAGGAATGTATGTGTTAATACATTAGAGCTCCCAAGGTCGATCTTACTTTTCAAGCCTTTAATATTGAAATAATGGTAATTATTAATGATACTGTGACACTGATATTTACACACTTATTACATTGCATACAAGACACGCATTGCATCAAGACATTAATACTTTTTACGGAGTTAACAAAATCTTTTAGTGTTTATGAGAATGTGTTACTGGGTTACACTGTATGTTCTACAATATATCAGTGATATGGATAATAATAGAATTACTGATATTACCATGAAGACGTGAGATAATATCACTTTATGCTATTTTTGCCTATAAGGTTGATTTATCAAGTAATTGTATTTTAGGCACTTTGAAGAAGTAGTTCAGTAGATTAACACAGCGTGAATTGATATTATCAAGCACTATAATACATTTATTCTGGAAAAATATAATTTCTACAAAGAAAAAAAAAAATAACAAAGCACTATCCCAACTGAATTTTACATTGCTGAAATTCACAGCATTTAGATCTTTTGCTTCGACTGAAAAAAAGTTTATTTTTCTTCTTTCTATGTAATTTTGTACTTTTAATAACTTTGACACCCTTAGCTGTGAAATTTTGCACCCGTAGAGATTAATCCGATTAGAACGATCATAAACAATGTACAACAGTCCATGGGCTTTGATAAATGACTCTTGTATAACACAGCATGATAATGGATAAGATCGCACATTGATGATAAGGGGACCCACCGTCTAATGCTTTGTCCTTACGTCGATGGAGAAGGGATTAAATACACACATACACGTAACTAAAGATAGCTTTAAATCCAGGGCTCAAAAACTAAAACAAGAATTCATTAATACATTAAATTATAATGAACTGACTTACTGTTCCTGCAATTACCTGTCACATAGCTCTGTATAATTTACACAGAGAGCAGTGTGTAAGCTAGAGTGTAGTTTACCCTGACCTATACAGATTTTGACGATTTTGTTGCATGGAACTTTAGCTAGAGGAATATATTTTAGAGCAAATTTTAGAGACCACGGCTTTATCTGGCACTTAAGAAATCTTTTGCGAATATAAAACCTAACAGTCCCATAACCAGTTTAATTGAAAACTACTGCAACTACCATAAAATGTTACTAGGATGGTAAAAGTCATAATAATAGTTCACTTTTATATAGTACAGCTCTTGTGCACAGTAGTCCAGCCATTTCGGGTTCTGTCGTTAAGAATTTTCTAAATGCAATTATTAAGCTCAAGGCAATTAACCAACTCACTTAAAGTGGGTTTCAAAATTTAAGGAGTTTTATTTTATATTATCTGCCCTAAAGAGTCTACCGTTATGGAACTGCCTGGTTATAATAATGGAAATTGCATGTTTCCTACAGATCCATGTTTCACAAAGGTGCAATTGATGCTTAAAATACGGTATCATTGTAGATAAAGATCTGGTTACGTCCGTTGTGTACAATAAACCAGTGAATAAATGTGTTAACTGTGCTTATGTACATACAGATGCTACAGATTGACGGTGTGCACCTTCGTTCAATTACTGTCCTGAAATTAAACCCTTGTGACTAGAGGTTTTAGTGGGCTAAAGTAGTTATGGTGCTTCTTTTGTGTTCCTAATTGTTCCTTTAGGTAGACTTATAGAGAAATTGTGTACAGCACACACTACTTGAATCCCAAATATTATTTTTATTATTATGATATTTATATAGCGCCATCAAATTCCACAGCACTTTACAATGGGTGGACGAACAGACATGTAGTTGTAACCAGACAAGTTGGACACACAGGAACAGAGGGGTTGAGGGCCCTGCTCAATGAGCTTACATGCTAGAGGGAGTGGGGTAAAATGACACAAAAAAGTAAGGATAGTATTATACTAGTGACTATTGCAGAAGAGGAATCAGTCAGCAGCTATTAACAGTTTAATTGATACGCTTTTATGAAGAATTGTTTTTTTGAACAATTTATTGAAGGAGTGGAGACTGGGTGAGCATCTAACGGAGGAGGGAAGAAAGTTCCACAAGAACGGTGCAGCCCTCGAGAAATCTTGAAATATCTCTAAGACAAGGAAACAGAATTTGAATATGTGATATATTATTTTTTATATTTCTTACTTATTGAATAAAGACCACATTTTTGTCCTTAAAACTTCCTGGGTGACTTTCCTTATTAAGTCTATTCTTGCCATACTCTGCAATTGATCCAAAATGTTTTGGGAGCATAATGGATCAAGCGGGTCCTTCAAGAATATTAGACATCACATATATAGAGCTTTAAAAATTGAAAACTAATGTTGCATTTTTAGCTTAAATTGTTAACTTTGTGAAACATCTCAATTAATAAAGTTTATTTGAGGTATTTTGGCCTGAAATCTCCAAAATTTCCAGTTTAGGTAATAATCCAGGAGTCCGTTTTCTTCTCGTCTTACTTTACCCATTACATGCAAAACTCACAATTACAGGAGCAATGAGTTGCCTGTGAATTCAACTTACTTCCCACTCAAGTCAAGAGGGCTTTTACCTGGAAGAATTTGCATACATATGGTAAATTTGTCTTGCTCTGACTTGAGATGCCTCCAACTTCGGAACAAATATACACATGCACGTATACTTGAGCAAACGACGAGCGAAATGGCTGAACATTTGGTATTCGCAGTTCCGCCCATGGCACCAAAAAAAGGCGTGGCTTATGGAAAAAAAAAATTATAGATGGCTAGGGGAAAAAACTATTCTATATTTATATATTTATTAAATATATATATAATATATAAAATAGATTTGTTGCGGCTCTTCCTCCTATTCCCTGTATTCATTACTTTTTCACATTTGATCTTTGAAATATTTACATTATGTATATATTTTGCAATACACTGATTGGCTCATGTTATAGTTTTAACCCCTTAAGAACCAAACTTCTGGAATAAAAGGGAATCATGACATGTCACGCATGTCATGTGTCCTTCACGGATTAAAGGAACAGCGTACTGCGGAATCGTGACATGAATGAGCATCGGACGTTCCGAACAAAATTTCTATTTCAGGAAAGATTATATGGCCGAACGGAATGATCAAGCCGTGCACAAGTCTAGTCTTTACTAGACCACTCCATATTTGAAAAACATTGTAGAGCACAGGTATGTAATTTTATTTCCTTCATATGTACTGTATCATATCAGCCTAAACTGTATGGAAAACACAAAATAGCGTATATCTCAATTTCTAACATTTACCAATACTAAATACCATTTCCATTATGGAAATGATATTTAGTATTGGTAAATGTTAGAATTGAGATATACGCTATTTTGTGTTTTCCATACTAAATACCATTTCCATAATAACAATGTAAGAGAAGAATTAATATGTGTACCTTGACGGACTGATTCTTGCTATTGCCACACTTGTGACTTGAATTATTTTAGGTTATGCAGTCATTTTATTAATGTCCTTAAAAATATTTTTTGTTGACTAGTGAGCAGATATTTTTTGCATTACGTATTTGTTTAGTCATTAGAGTCTTTTCCATTTTTCATTTAATTTATTACTGATTGTCATACCTTTATAATGTTACAGATGGCAATGATTACACGTTTCTCTTTAACAGTTTGATGGCTTGTTGAGTGCATCCCAACCTGTCATTCGTCTCTTGTGTGCATCTTAATACATGATTCTGCTTAGGTTCTTATATGGAATGTTACAACTGGCACTTTTTTTCCTTTTTCTTTTTCTCAGTATCACTTGATTTTTACTATTTCATTCTACCCACTATACAGAATCTTTCTTTTATATTTCAAGGTCATCTAAAGCAATAAGTATTGACTACAGCATTTTTTAGTTAAAGAGCACTGGTCATAGCTGTTCTTTTTGCTTGTCCTATTTAATGTCCCATCTAATATCCGAAAAACATTTTTTTCACCTATGTGTCTTAATGGTCAGCCTGTAAAAGACATCGGCTTATAGTCTAGTAGTCTGACTGATGGGGAGGGACAATTTTCAAAGTGTTTTTTCGCAAAACCTATACATTAGCAAGGGATTTCGCTAGCACAATATTTAAATAAAATAAGGAGATATATCCAATAGAGATGTGTGAGAAGAATATTCAGTTATTTTCATTCATCTAGTCAGACATATAATTATTATTTTCAGAAGAAATTCGGTCAAATATTAATTTGTTCACTGAATTTTGATCGACCATAGTTATCTTTGGAAATTAATAAATCTTGATTGTAAAACAGAATGAATTCACCTTGAAAGCTATATATAAAGCAAAATAAAAACATATTACTTTTAAAGAAAGGTTATGCAATATATGCATATGCAATTGCATGCAAATGCTCACAGCCAGATACAAGATTTTGACGTGAGCCCAGGGAAAAAGGGGCATACTGGCAGTAAGGGGGTTCACTCAGAACAGTGGCAGCAGTAGCCATTGGACATGAGCTCTAGGGAAAGAAGTGAGTGACGGCCACTTTTCTGTTAAGTCCCTGCAAAAAAAGTAAAAGAAAACAGTTGCAGTGCTTTACAGGTCAAAGCACTAGCAGCCCATCCTGATGCAACAACCCCTAAAGAGGATGGGTTGCAAAGCTTAGACAGATTGAATTCTAAAAATGTAATTTCTCAACCAAATCTGGTGAGAGCTGCGCACTCTGGGGATAGAGAATGTTGCCAGAAACTGAGGAGACTCTCACTCTGATTGCTTGTGTGTGGACATCACAGCATCTGTTGCTCAACCAACCTAAGTTCTGTCCACACCTGACTTTTTGTTTCCAGTTAGTAAGAGGGTTCTTTAGTAGGATGCAAATTACATTTATAAAGACATGATTTCACCATATCAGACGCTCTACTCTGGGATGAGTAGGCATGACTGGTTCCCACCTGAGTGGTAAAAACATCAGCCCAAATCGCTGCTGCCTTTCTCTTTCTGACTCTGCCTGTAGCACCACGACCACCATGTACACCAGTTGAAAGAGGAGGATCTTTGTGGTGCAGAGGTGCTGCTAGTGCTACAAGGAGTTTCACCACTAGCTGTTGTTTTTCCTATTAATACTACTATTACTAGTCTGTCTTTCCCCTAGGCAAGGTATTACTCCTAACAGCTAGATTGCCTTTCATTCTTGGATCACAAATGATGGCCAGCACTAACTCTAGAGTGATGTTTATCATTTCAGGCAGGTGAGCTTCCCATTTCTATGTCAACCTCCTAATAAAAGCTTCCCATTTCTATGTCAACCTCCTAATAAATGCAACCCATTTCTATGTCAGCCTCCTAATAAAAGCTTCCCATTTCTATGTCAACCTCCTAATAAATGCAACCCATTTCTATGTCAGCCTCCTAATAAATGCAACCCATTTCTACGTCAACCTCCTAATAAATGCAACCCATTTCTACGTCAACCTCCTAAAACAAGCTACCACCTCTTTCCAGGTTTAATCTCATGGCTCTCCAGGATTACTCCCAAGAGCATGATAGATGGAATCACCTGCCCCAAAGATTGCAGTGCTTTACAGGCCGAATCCTCCCTATCCCAAACTGACACCACCTTCCTTGCTTTTTCTACAATTAAAAACACAAGCACAATCTAGGTTATTTACTAAAGTGAGAATTGCAAGTGAATTTAAAGTGAATTTGAAATTGAAGGCCAAGCTAGCTGAAATGAAAGCGTAGCTGGCTTTATGGGCTTAAAATTTGAAGTTCACTTTAAATTTACTTTGAATTCTCATTTTAGTGAATAATTCTGAAAATTCATCATCTCCAGTGGTTTACTGAGTAGTGATACTGAACACTGCACACCTACACTAAACTGACACTACCTACCCTGCTTCATCTGCAATTAGAACAAAAATATATTAATAACTATATCAAATTCTTAGGGAATGGTGAGAATAAGTCTCCAGTGGCTAAAACTACTGATAAGATTAATTATCTCTATTAATCAACACCAGCTAGCTCAATCTATCTTGGTAGAAGAAAGCACACTGCAAGATAACAGAACACAATACAACTAACACAATGTTAATGCTAATTTACTGCTTCGGTGTTTCAGCAATAGTGATGTCACGAACATAAAATGTTCGGTTCGCGAACGGCGAACGCGAACTTCCGCAAATGTTCGTGAGCCGGCGAAGCGGGCGAACCGCCATAGACTTCAATAGGCAGGCGAATTTTAAAACCCACAGGGACTCTTTCTGGCCACAATAGTGATGGAAAAGTTGTTTCAAGGGAACGAACACCTGGACTGTGGCATGCCGGAGGGGGATCCATGGCAAAACTCCCATGGAAAATTACACAGTTGATGCAGAGTCTGGTTTTAATCCATAAAGGGCCTACTGTCCTCCCCCCGCCCCCATCCCTGCGCGGTGGGTGGGGGCTATAAAAATAATGAGGGGGGACCTACTGTCCTCCCCCCTGGACCCCACCCCCACCCCCATAAATTTTGCAACCGGTCTCCGGTCGTGAGGCACCTGTGCAAACACCAGGCAAGGGAAGCGTCTCCTTTCAGGATACGAATGCTGCCCCTGGTTGGCATTCGTCTATTCGAAATGGTGGTCACCCGGGGAGCACTCATTAATTACTTACCTTGCAGATTCGCACTTCTGTTACTGGTGTGAATGTTCTAATTAATTTGAGTGAACATTCTAATGGGGCACCGGGGTGGTCCCCATTCGGGAGACGCATGGGTTCTGTACATATGGATGCCCCTGAACAGGAAAACAAGGCACAGCATATACGAAATACAAGGGGAAACACACAATACAAGTGGAAAACAAAAAAATAAGCAGTGGTTCTGCCACAATAATAATAGGAATGTATTTTAGAAATAGCTGGAAAACATATAAAGACAGAGGGTTGGTTAAACCAAAGTAATTTTTATACCAAGTTTAATTCTAAAATGTAACTGACAGATAACATTCTGAGAAGGGTCAATCTGGGAATTTGCTGGGATTGATCTAGTAGCTGCTATAGTTTTCTAAAAAACTAAAATTAACAATGTTATTAAATATCTTCCATATCAGTCTATCAAGTTCAATCTTAGAGATAAGAACAGGATGAATTGCATAACCATTGAACTAGCAGTGAGTTCGTAGAGAACTCAGCTACAAAGCCTCAGCATCTACAGAGGTTCATAGAGACAGAAAAAAGGTCTTCATACAACTTGGCAAACTGACAATTAATCAAGATAATACTGCCTAGCCTTTCCCTAGCTGAGAAGTGTTTGATCTACACAATTAAGCAGGTAAGCCATCTTAGAGCTTCCTTGTTCATTACACAAGTAACACAGTCAGTTTTGAGTTTCTATGTCATACTTAGCAATTTTACTAGCATTTGGAAAATTGGAGAAAGCAGTATAAAAAGATGTTCCATCTAGTTCGTTTTTTCTTTGTTATACTACAATGTAGCACATTTTTATTTTAAGAACAGTTATATCTATAATAGTTCCTTGGAGATCTGACTTGACTCAAGCTGTTTATGTTACACTTTTTTATGCATAGTTAACTATCATATTTTATATTGTGTGAACAAAATTCAATGAATACTTTAAGACCATAGGGTAAACACATCCATGTACAGGGCCGCCATTAGAAATTTCGGGGCCCTTAACACAGCTCAAGGTCTGGGCCCCTGGGTGCCCGCCTCTAAGCCCGCCCCCTGGGCCAGCCTCCAAATCCCGCCCATAGAAATACACACAGAGACACAATCACAGACACACACACAGAAAGATACACACACGCTAACAGACACAAATACTGAAACAGACATACAGGCATACTGACACACACATACTGAAACAGACACGCACACATATACAGACACATACTAACATACATACAGACACACACATGCATACGGAGATACAGATACACACACATACATGCTGACATACAGACACACACACACATATACACACAGACATACATACTGACAAACAGACATACATACTGACAAACATGCATTCTGACAAACAGACAGATACATACACATAAATAAATACTGACATGCATACATACATACAGGCATACATACTGATTTACAAATATACTGACATACATACAGACACACACACACATACTGATATATACATACATACACACATACTGACATACGGACACATACATACATACACATACATACAGGGCCAGATTAAGAGCCCAGTGGGCCTGGTGCTGAGAATTATGATGGGGCCTAATTACAGAAACCTATCGACCAAAAACACTAAAATAGTCATGCCTCCCAAGAGTCATGCATCTGATGGAGTTGGTGGTGGAGGGAAACTCAAAGGATGCATTTATAAGAAAACACATACTCTATGCTAATCTCTTTATCTAATTAATGCTTTCATCTTTCAAGTAAATCCATACCCCATAACAGCAGTGTCCATGGGCGGGGGAAAAGGGAGCACCACTGACGCGAATCACGTGACCAGAACTGCCAAAAGGGGCGAACATGCCCAAAAAGGGGGCATGTCTGTCCAAAGAATTGGAAGGCCAGCCTGGCATCAGTGTCCCTATGCATCACAGTGTCAATGTCCCCATGTCGCCCAGTCCCTTAGTCTCCCAGTGTCTGTGTCCCTATTTCTCCCAGTGTCCCCATGTCTCAGTGTGTCCCGTGTCACTAGGATACTAGGGGACACTGAGAGACATGGGGACACTGAGAGACCCGGTGACACTGAAAGACATGGGGGCACTGGGAGACATGGGGGCACTTGTGAATACAGACATGGGGACACTGGGAGACATGAGGACACAGACATTTGGGGACACTGGGAGAAATGAGGAGACAGACACTAGGGCTACAGACATGGGGACACAGACACTAGGAGACATGGGGACACAGACACTAGGGACACTGGTTGGGAGGCATGGGGACACAGACACTTGGGGACACTGAGAGACATGGGGCACTTGTGAACATAGACACGGGGACACTGGGAGGCATGGGGACATTGAGACATTTGGGGACACTAAGGACACAGAGACATGGGGACACAGACACTGGGAGACATGGGGACACTGAGACACTAGGGACACTGGCTGGGAGACATTGGGACACTGAGAGACATGGGGACATTGAGAGACATGGGGACACAGAGACATGGGGACACAGACACTGGGAGACATGAGGACACAGACACTAGGGACACTGGCTGGGAGACATTGGGACACTGAGAGACATGGGGCACTTGTGGACATAGACACGGGGACACTGGGAGGCATGGGGACATTGAGACATTTGGGGACACTAAGGACACAGAGACATGGGGACACAGACACTGGGAGACATGGGGACACTGAGACACTAGGGACACTGGCTGGGAGACATTGGGACACTGAGAGACATGGGGACATTGAGAGACATGGGGACACAGAGACATGGGGACACAGAGACATGGGGACACAGACACTAGCTGGGAGTCATGGGGACATTGAGAGACATGGGGACACAGAGACATGGGGACACTGAGAGACATGGGGCACTTGTGGACATAGACATGGGGACACAGACATTTGGGGACACTGGGAGACATGGGGACACTAAGGACACAGAGACACGGAGACACAGAGACATGGGGACACAGATACTGGGAGACTAGGGGACACTGGGAGCCATGGTGACACAGACATTTGGGGAAACTAAGACACTAGGGACACTGAACGACATAGGGACACAGACACTAGGGACACTGGCTGGGAGGCATGGGGACACAGACACTTGGGGACACTGGGAGACATGGGGCACTTGTGGACATAGACATGGGGACACTGAGACATTTGGGGACACTGGGAGACATGGGGACACTAAGGACACAGAGACATGGGGACACAGACACTGGGAGACATGGGGACACTGAGACACTGGCTGGGAGACATAGGGACACTGGGAGACATGGGGACACTGAGACACTGGCTGGGAGTCATGGGGACACTGAGATACATGGGGACACTGAGAAACATGTGTCCACATGTCTCCCTGCTGCCTTTCCCCCCATCCTTCACATACCTGAGCTGTAGTCTGTCTCTGCAAGCTGGGAGCTGCTGTCTGGACTCTCTGTGCTGTGTAGCTGCTCCCCCGCGGATCAGTGAGTAGAGAGAGGCAGGGAGATGCTGTAACTTCCTATCCCTGCCTCTCTCCACACACAGTGACCCCTACTGGCCGGTGCTGGTATTGCAGAGTAATCTCCGTTTATACGGAGAAAAATATTTGCATTTGTATTGCTGGTATTACTGCAGTACCATCATGGCCAAGCAGCCTCCAATACTAGCTGTGCCTTAAAATACCAGTCAGGCGGTAAACCTAAGAGTAGTCTGTAAAAAAAAAATATATATATTTTTTTTTTACAATGGGCATATTCCATGGGCCTGGGCCTGGAGCTGCAGCTCCATCAGCCCCTATGTTAATCCGGGTAGGATCACATGACTACCTATGACGCACACAACACGTCCAAATACGCCCATTACATGATCGGACTAGACCGGAAACTTGGTTAGTACGCATGCACACACAACACGTTCAGATACGCCGATCACATGATCGGACTAGACCGGAAACTTGGTTAGTACGCATGCGCGACACGGCGCCTGCGTGAAACTATTAGAATTAGATCAAAATAAAATTAACAAAGGGACAGAAGCCCACAAGAGTCGCGCACACGATATATAACGCATGCGCAACACATATATCTATTCAATAAAATAGCACACTGTGACAAATTTAAATAAAGTCCTTGGCAGTTATAATTATAATTATATCAATAAGAAAGGCGTTATTCAAAGACATTAACTTGAACACCATTGCAGTATGACAGCCCCAATCATGGATCATATACACCAAGAAAATCTATAGATTTAATTATAGCAACAAATACAGTGAATAATCTTATATATATACCTTGTATAATAACAAGCATTTACATATCCAAATCATTTTAGTCACTAATGCATACTGTGAAAAATAACCTAATAAATAAAATAAATAAACACATTTTTCTACACTTAAGTTGATATTTGGTCCCTTTGGTACTGGGGCTGATCCAGTTTGTACCCAGGAGTACAGGATGAGGTTTTGAGTGCATTTCCATCATCTATATATGGCTATACATACACATACAGACATGCTGACATACATGCACATACTGACATACTGACATGCTGACATACATACACATACTGACATACTGACATACATACACATACTGACATACATTACATACATACAGACATATACAGATACATACTCACATACATATATACATACACACACACACCTCATTTTTCAGCCACCCTCCTCTTCCTTACCTATTCGTTGCTGGGGATGATTAGAGTCGGCTGCATTGCCTTGACTCTCCTCTCCTCGCGGCCTTCAGGCTGTCTCTCCTCCTTTCCGTGTGGAGTAATCTGGGAGGAAGTGACCGGCCATGACTTCCTCCCAGCAGCACTTGCGGTGCAGCTGCAATTTTTTTTAAGGGGCCCGGTCACGCTATTGCAGCGCAGAATGGGCCCCTGAAGATAAAGGGCTCATCGGGTGGTCCTAAATGCTCGGGCCACCTGATGGGCCCCGGTGCAGATGCACCGGCGGCAGTTCCGCCGCTCCACGTGGGGCCCGGGCGGCCCCTGTACATGTATATAAGATAATTAAACTAAATAAACTATTTGTGTCTAATACATAGGCACATATATATTACACATCCATAGGAATATATGACTTTAAAATGTTACATTGCTTTCTACAAGCACAATAAGTCATTGTGTACATGGGGCATAACTCTTTACGCTATAGATTTTGCTTTGCATAAAGTATTTCCCTAATGTTTCGTTTGTCCTGTTCTGTTTTTTTTTTTTTTTTATTCTGCTATGGCTAGAGTGTAATGCTCTACACAAGAATGCAGTATCATATCAAGCAATTGCATTAATGCGCCTCCATTCTGGAAATATACTGTTCTTGAGGGTCACTCTGTTGCTGTGTTGCTCAGCATGTAGGTAAAGGTGAACATATCTCGAAGAGATGTTTATGTTGAATGTTTGGACAGGGCCCTCTTCACCTAGTGACCCAGTACGTCAATCATGTTTTGTTAGAAAGAAATGTATGTCTAGATTACCTATTGTACAACACGGTGGAAAATGTTGATGTTACATAAATACAGTGAGGGAAAAAAGTATTTGATCCTCTGCTGATTTTGAATGTTTGTCCACTGACAAAGAAATGATCAGTCTATAATTTTAATGGTGAGTGTATTTTAACAGTGAGAGAAAGAATAAAAAAATAAAATAAAAAAAAAACGCAAAAATCGAAAAAAGCACGACAAAAAGTTATAAATTGATTTACATGCCAATGAGTGAAATAAGTATTTTACCCCTTTGACATAGTACTTGGTAGCAAAACCCTTGTTGGCAATCACAGAGGTCAGACATTTATTGTAGTTGGCCCCCAGGTTTGCACACATCTCAGGAGGGATTTTGTCCCACTCCTCTTTGCAGATCCTCTCTAAGTCATTAAGGTTTTGAGGCTGACGTTTGGCAACTTGAACCTTCAGCTCCCTCCACAGATTTTCCATGGGATTAAGGTTCGGAGACTGGCTAGGCCACTTCAGGACCTTAATGTGCTTCTACTTGAGCCACTCCTTTGTTGCCTTGGCTGTGTGTTTTGGGTCATTGTCGTGCTGGAATACCCATCCACGACCCATTTTCAAAGCCCTAGCTAAGGGAAGGAGATTCTCACCCAGGATTTGAAGGTACATGGCCCTTCCCTTTGTCCCTTTGATGCGGTGCAGTTGTCCTGTCCCTTAAGCAGAAAAACACCCCCAAAGCATAATGTTTCCCCTTCCATTTTTGACAGTGGGGATGGTGTGCATTCCTCCTTCTCCAAACGCGGCGAGTTGAGTTCATGTCAAAGAGCTTGATTTTGGTCTCATCTGACCACAACACTATCACCCAGTTCTCCTCTGAATCATTCAGATGTTCATTGGCAAACTTCAGATGGGCCTGTACATGTGCTTTCTTGAGCAGGGGGACCTTGTGTGCGCTGCAGGATTTCAGTGCTTCACGGTGTTACCAATTGTTTTCTTGGTGACTATGGTCCCACCTGCCTCAAGATCATTAACAAGATCCTCCCGTGTAATTCTGGGCTGATTCCTCACCATTTCCATGATTATTGAAACTCCACGAGGTGAGATCTTGCATGGAACACCAGACTGAGGGAGATGGACAGTAATTTTGTGTTTCTTCCATTTGCGAATAATCGCACCAACTGTTGTCACCTTCTAACCAAGCTGCTTGGCGATGGTCTTGTAGCGAATTCCAGCCTTGTTTAGGTCTACAATCTTGTCCCTGACATCCTTGGCAGCTCGTTGGTCTTGGCCATGGTTTAGAGTTTGTAATCTGATTGATTGACTGCTTCTGTGGACAGGTGTCTTTTATACAGGTAATGAGCTGGGATTAGGAGCAATCCCTTTAAGAGAATGCTCCTAATCCTGGGCCTGGGCCTGGGTACGCCTGGGTACTTATGCACAAAGTGTTGTACGATCAGATTACACACATGTGTCATGCACGGCACATGTGTCAACTTGCCCAAATTCAATGCCGCCAACAAATTTCTTCCATTGTCACAAACCACTTTGCCAATCTCCATTTGGTGCGGAGTCAGCCACTGATCCACCTGTGCGTTCAGGGCGGACAGGAGTGCTGGTCTGGTGTGACTCTCTGCTTTCAGGCAAGTCAACCCCAAGACGGCATGACACTGCCGTATCCGGGATGTGGAAAAGTACCTGGGGAGCTGGAAGGGTGCCCTTGATGTGGAGCAAGACGCAGCAGCAGAAGAGGACTCAGCCGAGGAGGTTATGGAAGAGTAGGTTATGGAGTAGGAGGCAGCAGCAGGCCTGCCTGAAAGTCGTGGCGGTGTCACCAACTCCTCTGCAGAGCCACGCATTCCATGCTTGGCAGCCGTCAGCAGGTTTACCCAATGCGCAGTGTAGGTGATATACCTGCCCTGACCATGCTTTGCAGACCAGGTATCAGTGGTCAGATGGACCCTTGCCCCAACATTGTGTGCCAGACATGCCATTACTTCCTTTTGCACAGTCGAGTACAGGTTGGGGATTGCCTTTTGTGCAAAGAAATTTCGTACGGGTACCTTCCACTGCGGTGTCCCAATAGCTACAAATGTTTGGAATGCCTCAGACTCCACTAGCTTGTATGGTAAAAGCTGGCGGGCTAAGAGTTCAGACAAGCCAGCTGTCAGATGCCGGGCAAGGGGGTGACTTTGTGACATTGGCTTCTTATGCTCAAACATGTCCTTGACAGACACCTGACTGTGGGCAGATGAGCAGGAACTGCTCAAGGCGAGAGACGGAGTGGCGGATGGTTGAGAGGGGGCAAGGAGGACAGCAGTGGTTGACGTGGCTGAAGATGCTGGACCAGGAGGAGGATGGCGGCTTTGAGTTTGTGTGCTGCTTGTACTCATGTGTTGATCCCATAGGTGTTTGTGATGTGCGATCATGTGCCTTCGCAAAGCAGTTGTACCTAGGTGGGTGTTGGACTTCCCACGACTCTGTTTCTTTTGGCACAGGTTGCAAATGGCATCGCTGTTGTCAGAGGCAGACACACAAAAAAAAATGCCACACTGCTGAGCTCTGCAATGACGGCATTCTGGTGGTGGCAACAGCATGCGTTGATTGGCGTGCTGTCTGGCTGACCCCGGGTGCAGATGCATGCTGTATGACTGTGCCACTAGCTCCTTGCGACGACCTTCCCCTGCTTCCAACTTATCTCCTCCTCCTCTCTGTCTCCCCATCTGAACGTTCCCCCTGTTCTTCTTCTCTTCTAGCGGGCACCCACGTGACATCCACGGACGCATCGTCATCATCAACCGCTTCACTTGTATCTGACAACTCAGCAAAGGAAGCAGCAGCGGGTACAACATCATCATCATCACACCGTACGTCCATGTGTGTAATGCTGCCTGACTGAGACATATCCCTCTTATCTACATCCTCTGCAATAATGGTTGCGCATCACTCATTTCTTCCAACTGATGTGTAAATAACTCCTCTGACAGATCAAGTGAAGCGGCTGTGGTGCTAGTGTTGGTGGTGGCGGCAGGCGGGCAAATGGTAACTTGAGAGGTGCCCGAATCTAAGCTGGAGGAGGATGGTGCGTCAAGGTTCCGAGCGGAAGCTGTAGAAGATTGGGTGTCCTGTGTTAGCCAGTCAACTATGTCCTCAGAACTTTTCGAGTTCAGGGTACGTGGCCTCTGAACACTGGGCATTATTCTAGGGCCAAAGGGAATCACAGCACCATGACCACGACGGCCCCTGCGGGGTAGCCTGCCTCTGCCTGTCATTTTTTTTTCGATTAGTGGTACTATGCGTGCAAGCTACTGTGACAACAGATATGAGTGCCACTGTGCAGTGGCAGAAGTTGGCAGAGTAGACGCTGTAGGCCTGACACACACACTTGCAGACAACTAACTGCTATTCAATCTATTTCAGTATAAATTGTATTTTTTTTTTTAAATGGACAGTACTGTTACACCAGATATGAGTTGCACTGATGTGACACTGTGCCCTGGCAGGCCCTGAAACGCACACGCGTGAAGGAAACTGACTGCTATTATTTCACAGTCAAAAAAGTTTTTTTTTTTTTTAAATGTACACTACTGTTACACCAGAAATGAGTTGCACTGGTGTGACACTGTGCCCTGGCAGGCCCTGAAACTCACACGTGTGAAGGAAACTGACTGCTATTATTTCACAGTCAAATTTCTCGTTTTTTTTTAATGTACACTACTGTTACACCAGATATGAGTTGCACTGGTGTGACACGGTGCCCTGGAAGGCCCTGAAACGCACACGTGTGAAGGAAACTGACTGCTATTATTTCACAGTCAAAAAAGTGTTGTTTTTTTTTAAAAGTTCACTACTGTCACACCAGATATGAGTTGCACTGGTGTGACATTGTGCCCTGGCAGGCCCTGAAATGCACACGTGTGAAGGAAACTGACTGCTATTATATTACAGTCAAAACAGTTATTTTTTTTTTAAATGCAAGCTATTGTGACACCAGATATGAGTGGTGGCACTGGGCAAGTGGGCACCGTATACGCTGTGAGCCTGACACACACGCTGGCAGGCAGGCAACTGCAATTAGATTACACAGGAAAAAAAAAAGCAGACTGATGTTCTAGCCCTAAAAAGGGCTTTTTGCGATGCTGTCCTTACAGCAGAGATCAGATGAGTCCTTCAGGACTGTAGTGGACACTGAATACACTAGCCTAGCTATCGATTTCCCTATTAAATCAGCAGCAGCTACACTGTCCCCCTCCTCTCACTAAGAATGCAGCTTCCGGGGTGAAGGGAGGGGCCTGGCTAGCATGGTGGACGGACGTGCATGAAGTGAGCTCCCTGCATACAGCCTGCAAAGGAATAATACCTTTGGAGGTTGCTCACTGAATACTTACCTGTTCCTGAACACCAGGGAGCTTACCCGATCAAGTTTGTAGCAGCCTTTGACTACGCACTGTCCTGCGGCCTATCTGCTCTGGGGGTTCTGTGGCAGGGAGAAGCGGCCGATCTCCCGGCCTGGAGCTCTCATCGTGTCTGCACCTCATATCTACAGCCCCGTTTCCCCCCCTTCTGGACCGATGGGGGTTATCCCGATCCCCACCAGGGAAAGGCTAAAGTAACCCACAAGGCTAAATGGCCACTACTCACCCTGACAAAACGAGCCATCGTGTCACAGCTAAGATGGCCGCCACTCCGACAGAGCAATCAAACCCACACTGGGAAGCTAAGTTCCATGCAGCCTTTGATGCTCTCTGTGCAGCCTTCTGGAATCGGATTGAATCACGGCAGAGGGCTTTGCTACTCACCTCACCTAGGATGGAAGAGATCTCCAGAGGTGCCCCAGTATTGTGCTCTCCTTTGGAACAGAGAGCCAGGGGGGACGGCACGCCAACCAGCCGCCCACGACTGAACAGGACCGATCCCAGAACCTCACAGGTTACTTATACTGAAGCTGGAGGGCTGGCTGGCGACCCGGCATCTTCTTTGACAGTGGACTGGGCTCGGGGAGCAAGGGTGCTGATGCGCCGCCCTGCTGACCCTCGTGGTCTGAGCGATCCTCTGGTGCACCCGGCAGGCGGTGGAAGCACTACTAAGCGGAACATGGATGCGAGTAGAGACGACCACTCTCTGTAGCATGTCAGAGGAATTGGCTAAAACATCCCTGCTGCTGAGAATCGAAAATGCCCTTGTTATGAGGTGTAGTCAGTTGTCTAGCATTTAAAAGCACTCACTAAGAGGTTATTTAGTCTACTTATTTCTACTTTTGATATTCTGATTCACACATGTTGATCTATAACTGGTGGTGTTAATCCCCTTACCCCTCTTCAGTTCAAGCATGTGTATTCAAACTTACGAACACTCTCAACATGTCTGACGATTTCTCTATGCCATGCTTTTCACTTATATCAAGACAAGTTTACCTAGCATGATTGTTTTATATTTTAAAAATGTGCAGTTCCTCTTAACATTTTGTTTCATAACTCTAAGTCTGTATTCCAATGTTTTGCATTGCACCATATGTCATTGTCACTACGTGTATGTTAAAAAAAAAAAAAGAATGCAGCTTCCGAATGAAACTAAAATGGATGCTGTCCAGGGGGTGGAAGGGTCTGGGAGGGAGGGTCTGCTGCTGATTGGCTGAAATGTGTCTGCTGACTGTGAGGTACAGGGTCAAAGTTTACTCAATGATGACAAATAGGGGGTGGACCGAACATCGCATATGTTCGCCCGCCGTGGCGAACGCGAACAAGCTATGTTCGCCAGGAACTATTCGCCTGCGAACTATTCGGGACATCTCTATTGTTATTCTGTCTTTCACTGTTAAAATACACCTACCATTAAAATTATAGACCGATTATTTCTTTGTCAGTGGGCAAACGTTCAAAATCAGCACGGGATAAAATACTTTTTTCCCTCACTGTAATTCTTATTGTATTGATAGGTAATCTAGTTGTAGGAAACTTACTATACTGTAGGAAACACTATAATGGTTGATTATTGTGCCAGAAGTGCCATGATGTCACTATAATGTAAGTAATCAAGCCGATTTGACTTCTTACATGGGGTCAGCCAGATTCTGGTCACTTCCCTATGAGATATGTGGGCTTACTGCGCTAAACTAACACAGTATAGGGGGTAGCTAGGAGTCATCAGCTGGTGCTATTAACCAATGATCTGGCCATGCAAGGATGGGCTTAGCTCAGGAGGCTCTGTGCAGGAACTTCCGTCTCTTTATAGAGGAAGTGACCAGTGTCTTGCGGACCCCAGCTAAGAAGTTAAAACATTAGCAAACAGTTTGACTACTCTCACTGGAGAAGATGCCATGTCACTTTCAGCACCATGACCCCTGAATGCTCTTAAGTAGGATTTAGAGCTGCAGAATCCTATGGATCCTGCTGGCCATTCATTGGCTGAGAGAATCAGCTGACCGCTCTCAATGAATGTCACACTGCATGAAAAGTTGCACATAATTAGCATTAGCAAGCCTGGAACTCTTGTTTTGAGCTGGCTAATGATGACCCAATGATGCTGCTTGAGGTAGAGTTACACCACCAGCAGAAAAGGGGTTAAACTCCATATGTGTAGCTTTTTATAGCGAAGTGGCCATGGTGTTTGGAGTAACGCTTTAATGTTTATTCTTTGACCAACCTCAAAAGCATGGACATTTCAGTTGACTACCATTCCACAAAAAGACAAACACTAACAGTGTGTATTTCCAAATAGGTGCAGGTAACTAGATATTCCATAGTATAATATAGATTGTTTAAAAATCATCTTATTTAAGAATCATACCAGAGTAGTTTCAATGCATAACTTATAGTCTGCAGGAACATTGATAGGAGTCAAAGGACCAACGGTTTTAACCCAAGGGTAAATTATATCCCCTTAAACATATATTGATTTACATTCCCACCTATATTAACACGCTTTATTAATCCCATAGTGGACCCAAATGTTTAATTTAAATTAATTCACAGAATTACATAAACCTATGTTTATAAACTTCACATGTGCAGCACTGACCTGGGAAGTACCTCTAGTGGCCGTCTGACGTGTGGAGACTAGAGGTATCCCTAGGCTGTAATGTAGACATTACAACTTGTTTTCAGAAATGGCAGTGTTTACATTAAAAAGTCTGCAGGGACATGCTATACTCACCAGAACAAGTACAGGAAGCTGTAGATGTTCTGGTGACTATAGTTGCCCCTTTAATATTTAAAAGTACTTTGTTTTAAAAGAGCAGAGCCATTCATAAACCATTTAATATGACTTTGCTATCCCCTTGATCTACAATGTTTAATTTCTACAATTTAAAATAATTTTTCTCTTATGGACCCATAAAACAAGTATGTCCCTTAACATACATTACGACAGATAAAACACCTGGCCAGTGATTCATATTTAATCAACAGATTCATACAGAATTGCTTATACTGAAAATGGATTTTGTGCACATTCTTACAATAAAAAGAAGATAATTGATTGTGCGTTACTTATCCCTTGCAGGTCAGGGCTGAATTCTCACATTTGTGTGAATTCTTATAGAAGCCATCTTGAATATTTTTTCTTCAACACAAATAAATGTAATTAAAAAAAAAAAAAAAAAAAAACTGTGATAAAGTAAAAGAATAAACAATCAGAATAAAAGTGAAACATATTCATGTTTGATATATTTAACAGAGCTAATTTTTGTTACAGGTAGGGCTGCATCTCACGTCTATTAAATCTCTGTCTCTTGGTCTGTCTACACATCATATGCAGAGTTTTTCTATTAAATCTTGAAATGTGTGAGCCCTCGTTTTCTGTTTTCTTTTGGTTCATTTTGTGTGTAGGCAGCATGAATTTCCCTCCCTGGAAATGATGTGTTAGTCGGATGTTATGATTCCCACATCTGGACCAGAGGAGTCACAGAAAAGGAGAGAGAGTATTTTGCTGCCAGAGATATAAAAATAGACCCTATTCACTTTGATACAAATGAAGACAGAATTGTGTGGTTATAGCATAATTGCACTGAACTTGAATGAGGATAAACTAGAACATATCCAAAGAAACAATAAAAGCGCATGTTGAGTCATAACCGTTTTTTGGTTCAAATCGGATGCTCTTTGGTGTAAATGAGATACATTTTATTAACATTATATATTCTGCCCAAGCACAACATTAATAAAATCAATGTTTGATGGATATACCCCAATAAAAAAATATTCATACATTTAATTAAGACTTTTCTATTAAATTTGTATCTAATAACAGCTTTCAAAAACTGCAGATCTCTTGCCTGCTACCTTTGCAAACCCTCCCCTTCTAACCCCACCTAGACATTCTGTGACTGTCCAATCACAGACTTTCCAATGCAGCTCAATGAGAAGTCTTTGCAAGGCAGGTGCTTGGAGCAATTGAGTTTAGCTACACTGAGATAACCAAATCAGGAAGTAACAGGACCTGGTGTCTGGTTGACATCTAGGGGCAAGTAAGAAGATTAATGTATTAAAGTGCCAGTTTCTATTGAAATCTACACTTTTTGTAAAATGAAAGAGGACACACTCTTCAAACATAAAGCATTTCAGGAAGCTAAAGTGCTTTAGGGGTCTGGTGTGTCCCTTTAATTTGTATTTTCTATATTAAACATGATTACATGACCTCCCACACAAATTAAAATCTTCCCTAAGCTTAAAGTCCTTTAAGAGATCCTTCTCTACATACCTCAAAACAGAATGTACCTGTCATGGTTGATTATATATTTCCTACCTGTTCTATGTTAAATGTTGTATATATTGTATATTTTGTATTTTATTGTACACTAACTGTAACAATGCAATGATTTGTGGACCCAGGACATACTTGAAAACGAGAGAAATCTCAATGTATCTTTCCTGGTAAAATATTTTATAAATAAAATAAATAAATTATATGATTATATTTTTTAAATATGATAGAAAGTAAAAAAAAAAAACTCCAATCTTCTCCTTTTGGGATTTTTTTTGAAACATTACAATGTGTCTTCTCATGTGTCTTTTTTTTTTTTTTTTTTTAAATTCCCACGAAATTTTACCTGATTGTTTGACATGCAAGAAATGACTTTGCATCTGTAGCAGCCTTTGGGATTTTACACAGACGGTAAAAAGCATTAACTTTATATTAAGTAATGGACTTTTTAATTTTCCTTAGTAATATTTTAGTGTGTTCTGTGACAGCTTACATGTAATCCACACTGTGCTAATTTTGTCATGTTTATTTATTTATTTATTTTTTTTTTTTTTGATAGAAGCATTCTCCAGTATGTAGTCTCTATATACTGTATAAGTTAAAGGAAACCATCACTTTCTGAATTGCACCCACTAAATAAAACACAGTAAATTGTCTATTTCTTGTGGTTAAGGAACACTATAATGTTAGGAATACAAATCTGTATTACTAACGTTATAGTGTTCCTGTCCCTAGTGGTATTAGGTCTCCCTTTTTTACTCACCTTGTTGGGCGCTGAGGCACCCTCGGCACTGCCCACCTCTTAATCCCCAGCAATGTCAGGGAGACGGTGTGGCCTCCTCTGCGATGACCCAATCCAAAGCTCCTCATAGACAAGCATTGGGTACCTAATGTGCATGTGCCGCGCATGCATTGATGCTTCCCCATAGGAAAGCACTGAATCAATGCTTTCCGATGGAGCCCTCTCATCACGTGAACAAGGTTTAACGGAAGTGCCGCTCGGAAGTGCTGCTCGTATCTGTCCTACTTTATTTTAAAATGTACTGTGCATTTCATATTTATCAATTTACATCATAATCTAGTTCAGTCCTGGAAGAGCCAAGGCTCGCTTTCCATTGGGGGAGGATAAACAGAAATAGTTTCTGCTACTCCTCGTCTTCTTACTATGCTCAATGGCATAAAGGGGCAGAATGGAAAAGAGTGGCTCCATCTTGGCTTCTGGTCAATTATTGTTATAAGTGACCAGAAGCCAAGATGGCGGCAGTCATTTCCAGGAAAGAGCATAATTCAGTTATGTGTATTTTTATGTATAATTTTATTTCTCTCACCTCACTCACACATATTTCTAAATATAGAGGGGTAAGTAATGACTCAGTAATGAGGGGAAGTAATGACTTTAAAATGACCTTCTCCAATGTAGCATGGGAGATTTTTTAAAAACTTATTTTAGAAATTAACATATATAAATACACATAAATATTTGTTTGTGTGTCTTTGAGTGTGTTCTGTTTTGATTTTAATGCCCGCCCTTCCTTTATCACAGTAAAATGCCTCCTACTTCGAGGTGGGTTGCACAATGTGGGATCTAGCACTGGGAATATGACATTCTGCTCACCGTATAATGGCCATGAGCCATTTGTTATTTTAAAATTCTAGGTAAGAGAGATACATTGTAGGTAGGAGCTTCCCCTGAGATACTGAATTGTTTTTGCTGAGATAGAGCAAGAGGTAGAAGTTATGCTAGGTATTAGCTCATCGGGGGAATAAAAAGCACAACATTTTCTTTTTACTTCTGAGCGATAAAGTAGATTAGAAGACGGCAGGCTTTGCAGTGTGTTCTGTTTTCTGTTTCAAATCTCCACATGCAATTTATTGTAGCGTTCACTCTCTCAGTTGATTTAGAGAACTTTGTCACATTTCTCTGTTCATGATGATGAGATTTTATAAATGTTTGGAGTGTACTGAAAAGTGCCACTTAGAACTCTTTCACCACATAAAATACAGTCAGCACAGGAGAGTTGAGCACACTGGGCTTAGTTCATGATGCTATTTTGCTATGATTTAAAAGAGCATTAAATCCAGCAAATAACCAGTGGTTGCCTTAAGGCATGTATCTGAAATACTAAATGTTTACAGTTCTTAAAGCAGCTGTGTCAGTTTTTGTTTTTTCATTCTATATCTGTTTTATAAACCATATCTGGTATTTTTTTTTCTTCATAATTCAGTTTATTCATTAAACCAAAAATTGTGGGAAAGAAAAAGAGATTTGCTAATTTTAGGCCACAGCTGCCATTTTTGTATCACACCTATTTTAACAGAAACTGTGAAATCCAGGTGTTCTATTCTCATTTCCCATTGAGTAAACTATATTCAGTCCCATTGTTATAAAAATGCATAGGGTTGCCACCTTTCTTGAAAAAAATACTGGCTATACTAATTTGCTTAATAAATATGCATGCATGAAATTCACCAAAAAATACTTACAGTTTAATTCTGCTGAAAGAGTGATTGCTCCCACTGTCACCCTGTCTCCTACTGTCTCAGTGTTCTCATGTCTCCCTTAGTGTCTCAGTGTCCCCATGTCTCCCAGTGTCCCCTAATGTCTCCATGTCTCCCAGTGTACCCTAGTATCTCAGTGTGCCCTAGTGTCTCAGGGACACAGACACTGGGAGACATGGGGACACTAGGGAACACTGGGATACATAGGGACACTGGGAGACATGGGGACACTATATATCCCATTGTTCCCTAGTGTCTCAGTGTCCTCATGTCTCCTAATGTCCCCTAGTGTCTCAGTGTCCCCATGTCTCACAGTGTCCCCTAGAGTCTCAGTGTCCCCATGTCTCCTAATGTCCCCATGTCTCCCAGTTCCCCTAGTGTCTCAAGCTCGATGATCTCAGCCAATCCAATGTTTTGCCATAGGATTTTCTGCAAAACGCTACACCAGTCAGCATCTCCCTATAGAGATGCATTGAATCAATTTATCTCTATGGGGAACGTTCAGAGCCTCCATGCAGAGCGTGGATGCGCTGAATGTAGGTGCTGCACACTGTGCAGCAGTGACACAAGAAGAACCTCTAGTGGCCGCCTGAGTGACTGTCACTAGAGGTGTAACTAGGAAGCAATGTAAACACTGCCTTTTTTCTAAAAAGTCAGTGTTTACATTGAAAAGCCTGCAGGGACAGGCTATAGACACCAACACCACTACATTAAGCTGTGTGTGTGCCTGCTAGTGAGTGAGCTTGCTTGCGTGTGTGCCTGCTAGTGTCTGAGCTTGTGTGTGTACGTGTGTGTGCCTGCTAGTGAGTGAGCTTGTGTGTGTGCCTGCTTGTGTGTGTGTGTGTGTGCCTGCTAGTAAGTGAGCTTGTGTGCGTGTGTGTCTGCTAGTAGTTATAGCTCTACTAATCAGTGCATACCGCTCATGAATTCTGTCAGATTGTTTTGGAACAGTTTGATAAAGCCTGAGGTTCTCCACTGCATATATAACCAGATCTCTCTAAAGCGAGGTTTTAGAAGCATACCATCATATCTGTTCCATTGTAGGTGTGGCATTGTGCCAATGACTCATTCGCAGGAAAAAGTAAAGGGTGGCCATAGAATATCTAGATCATGTTTATTACAAACTTTTCTGTAGGGAGCATGTGTGTGTCAGTGAGCTTTTCTGAATGGAGCATGTGTGTGTCAGTGATCTTGTCTGTAGTGAGCATATGTGTGACAATGAGCTTGTCTGTAGTGAGCTTGTGTGTGTCAGTGAGCTTGTCTGTAGAAAGGTTGTGCGTGTCAGAGTTTGTCTTTACTACGTTTGTGTGTATACCATTAAGCTTGTCTGTGTGTGTCAGTGAGATTGTCTGTCAGTGAGCCTATGTGTCTGCATCTGTGAGCTTGTGGTTTTATGTCAATGAGCTTATGTATATCAGTGAGATTGTTTGTTTATGAGGCTGTGTATCAATGAGCTTGTGTGTGTGAGTTAGATTGGGTCTGCATGTGAGTATGCTTACTGTATAATTAAACATTTTACTCTGAAAGGACCAATATTTTATATTAGAAAAATAAATATATATTTATGTTGTGTGTATATATATATGTATGTTTGTGTGTGTATTTGTATATTACTCAAACATCTGGGGTGGCAAGACATAGCCTTACATATTACATGTGACAATATATGGCGCAATGACTTATGGGGCTGGCATAGATTTTTTTCCAGGGCTGCTTTGTATACCCAGTCCTACCCTGCTCCTCCCTCTCAAAAAAAGAAAAGACAGACAACGTGACTTTAATAAATGTTAAAAACTTAACATTGCAGGCGTAATAACTGTAATCAAAACAGAAGAAAGCACTCACAGGATTCATCCTTTATCAGGCTGACGGTTGATGCTGTTATGTTTAAATTGATATATATATATATATATATATATATATATATATATATATATATATATATATATATATATATATTACACAAGATCCAGTGCACTCACCTATCCACTAAACAGAAACTTCAATGTTGAAAGGTTTATTTGTTTTTTTTTAAAAAACACCTAATCTAGGCAAAAATAATGGGGGTTTAGTTACATTATATGATCATACATTGCATAAGCCTGCCACAACGTCAATGTACCCCATCTTTGACAGGTCCTACTCTAATAGCCTAATGTCTGCTTTTATGAGAGTAACCACTTACTTGGGGAAAAAAATTCCATCTGGGGCTTTCTGCAGTACAAGGCCAAATAGGGCCCTGGGATGAGGCACCCGTGACAGGGAGGGGTGCAAAATCAAGGAGTTGGCTAGACTCCCAAATATATATATATTTGAAACAAGGTGGGGGGGGGGGAGTGGCTGCACTCACCTGAACATGCATAAATAGATATAATATATATATGCATCGAAGGTTTAGAGATAAGGTTAGAAGTACTTAGCTAAAAGGGAGGTTTAAGGTCAGAGGGGAATTATTTAGGAGTTAGATCATATGAGAGGTTATTTGAATATGTGAAATGTATGGTATAAGGGGTGTTTAGAATGATTGGCTTTCGGGTTTGTGTGGGGTTAAATTTAGTATTAGGATATGTGGGTTGTTTAGTTTTTAGGAGGAGTTAAACCTAGGATAAAGGTAAATATTTTTTTCAGGTTTAGGCTTTGGGTGCTTAAATTTGTTATTGAGATAATGTATTTTTTTTTAGCTTTTTGTTGGGGGGTGGGAGGGTGGGGGGGCTGTAAAAGTAGGGTTAGGGAAAAGGTTGTTTATAGTAAGTGGAGTTTGAATAATTATTTGTACTTTTGTAGTCCTGTCTCCTATGATTGCTTGTTGACCTGCAGTAACTGTTACACAGTGTGCATCACTTATGGCTGTCCCTGCTCCTCTTGCACACCATTTCCTGTGTAAGAGGCTATTAGTGATAGTGAGGTGATGGCAAGTGATCCCTTCCACTTCCTGTCCAGCCTCCTACGCACAGACACTGGAAAGGATGGGACAACACTGAGTTTTACACTCTCTATGACTCTTCCTACAGTTTTACTACCAAATATAGGAGAGTGACTGGACTGCAGAGGACATTGGCCCAGGATCCTGGTACTTATCTCTCTACCAACCCACATAAGCTCCTAAAAGGAACATTATAAGTGATGAAGTGTCCCATAGAGGACATGCGCCTTATTTCAGGTCCCTACTCTGCTTTTTGGGAAATCTGGCCCTGCTTGTAGGGGCATCAATAGGCGTTAGTGTATGTTGTATATTAAAACTCCACAGAAACTTAACACATCCCGTCCTGATTGATGGAAGGATAATTTGCCCCCTGGGTAACACAGATAATTTGGCTTTGGTTGGCACACAGATCTTGACAGCAGATACTGTAACTCACGGACACACGGAGAGAGAATAAAAGTTATATAAGTACATACAAACAAGATGACTATTTTATTTGTTATGTTTTTATGGGTATCTCCTACTAGATGCAATATGAGACCTTTACTTGTCTACCCCGGCTGTGCATTTTGATTTATAGAAAAAGTCAACATAAAATTAAAAATAGTAAACAAGGGAGAGCTAAAGTAGATGAAAGATTTTTTACATTTTACTGAACCTTTCTTAAACCTCAGTAAAAAGTCCATGAGATAAAGAAGTCCCTATTTGAGCTTTGCAATAATTTGAAATCACATTTTGAAAAACCAATAAAACAGCATATTGCTGTATTTTGAGAAAGCACAATATCATTTGTAAGAATGACAAAAACACCTTAAACCTTTTCTTGTTCTCTCTTACTGTAAAAACATCTCCACACCTTCTATTATTTAAGGTGGACATATTGTCCTGAGCTGACATTTAGTATTTAGTGAAGAAATAGGAAATTAATTTCGGAACTATATGGCAAAGTAGTAATCAGAACATTTCTTAGTGTCTGTTGTAAATCCCCAAATCTATACAAAATGCACATTAACAGAACAGCACACACTAGAATACCCCCAAATCACCTGTATTTTTTTGCAATTAAAGTTTATTACATTTTCAAGACGAAAAATACAGCAATCTGAAGAAACAGGATTCCAACATCTATCATGTAAACATTTCACTCAAGGTTGGGAAACAATAAACTCTAGTAGGTAAATGGAAACACTACAACCTCCGATACAGTTGGCAAGATAACCTACAATCAGGTCCATGACCAGGAAGAAGTGAGGCACTGTGGGGAATGTAAAACAAGGGGAAATGAGAAAGGTAGGAAAAGAGAGAAGGGAGAATGGGAAGAGGAGGCAAGAAGAAGAACAAAAAATAAGAGAATGTATTAAGCAAAATAAAAAAGGCGAGATTTTATTACACTGTACGGCCATGCTGGTATCACGAAATCCTCAAGCTCCGGAAATGAAATCACACACCCCCCCCATCCCACAAATTTAATACAGCATTCACCATAATTTATATAAAAAGTGCTTTATTGAAAATGCATTGCTCTCTGCAATAATATTAAAACAATCAAGCTAATTCTGAGGGTTACAAAACCAAGCCTATGGTTCTATCTATCTATCTATCTATCTATCTATCTATATATATGTCTGTCTATCTATCTATATATCTGTCTGTCTGTCTGTCTATCTATCTATCTTTCTATCTCTCTGCCTGTCTGTCATTGGTGCATATATATCTTACTTTTCCAATTCTATAAATAAGATATTAAACAATATATTTAAAGGTAGATTTAAATTACAATGAATCTATCCTTTTGTTCTCTATCTCTCCTGTAAGTATTTTAGCAGAACATTAAGGTAAATCATTTTCAGTTCTATCTCAGAATCTGTCTTGGAGTGAATAAAATGAAGTGTCTGCATCTTGCCCTTTGTTTTGATCTTACAGTGTTTGTCTGGCAGAACGATGTACCACTTCCAGCTGTTATCACATCTTGGCGAGCTCTCTGAGGTGTTACTTGTCTCTGGTCACGGTGTCATGTTTGTATCTTAAAGTGTTCACAAATTCATTGAAATCCCTGCACATCTCCTGCCACAGTAAAAAGAATCGTGTCACATTGGAAATATCTTTACAAGAGTTAAACAAATCTCCAGCCTTTGGGTCTCAAACTAAGTCCTCATGGGTAATAATTATACTTGAAGATTGGGGCTTTTCTAATTGATAAAAGGATCTGTCATATTTGATAAAATAGCATTTTTATGCAAGTGCTTAAAAACTCATAATTTGTGTTATCGTTTTAAATGCTACTCTGTGTTTTGATAAATGTATCTCCAATACGACCTTATTGAGCGTGCAAGATTTTTTAGCTGACGTGAGTTTGCGTGTGTGGTTGGTAAACAGTCACAGGGTGGAAATTCTGCACCTATTTTGCATAAACAAGTTGATTATTTATAAGCATTCCTAAGGTGCTCTGTTAGATAGAGATCTAGTGACTGCAGGTGTCAATGGAGTACACTGAGCTTGACGGTGCCATATTGATGGGACCAGCTCGAGATGTACTTTGTAAAATATTGTGTTATCCTGCATTAGTCATTAGAAGACGGGTAGACTGCGTTTGAGCCATGGATATATATTTTTATTCCAAAGTCTTAGCTTACCTTTGCACGTTTTGGAAGAAATCAATATTCCTTAGGCTAGGAGACAGCTATCCAACCTACTGTGCAGTTACATTGTACCTTTGCTCATTGTCAAACTCAGTGTGGTTTTCTTGTTGCTGCAGCTCATCCTCCTCAATGCTCAATGTTTTGTGTGTTCTGCGATGCTGTTCTGAATGCCGCTGCTTTACCTTTAACCTCCATCATTAACAAGGTGCTCTTGCCCACAGTACTGACGCCCACCGCATAGTTTTTTTGTTTTTCACAGCATTCTCATTATACTCAGAGTGTAGTTTGTGAAAATTCCCCATCAGTTTATATGTCACTCAAACCACCTCTTCCTTCAGCAGCAATCACTTAATGGATAAACTTACCTGGATCAACTTTATTCTCCATTCTGATGTTTGCTTGAACAAAAAAAAAACATATAAAAATGCAACTTTTTGACAATGTCTGTATTGAGTATTTGATACATTATTGGCTTATTAAATATTTGTATCAGCAAGAAGGGACACAAGTATAGATAATTAAGAAGCTATCTAGTGTATTTGTGAACCTGCTGAAACATGGATAATGATATACAGATGTTTTTTTAAGTTACCGTGATTATTTAAATTTTTTATTCACCTATTTTTCATTATTTTATTATTTGTATTACTTTATTCTTCTTTTGCCACGTTAATTAAAATATTGCTGTCTGATGTTAAAATGTGTTTTTTTGAGTATTGCTGAGTATGCGTTAACCTCTTCCTGATTAAGTTCTCAACACACAAGGTAATGAGGTAGTTTCAAGACTTGGATATTCATTTTGTTGGGAACTGCAATTTATTAGAAGTTTGGCTGAATCTCAATTCCCAAACTCTAAGCCAAAATGCAGCCGAATCACGAACCAAACAATGGGTGAGCATGTTCTCCTAATTCATTCATTTTTTATTTTTTGGGGGAGTGGTAATGTGGGTCAAACAATTTTTTTTAGAAAAATCTCATAGTTACTACTCTGACCTAGTGCTCATGTTTGGTATTTGCTGTTTGAAATGTTAATTATTTACAATACATGTGGTTTAAATGGTCTTTGCAACAAAACACACCCACCACTATTAATAAGGCGACGACGGGTCTATTTTCAGTATATACATTATTCACTAATCACTGAATTTGGGTGAATACAAAAAAAACTGAATTGAAAATGTAGTGCTAAAATGATCATGATATGGCTAAAGCTAAGTAGGAGGTTTTTAGTTTTTTTCCAACTTATCACTTTTTGCTTAAACTTTGCAATCCACATTTTAATTCAACGCTACTCACTCTTTAGTGAATAAACCAGAGGGACTCAGTGCTTAGATTTAAAGGTGTTAATTTGTTACATTAATGAAAATCAGAATGGTGTAAGAATTGTGGGTTATTAGGTTAGCAAGTTGCAAAAATAAAAATAAAAAAGCAACTAAACATATTATCTTCTATTTCTTTTTTCAGTTATATCAATAGATTTTAATTATTTGTAGGCACACATGAAGTCATTCAGAAATTAACTTTGTTATTTTATGAACAACTGCGTTGGTGTTAATATAACTCAACATGCTCATAAATATCCCATTACTACAAAGTATAACAACACAGATGTTATGATACGACATTACATTTCCTATATGATTACATATAATATTATTTTGGATACTGATCTAGTGTCTACAGATAGGGATATGAATGTAACGCAAACACACTAGTGCAAGACTTATTGCAAGATTAAGAGAATAGCAGGTAAATCCAATAGTACTTAGAAAATCAGGCATAGTTTTTCGAAAGTTACACAGAAACTCTGCGGTATTTACACGCATGTCTTTATATGTTTTTATATATGCTCATATGTTTTTTTTTAAATATTTCTTCAGGCATAACTGAATAATTTACATAATGCTGGGAAAGAATATGTCAGAAATCGTTAATTATAGACAATAAGAAAGACACATCTTTACAATTAAACATAAAAAAACATGTCTGGGGTTTGTGAAAGGAGAGGGCCTATCGGATTAAAAAAAAAAAAAAAAATGACATGTGATGTCCAAGTCTCAGTATTATTCAAGGAGGTCCAGTAAATGCCAGCCACCCCCCCCCATGAGATGGACACATGGTCTGTTAGTGTCATGCCCGCAACAGCACTTGTCCTCAGCCAGCCCCTACAGTCTTGGGGTCTGGCTGGCTTTGCACCCTGCACCCTCCTAGGTACAGGGTGATCTGCTCTGATGCAGGTGCATCCTTAAGGGAAGGGGTAGCAGGGACATAGTCTCACCCGCTGACCACCAGACCATAACAGGTTGCTGGGTTAGCCTTAGGAACTTGAGGGCAGAGACCAGCTGTGTTCTGCCCCAATGCCAGCTCTTCTGTTGGGTTTGCACTTTGCTGCTGGAGAGGGAGACCGTTGTCTCACCTCTCTGGAATGCAATCTGTTGCTGGGGAGAGAAATCAGTTGTCTCTTTTCCCTGCCTGGTACACTGTCGCTGGGAAGTGAGACCGGCTGTCTCTACTCCCTGTAATTCCTGCTGCTGTTGGGGAGAGGGACTGAGAATCTCCTCTCCCTGTGACTCTGGCTGCCAATGTGGAGATAGACAGACTATCTCTTCTCCCTGGACCCCACACTGCCACTGGGGAGGAAGGACGACACTTCTCTTCCAGGACTGCACACTGCCGCTGGGGCGTGAAACCGACTGTCTCTTCTCCCTGGATCCCACACTGCAGCTGGGGAGGGAGTATCCCCCACTGTGCCAATTCGCTTGCCCATTCTGCTTTGCCCTGCAGGTACTCTGCCACTGTTTTGCTTGTATGCTGTATGAAAAACTCAAGGTGGGGGGAGGGGGGGGGGGATGGTTGGTCCAAATAAAGGCAGCAGTACCTTCATCATATCGTCAAACTCTGCCTCCGTGTAGCTGGGTGCCATGCTTGTTTGATTAACGACCGCTGGCTCAGTTCGGGTAGGAAGTACCATCCCTCCGCTTGCCTCCACTAATTCCTTCCCTCAGCCACTCTGGAACCCTTAAAACAAGTAGACATCCCTTTCCCCCAGTAACTGGACAACACACAGTTCTGGGAGTACAACACAAGTGAGGTTTATTGGAACACACATGGCTTTTATGCCCAGTCCCCTATATGGGGTTTACAATACAAGACAACAGAGGTTTTAATTCAAGGATCCTCTACAGAAAAATATACAATATTCTGAGACATTCCAAAAATACGTTTTCAAAAGGGGCCAATTTGAATGTGAAAGGGGGCAGACGGTTTACAATATGGATTGATCCTTTGATTAATCAAAGGCTCTGCAAGGGGTGAAATTCTGCACTTGAGATACCTGGCTGTCTAGTTCCAATGTAAACTTTCAGCCATATGGCCTGTACCTCTTAATTGATGAGTTTATTTTTTTGAAATGTTAATGATCATTAGCCTTCCAGAATTACATTGCATGATAGCATTACACATCACAGTATGCTCTGCATTATATAGTATCACACTGTACTGTATTATAGCATTCACTATCACTCTATATCACACTGCATGATATTATTCTGTATCATCCTGTACCACTCTGTATCTCACTGAATTATAACACACTGGATTACTCTGTATTACACTATTATATCATACTGTATCACACTGTATTATAGCATACTGTATCACACTGTATTATAGCACTCTGTATCACTATATATCATACTGTATCACACTGTATTATAGCATACTGTATCACACTGTATTATAGCACTCTGTATCACTATATATCATACTGTATCACACTGTATTATAGCATACTGTATCACACTGTATTATAGCACTCTGTATCACTATATATCACACTGTATTCTAGCATACTGTATCACACTGTATTTTAGCACTATGTATCACTATATATCACACTGTATCACACTGTATTATAGCACTCTGTATCACTATATATCACACTGTAGTATAGCATACTGTATCACACTGTATCATATCACTCTGTATCACTATATATCATACTGTATCACACTGTATTATATCACTCTGTATCACTATATATCACATTGTATTATAGCACTCTGTATCACTATATATCACACTGTATTCTAGCCGAGTTCCAGCATTATATCCCAAAGAGACACCAATACTTACCCACAGATTAATAACTAAGCCTCGTTTCTATTACATTCAGAATGGGACAAGCACAATCTTCTAATCAGCCTAAACATGATTTGTGAACAAGAGGGGCACATGTGGGCATGGTACTCAGTGACGGCGGTCCGTCACATGCTTTGTCTGTTATGACAGGTTCACTTTAATAAGAAAACAATTTGATTTCCCAATGAATAAAAACTCAGAAAAACTCAGATGCACCATATATACGGTTGTCCCTAGAAAAAGATAAATTTCACTCTCTGGACAATACAATTTATCAATCAAAATGAATATTAATTCTGGAGCTCACTACATAGCGTATGTCCCCAAGGTTTACTAAATATAGGACACGAGGAGAGAATTAGGTTTGTTGACCATTGTGGGGACATCTTGAAGGACAGCAAGTACCATAGTGTTTCAAACTTTTTTCCCCGTTTAATAAGGACACAATAAAGAGTATACAGGAAATTAATGACTTAATCCTTACCAATGGAAGTCCCAAAGGGAGGGGATAGAAAATAGAAACTATTTGCATACATAAATTAACACACCCATTTCCAAAGAAAACACAGCAGACTTTTCTTTAATACCTATTCAATTGCACATCATTTTTTATAATAATAATCACCACAATATAACCCCTTTTTATTTATAACTTATCTTTTAAAAATGTGTTTTACAGTTCAATTGTACTTTTATTTTTCTAGAACAAGATAAATGCAAATTTATGGAAAATATATTCACAATTTTCTACACATATGCTATAGGAATCTATGTAAATTAATGGATACAAATCAAGAGAATTATAAAATTATAAAAAAAGTATAAAAGTACAAAATATGTAATGTAGAATATACATTATATTTTTTTACCTTACTTTGAAATGAGTGGAACAAAGCATCCCTGGTGGGTTCCCATGATTGCACAATAACCATACAGCTGGCTGGAATGCATGAACGTTCTAGTATAGAACTTGGGCGCTAACTATGTTGCTGCCCCAACAAATTCATAGCAACGCACTAAAAGCAACACAGTGACACTTCACAAATTCATGGTCATTGGAAGTGTTGAGTGCACACATACAATACATCCTGACTGAATGATATCCTATTGCCAATCTCTGGCCTGCCCCCATATGTGGTTACAAAAAAAAGTGCCTGACTGCCCATTTCCACAATTTAGCAGCCTGACAATCATCCCTTTCTGCCCTCACTACCAGTCCATGCCAAAGTCATGTGCCTTACAGATGTCAGCTGTTAGCAGGAAAGGAGACTCAGTCTGCTGAAATATAGGCAATAATTCATTGAGCTTTTGTCAAAGCTCAGGCTATGTATATGTATGTATTGATATATATTTTAATATTCTGGACCCTACATGTGACTTGATGACTTAATGTGTGCAATATAGAAAAAAAAAAAACACCTGTGAGTCTTATTATAAGTGATTTCAATTCTGCTGCTTTTATTCCATTGCCGATGATATACAATTATATACAAACAAATTAACATTTCATATAATTATTTTACAAAAAGAGGAATGGGTAGGTATGCATAGGTGAGCCTATGTTCACTGACAGCTGGGTGCAGGTTTTTTTGCACCTTTGTGGGTGATGCTTAATTGACTCATTCCATTCTGTGACTGTTTTATACTCGACATCATTTTTTTTTTCCTACCCACGCAGACAAACCTATAGACACACGTCCAGGCGTTGACTCATAGGTTCACACATACACGGATGCTCACTAAGTGAACACTTACATTCATGTAATAATGCAATTTTTGTGGACCCAGGAAATCTCATTGTATCCTTTACAAAAAAAAAATTAATAAATAAATAAATGTGCTCATTCATAGACACACACACACACACACACTTGCTCACTGACCCCCATACACACAGGTACTTTTACAGACATGTGATCTCTTATACACATACACAAAAGTGTGTGCACACACACGCACAAAATGTTTTCTTTTTCCTGAAGACAAACTACACAAGCATGTTTAGGAAAAGTAACTCATATTAAAACAATATGTTTTGGTGGCTTTTTTTATTACACTAATACATCGACCTTCACCCTTGCAGTGACCCAGACCATCCAAATTAACATTAAGCTTTTTTTTACATTTTATTTAATACTTCTGCGGACTTCTTTAATAGAAAATGTTAAGGTCACATGACCGACATGGAATGCTTACTGCATGAATTACAATAAATCATCCATATTATGGGATGAGTGGGAACTTATTATTGACTTCAAAACAGAGATGCAGTAATAGAATCTTATTTTCATGTAAAGGTTAAAACTCCCATCCGCTCGGCTGCATTCAGAGTTACCCTTTAGTTTTGCATTTCCCAGTATAATTTTGGTCTATTAACATTACAATTTAATACAGCGGATTTTTGACATGACTTGATATGTGGCTGTGATCAAAAGAAAGAACTATGTTGTGCGTTTTCGTAGCTCACAGTTAATTTACTCTTTCATTGTCTATAAATCTTTATATGAAAACCAATATGTTCTGTTTATAAATTGGAAGCAGTGCCTCGTAATGTGAAGATTAATGTACAAGGGATTGAAATGGCTTCATTTACAAAGCAATAGCTTTAGGAAGCTTATGGGAATAGTAACTGGTCTATAATCGAATCTAGGAGGAGGTGAAATAGAGATAATACATACAGTATGCAATTGTATGCAATATCACTATATTTTATTAACATAGAGCTGGGGTCGGCAATTTTCGGCACTCCAAATATTTTGGACTACAGATCCCATGATGCTTTTCCAGTAGAACTGCTAAGGTTCCCTCTTGATTAGTCTTCTCCAGCTGGAGTCCTTGAGATTTTGTGGAGTGCTAGTTTGCCTAACTGGTTTATTCAAATGACATCATTGATTTGAATGGATACAGACACAACTAGCCTGCACAACTAATAGGGTTAATTACTATAGTGAGCATTCAAGATTAATTCAAAGTGAATTTAAAATTTAAGGCCAGAGAAGCTAAATGGATAGTATAACTGACTTAAAAAATATGGCAGTTCGGCTCTTTTGACCTTAAATTTGAAATTCACATTGAAGCTAGAAGAATTATCTAACTCTTACCCGAATCAGTAACTATCCTCGCCATCAATTTTAATTTCTGTGATGCTGAGAAAGCGGTTTAATACCTGTTCAAACCTCGGAGTTGCAGATTTGATTCCTTGGTGGATCATTTCAATTGTCCAGACATGTGAGTAGAGTAAACTTAGTACAGAGGAGCAAGATCATGAAGAAGTTATTAACTGGCCACCAATTTAGTACAATTTTGCCTATATTCATTGAAATTAGTCAAATTTGATGGCCTAGGCAGATTGATTTATTATATTCCCATTTAAGGGTCCATTATTTATCCTAGCATTTGGAGTCCCCATGCATATTGTAACTCTTTATCAATTCACATCTTAAGGTCTCAGAAGATGGAGAAAAGGATAGGGACGTTTGTCTGCCTCTTTCCTTTTTTTAAGAACATTTTTTGTTTTATTCAATTATGTCAGACTATTTTCCAAGATGTTTAACTATCCCTTACTGAAATGAGATCCCAACCTGAGGATTCTCATAATAGGAACACTCCAATCAACATAACCACTATGTAGCGCTGTAGTGGTTATGGTGCCAGGAGTGCTCTGGTGGTTTGACAACTTACCTGGAGCCTGCCATGCACCACTACCTGCCTCCGCTACTTTAAGAGAGCTGGAAGCTTCTGATGAGAAGCTTCCGTTCGCTTTCCTGAGCTAAGCCCTGCAGTGCTGGACTAGCTCATTAGCTGTGAGTATCAGGTGATCACTCTTAGCCAATGAGCAAAGTCTTCAAAGTTGAGCTTAGCTTAGACAGAGAGCTTCTGGTTCTCTGTGAGAAGTAGAGGAGAAAGGGAGGGGCACCCAGCAAATCTCCGGTATGAAGTCAAACCATCTTAAAATGGTCTGACTATTTACAATGGGCGAGGGGAGGGAGTATGTGACACATAAGGGCACTCCTTGCACCATAACCACTACAGTGCACTGTAGTAGAAATATGCATGTAGTGTTCCTTTAATGCTTGTTGCCCACCGGCCCCCTGTATATGAAATTCAGAGAGAAGGGAAGCATGTCTGCATTCCTTGCTTTTTTCCTTGGCCATGGAACCCCCAACACTTTTTATTTAAATCATTACTGTTTTATGTTGTGGCAAGTATAGAGATATTTAAGCGGCAGACAGCACTAAATGTTACTTTCGTTCCTCCTGTGAATTGTCCTTTAATGTAATAGGAACACACAGCAGAGAATGAGGATTTTAACTGGCAAGGTGCTTTTAGCCTTGTCTGCAATTCAAACCTTTTTTTCACAGTCGTAAGCTGTCCTCCTAGAGGCAATAGCCTGGGAGTAATGGCATTGTATTGCCTGGGAAAGTTGGTCAAAACATCAAGCAGAATGACAAAAACTCTTGCCAGACTCCTTTATAGTATGAGCCTCATAAAGAAAGTGTGCACTCCAAAAAAAACATATTAAGGGTTCGTGCTGGTATTTTAATTGCAGATATGTTTCCCTTACTGTCTCTGCCTGTTTCAATTCATAGACATCCATCGCACTAACAAATTCTAAGTGTAACAGCTGTTGATCTGTCTCACTCCTAAAGTGATTACACTTGCAGTTGTGCTGAAAGATTTAGCCCTTCAAATCTAATGTAGAGAAAATGTGCTTTGTAAATGCAAATTATTAGAATGCTTTGTGCAGGCACAGCGGGTTGCCTGACCTGGGTTCCCAGATATTTTTGCAGACGTGAAGGTATGGTTATCAAGTGATTTTACAATTCGCATAATGTGAATGAAGACCTTTTACTCCAAAGTAAAACTGTTAATGATTGAGATGAAAGTAGAAATCGCATGCGATTGCTAATAGAATACAATATTGTCACAGCCACTCTCTGAAATGGAGCCCTGAGGCTCTAGGCTCCACTAGACAAAGAATGAAAAGAACATTAAATATGTTTTGTGTTATTACTTATAAAATCTATGTTGATGTAATTATAAGCTGCAGTCTCTCCTAGATATTACATTTTATTTAATCATTACTTTTTTTCCCCTTCCAATTTCTTATTTGTTCTGTCAAATGATGTGTTCTTGACCCTACCAGCAGTTCGTGCCGAGGTTGAGGCCATATAAATAGACTCCCATCCAAAAAGAGTTAGGAACGCAGCCATGGGGTTTCTTCATTTTCTTGGATGAAATCACCTTAGGAGAGAAGCCACTGTACATCTTTGGGTTCTGATGAAAAGCTTTTTGCCAGTGCCAAAGATGAGATAGACAAGGGTAATTGCTTAGAAAGTAGACATGTACAAACCAAATTATAATAGTTAAGAAAAAAAAAGTCTGTGGGGTCAATATAACCCCAATATTATATAGGAGGTGTAAGACTCATGCCAATGGAGGGGCCTTGTCTGCTTAACTAATTGCACAGGACCTTGCACAGGTTCCTCCCCTGGCACCTTGTGGTCAGCGAGGGGCTCTATAAAAAACATAGGGGGACTTTCTAATGTTCCCTCCCCCCCCCCCGGCTCCAAATAATGTCCCTCCCCCTCTGAAGACTAGTCATGAGTTTAGCCAATTCTCCGCCATGAAGAATAAATTAAAAGAATAATAAAATAATAATGGGCGGGACATCTCATTGTCCCCAGAGGGTGGGAGCCTCCCTCACAAGACTTGCCATAGGTGGGGGTCTAGCTTATTCTCCCAATTGTTTTTGCTTTATAGATGCCCCACCCACAGGTCACTGGTGGAGATAGGTGGATGGAAAGTGACCTATCCAACTCACGGTATTTCATTTTAAGGCTCACGGGTGGAGACATGGTATTTTATAGAACCCATTCCCACGGGACAGGGTATTTCTTAAAAATCTATAATAGCTGCACAGTTGCTAGTTTAAACTACAGTGAGTGGTCAAAAGTAATTTTAACTCTTACTGACTTAATAGTAAGAGATTGCCACAAGCATGGCCATATAACCCTCGAAACCAAGGTGTATTCCGGACAGTGGTTATTGATATCGAGGTTTTACCTTTTATTTTTCTTCTTATTGATTTATCTGCCTATATATTATTATAGATAGGTGTATAGAATTATAAATAATTGAATCTGTGAAATTGCAGCTGTATAAATTATATCAAACAAAAACATTGGAAGCAAATAAAAAGTGATGTATGACAGAAGAGAAGATTCCTGAAACCACTAGTGAAGACTAAGACATCACCAGGAAGGAAAATAGAGGAAATGATGGTGATGGGGATTTGAAGTGTTAGCTCACTTAATAATATGATTTTATAGAAGGAGAGGTCGACTCAAAAGTAACTTTTGTGTGAATCATTGGGTGAATTCTTAAGTAGATTATGGGTTATTTTTGGAATAGTTTTCTAGGGTCATTAAACAAAGTAATCTAGACGCTTCTCTCTGCCTAAATTGTTATTTTAACTTTTAATCTTTGACGTCTTACCTGTAATTTGTATTAATTATTATATAGGAATCCATAAGATGTTGTCTCCTAAATATCGGAGCTCCTTTACTATTTAGGATCCTTTCCTGTGATGAGACTTTAGGTCCCGACTATTTAATCACATTTTAAAGAAGTCTCATGCAGGTTTAGAATGTAGACTGACATGTACTATGTTCTTCTTTTATTTTTATAAACAGATAAAAATAACATTACTCAGTAGAAGACGCCTCCTGTGATGCTGCTCTGTATCACGTTGCAGGAACTTGGGCACAGTTCAGAAACATGAAAATGTAGACTATCTAAAACAAAAGCACTTGGCACAAAACACAATTATGTCATAAATAAAGAAAACACATCTTTATACATAGGGAGTATCAACTTTCATATCATAGCAATTTATGTCATATTTACAGATTGGTTTCTCCATATTAGACATCGAGACCCTACTGGTTTTGAGTATCGAGGGAGATAAACTCGCAACAGTTTGAAAATCTAACTCTTCTTCTTGATCTAGAATGATTTGACCTGACTTGGTTCGTCTGTGTATTTAGCTATATTATTACACATAGCCTGACTCATATTGAATGAAGTAATGAGAATTTTTTCCTTGATAACATTCCATTTTTGGTTCATGGAGTATATCATAACTGATTTATGTTAATCAAATAGCAGATGACCTAGAAAATAAACAATAAAACTTAGATCAGAAAACCCTCAGATTTTATTAAGATCAGACAAGAGGCATTAGTAAGTCCTATGGAGGATTCTTGACTTTACAGGAGCCTTTTCCAGAGTGCTAATTAGCTAACTGAAACTGACTTGTTATTCAACGTCAAGTTGCTCTGTCAATAAGCATATATCTGATGTCATTGTTTAATGTTGGATGAACATATCCTTCTTTAATAGAAATTAGTGGACATCACTGATTCTCTGTTGCAGTTGCCAGGTGTTATGGATTACATCTACCTTGATGCTTTGCCAGCAGTGGCGACTCTAGACTTTGTGAGGTCTTAGGCAAAATTCAAATATGAGGCCCCCACTACCACTAAAACACAAAAATAGGGGTTGCATTGTGTGTACAAGGTGCTGTAGTTGTATTAAAGGACACGCTTGCAGCGCTGGATACAGAGAGCTAGTCTCTGTATTCATTGTTCAGAGACTTGCAGTGTTGCATATCCCTGTGCTGGTGTGTTGTGAGCTCTCTGACTGTAGTAATGGCATCATTTGCAAACTAAATTAATTTGTGATAAACAAATTTAATTAGCAATCATGCTAATCATTTATACACGACTGTGAGGTATGGTAACATACATACATGGACGTGTATACATAAGTGCCAGTGTGTGTATTTCTGAGTGTGTCTGGCATTGTCTATCTGTGTGCCTGACATAGCATCTTTGTATGTGAATGTATGTCTTTATGAGCATGTTTCTGGGGCCATATGTGTGTGGGGTAGCTGCTTGCGGTGTGTTTATGGGGGCTCCCTGTGATCTTTGTGCATGTGTGTGTGTATGATGAAAGATTGTTACTGTGACAAGGTGAGTAAAGAGGTAACTGTGGCAGGGTCAGTGGGGTTAATGAGACAGGGTTGGGGGGGCAAGTGTAACAGAATGAGGGAGGGTGAGAATTATAGTGGGGTGATTGCAACATGGTTGGAGGAGGGAGTGTGACAGGGCAAAGGGAAGTAAGTGTGACAGGATTGGAAGAGGTTAATGTTACAGGGTGAGAGTGGCATAGTTGGGGAGGAGGGGGAAATCACAGGGTTGGGGTGAATGTGCCATGTTTGGAGGAGGCAGTGTAACAGAATGAGGGGAGGTGAGTGTGATAAGATTTAGGGGGTTAATGTGGCAGGATTAGAGGCATTAATGTGAAAGGGTGAATGTGGCAGGGTTGGAGAGGAGAGTGCAACAGAGTTTTGAGTGATTGTGGCACAGTTGGAGGACAGGGTTGGAGGGGTTTATGTGGTGGGATGAGTGTGGCAGGTAGAAGGAGGTGAGTGGACAGATTAATAGAGGGTGAGTGTGACAATGTTGGGGAAGTTAATGTGATAGGGTAAGTGAGGCAAAGCAAGGGCAGGCAAGTTTGATATGGTTGGAGGGGGTGAGAGTGACAGGATTAGGAGGGATTAATGGGAGTGTGGCTGGGTGAAAGGTGTCAAGGCTGAAAGTGTTTGGGAATGGTGATAGTGTATGTGTAGAGGATGACAGTGTGTGTGGGTGGCGGTGACAGTGAGTGGAGGGATGAAAGGGTGTGGGTGTGTGTGGAGGGGGTGTCAGTGTGTCTGAGGATGATATGGTAAGAGTGGGGGTGATAGGGTATGTGTGGGGGAGACAGCGTGTGTGGAGGGGGGCTGAGAAAGGGTATGTGTGTGGGGGCTGTGACAGGGTGTGTTTGTGTGTGAGGGATGACAGGGAGTGTGGTGGGTCTGTGACAAGATGTGTGGGGGGGCCGTGACAGGGTGGGTGTGGGGTGACAGGGTGGGGGATGGAGGGGCTGTGATAAGGTGGAGAAGCTGTGATAGGGTAGGGGGATCTGTGACAGGGTGGGGGTTGGAGAGGCTGTGGCAGCGTAGGGGGGCTAAATGGGCTGTATAAGGGTAGGGGTGGAGGGGCTTGACAGGGTAGGGGGTGGAGGGGCTGTGACAAGGTAGGGGTGGAGGGGCTGTGACAGTGTATTGGGGCTAGAGTGGCTGTATAAGGCTAGGGGGGCTAGAGGGGCTGTGACAGAGTAGGGGAGCTAAGGGGCTGTCACATGGTAGGGGGCTTAGAGGGGCTGTGACAGGATAGGGGACTAGAGGGGCTGTGACAGGATAGGGGACTAGAGGGGCCACAGTCCCAGGATCGGAGGGGCTGTGACAGGGTAGGAAGGATGGAGGGGCTGTGACAGGGTAGGTGGCTAGGGACTGTGTCAGGGAAGGGGGGGTAGAGGGGCTGTGACAGGGTAGGGGCTAGAGGGGCTGTGACAGGGTAGGGGTGGAGGGACTGTGTCAGTGTAGGGGGGAGGGGCTGTATAGGGGTAGGGGTGGATGGGGCTGCGACAGGATAGAGGGGCTAGAGGGGCTGTGACAGGGTAGGTGGGCTGGAGGGGCTGTATAAGGGTAGGGGGTTAGAGGGACTATGATAGGGTAGGGGGGCTAGAGGGACTTTGACAGAGTAGTGGGGCTAGGGGCTGTGGCAAGGTAGAGGGCTGGAAGGGCTGTGACAGGGTAGAGGGGCTAGAGGGGCTGTGACAGGGTAGGGGGTGGAGGGCTTTGATAAGGTAGGGGGGCTGGAGGGGCTGTGACAGGGAAGGGGGGCTATAGGGGCCGTGACAAGGTAGGGGGGCTAGAGGGACTGTGATAGGGTACGGGTGTGGAGATGGCTGTAGATGAGGGTTAAAAATTACCTTTTTTTTATTACATCGATTTCCTGGTGGTCCGGTGGTCTACCTCTATCTCTGATTCGATCCCTGGTGGTCCGGTCTGCAGCTCCTCCGGGTGCAGAGCTGCAGACCACGTGGTAAGTGTCTCGTGATCTCCAGAAGTATCAGAGCATTGCCGTGATAACTCGCAGCAACGCTCTTATAGGCCTTGATCGCGAGACACTTCAGTCTGTAGCTCTGCAACCGGCAGAGCTACAGATTGAAGGCAGTGTTTGGCTCTCCATCAGGGCAGACTGCATTGAGGGGCCTCACAACGCATAATGGGCAAGCCGCGAGGCCCCCTCCTGTGTCGGCATGGCTGGCGCCACCATTAGGCGAACTAGGCATTCGGCTGGAGCGCCGGCATGCTGAGGGCGCCCACTGGGATGTTTCCTGGTGGGCTTCCCCTGTCTTGGGCCGCATTGCTGGGCGAGCGGCTCTTGAGCTGCCCTCTCTCACGCCGGGTTACTCCTCCTGGCGCTCAAAGGTGGGGGCGGCCCAGAGGAGCCCTGTCACAGGGGGCCTAGGAGGTGGACAATTGATGTCATTCCGGCCCCGACATACTAAACAGCGGGTGGGAGGAGTGAGGAGCTACCTCACACTTGACCCAAGGGAGGTGAGTGTTTGACTGTCAGTGAGTGAGTGTCAGCCAGCGTGAGGCCTTAGGCTGCCGCCTAAGCTGCCTAATTAAAGAGCTGCCTCTGTTTTCCAGTATTATGTCTGAAAAATCATTATGGAAGAGGTAGTCCACAAGATCTGGAGTGTCTAGCACTGAACTAAATACTATAGTGTAGAGTTGTGTCTGTCGTTTAATCATTCCACAGGGGATTGTTACATTCAAGGATGAAAGCAGATAATAGTTTGAATTTCCAGTAGAATACATTTGTTTAAGAAAGAGTGAAGGTTCATTATAGACATTATAGAAACATTATAGACATTATAGAAACAACTTAACTTCATGTGAGATGAGTGTTTTAATCATTGTCTCATCTCAGCTCTCCACCATACATACTTGGCAAAGTTTGGTAGATTGCCATGGTAATATCGGTAGTGGTAATATAGATATCAGATATTAAAGCTATGGATCTTTCATGCTTCCATATTTGCTTGATTGAAAAACATTTATTTTCAACCTGGTGACCAGGAAGATATGCTAATACTGTCTGACGGTACTGGGGTGTATCCACTAAACAGTGACTTGCAGTGAGTAGAGAATTGACTTAAATGGAAACAATCACATCACTATCACCAGGATACTGATGGATATTATGTTTACCTATTCATTTAACATATCCATTTAACAAATATGTAATTGGGGTAGTGAGAAAATAAAATTAAATGTGAAAATCGACATCTGTGTATTCGCAACTGGGTACCTCCATCTTAGCTTCCTGTCAATCATGTTTTAAGCACCAGAGGAAGAAAATGAAACAATGTTTATATTTCTCTTCACCATTTGCATTGTATGCCCCGGCTGTGCCTTGTCTGTACTGGACTGTGATGTAATTTGTAAAATCTTTGATTGAAGTTTACAACTAGACTAACGCCAGTCACAGGTGATTTTCAATGTGTAAATTCTAGAGATGTCACCGTTCCCCTCTTAAAATGAGACCAAAGAAGAAGATTTGTAAAGATTTTTCCATCTCAACTAAAATGTAGATTTAAGCACGTTTTGATTGATTAGAAATAGCTTGTTAGGTAAAATAACTGAGCTTGAAAACGAATTCAGTTTTCTTAGACTAAAAGTCTTCTTTTTTTTTCAAGCCAAAGCAACTTGTTAATTAAGGAAAAGACCCCTTTGATTGTGGAATGGTGAACGATCTGGACAACTTTCCTTCTGGAAGTGGTAACATTACTTTTCATCACTCCAGAGATCAAGAGCGAAAGAGACACTTGATATGTTTAGCTTTGCCTATTTTAACGCACATTAACACAGAAAATATGTAATCAATTGTTTTCCTTGGAGAACTTAAGGAACCAGTTAATGGTTAAATACTTATTTATATCTTCTAATCAGTCTGTGCTGAATATGTATAAATAATTAGCACTTACCCTTTGGCTCACATAGTTTAGCCATAAGATGTTCAGACCCTGCAATATTCACTCTGTCTGATTAGTCACTTCAAAAGGATAGCTTATTAAAAAAAATATTCAAGCTTCAAATTTGTCAGGCTGCTAAGTTTTAAAGAAATTATACAGAATTGATATGACTCTTGCATTATGCATAGAAATTTGGGAAAAGAACCCCCCCACTCTCCCTCCCCCCAAACCCCCCCCCCCCCCAAACAATTGGAACATTGCAAACCACATTTTCTCTGAGGCTAATTAGTTTCTGTTCTTTTTTTAGTCTTCAACTGCAGACAATCATTTTCTGAATGATCTCCCAAGGTAGATATTAAGTGAAATCTGCAAGGTTGTTTAAAAATTTGCAGAGGATTTTAAAGCTGCGTTCACATATTGTTACGTTAACCAACTGAGTTATTTTACTTAACCCTAGGGGTTAATTTGCAATAAAAATAAGATAAGGTCCTTAATTCACTAAACATTAATCGGGATCAAGTGACAAATGAATTGCAAAATTTAGGTAAAAAAAAATTGTTGAATTGAAGAAAATGCTGATTTTTGTGGATTTTTTTTTTTTTGCTATTGTGGGACACATTTTGAAATCCATTTGTCAGTTTTCCACCATTCATCAGTTACAATGGTATTTACTACAGTGATAATTGTTGTGAATTCAAAGTGAATTTCAAATTTAAGGTCAAAGTAGCTGAGCTGGAGAATGGGAGAATTTCTCCAGTTCGGCTACTTTGGTCTTAAATTTGATATTAGCTTTGAATTCACAACAATTCTTCCTTTAGCAAATAACCCTGATTGTGAATTAAATTGGTATACATATATTTGGGGCAATATTTAAATATTTGAAGATAGGTAGAAAAATATTTTAATGTAATTTAAAATTAGGTATGAAAAATCCAAAGGACACCCAGGGAATATTTTGGACCTATACTTGTTTTAGCTCCATTTTCATAAACTGTTTAAAAAACAAATGATAATAATAATAAAAAAATATATATATATATATTTTTTGTAATTCTTTATTTTGGTGTGCAAGAAAGTAATAACATACAGGCTGGTAGCGCCACAACAGCATCTACAAGCTTAATGTGGTCAAACATTTGCGTGCAGTGTTATGGCATGAGAGACAATTGCGCTTTTTTTTTTTAAAGTTAAAGAAACAGGCTTCAGCATAGATATTATGACACTTTGAGTAATAAATGTAGTAATGCAAGCTTTGGTATTTGACATAAAGTGGAATAACTGTTATATAGCATTCAGAAGGTACGCACTTATTATGATATTTGTAAAACAGGCTAGGTACATGCTGGTTAGTTCTAATTAATTACGGTTAGTAACAGTAGCTTGAGGTTAAGAATTAAAGTATACGTCGTCGCTTTAGTTTCGGACCATTGATGTAGTGTCGCCTAACTTATGCTTAAGTGAGGGATGTATATTGGTATAGTTGTTAAACATACTATGTGATTCCCTTAGAGAATAGTTATCTAGAGACTGGCTGGTTAGATTTTACTCATGTTTACAGGGTGGTCTAGAGGTACCCTAGTGGATGGAGTATACCAGCATGTGGCAGATTACAATCAATAATGGCACAGAGTTCCTGAGGGTAAGATGGTTGTATGCAAGACCGTCTCTGTGGTAGAAAGTCCCTCTTTAGGTAGGTGAGAGTTACCCCCCCGATGTGTTGTACCAGGATGCCCGGTCTGCTGCCGGTCACTGGGTGCAGGGCAGGTTCTCTGCTGTGTTCCTGCTGCCTGTGAGGATCCAGGAGGAGTTTGGGCGATGGCTTGTTTGCTTCTCCCTGTGCAGATAAGCTCCCCAGTGCAGTGGTGGTTGCGTGCTGCTGATGCATGTGTGTGAAGTTTCGTTTCCTTACCCAGAGGAGGGAGGAAATACCGGGACCCCGCTGGAGGCTTCTGAGGGTGGCTTTAGCGAAGGTGGGTGGCTTGTTGGGGTTCGAGGGTGCCTGCAGGTGGATGGCTGCAGTAAGGATCTGTGCTGCAGGTGTTTACGGTCCGCTCGTTATACTGCCGCTGCGGGTAAGAAGTCTGTGCAGGCCCTGGTCTCAGCATCATCCCACATGGTCTCCGCCATCTTGGCGTCAGTGCCTGTAGTGCGGAACTTTGTGGCCTTGCTGTTTTGCCTTGCTGGTTTTGCGGGTCTCGAGGGTGGGGACCGGGATCACCCCCCCGGTCCATAGGGAGGGGGGTATGGGGCCGGTTCCCCGCGGGTCTGACTCTGAGCGCTGAACGGCAGGCGGCAGGGCAGCGGCCGTCCGCCCCGCTCACCGCCGGAGTAGGCCTCGGTAGAGTCAGTGAGGGATCCTACTCTATGGGGACTGAAGCCCGTTCGGCCAGCCTCACCCTAGATCCAGGGCTTTCTGCCCGCTGAGGGCCCCCCTTGCCGGATGGTTTTGTGCCAGGATGGTTTTAAGCCTATTCGGACTTAGGCTGCAGGAGCTGGTCGCGCTGTCAACCATCCAGCTCGGCGGTCCGGCCCCGCCCCCCAAAATATATATTTTTAAATATATATATATATATATACATATATATGTATATATATATATATATATATATATATATATATATATATATATATTTAAAAACAATATTTTTTAAATTATTATTAATTTATGAAAATATATATATATATTTAAAAAAATTTTTTTTGGTTTTAGACAAACATGTATACATTGCAGTTTTTAAAAATATATGCAGTTACACTGCTGCATTTAATTGTGAGCAATACATATAATGTCTAATCTACAAGAGGCATGTGGAAAACCTCAATATTATATTATTTTCTTACTCTCTATGTATATCTTTCTGTTTGTTGAGAGTTCAGTTATTTCACACGAGAATACGTCTGAGTACTTTTGGTAGGTACCAGTCTAACTCAATTACTGTGTTATGAGATTGCTTTTTCCTGCAACCTTCCTTTCCTTATTTCCTCCTCAATATAGCACAATAATAAAGTAAACAAGAACTGAAGGTTATATCCTTACATGTATCAACATTTTGCTACATGCCTGAAGAATTCTAAATTTCTACATAGAATCATATATAGAGACATTAGATGATGTGCATTTTGATGATTTATAGTCATTTGTGGCTTCATAGTTGTTGTTCACCAGGAATCCCTCTAGCTGCATGGCTCATTTTAAAAATACCGATAGCACAAAAGATTTTTATTTTATGGGGAAGTTTAAGATATGGAAAAAAGGGACACTACAAGCAGGGCTCGGGTCCTGCAGGAACGCGTGGGAATGGCGTTTTCTGCACATTTCTTATAGCAGGAACACCGTTCCCATTTGTGGTCCTGCAGGCACTCAGGGGGCGGCAGAAAATGCTGCCCCCAAATGCCCCCCATGCTCTCCCTGTCATGGGGGGGCCCAAGAAGTGGCCTGATGACCACCAGATGAACCCCCCCGGAGGGCGCCTGTCTCCCTGTCAGATGCGGCGAGGGAGCTGTGAGCTCCCTCATCTGCTCCCTCGCCCGCCGTTTGCTGATGCCGGGAGCCAGAATATTACGTCATATTCCAGCTCCCAGCATCAGTAGACTGCCCGCGAAGCAAAAGGGAGCAGATCAGAGCCCTGATCTGAGCGCCCAAGTTCTCCAAATAGCGCTCAGATCCATGCAGTGTAGGGGAAACGCCACTGTTAAAGTTCTGACCGGCCGCACATGTGGTCCAATGCCTTAGACAGTTCCAAGGTGTTTGGTGCTTTGGCCAGTCAACTTTCAGGAGCTCCTGCGGCCGCAATACGGGATGCTCCGCCTGGGTCTCTAGTAGCATTTGCTCTCCTTAGTCTCAGGCACCTACCCAAAAAAGCGATTTCCCGGTGGATTTCAAAGTGGTTCAAAACCGCGAATCAAGTTGTCACCTCATGCCGAAAACAGTTCCATAACCTTCACGGCTAAGTCTTGCTGAGGTGACTGGGAACCCACGAAGTTCTAATGCCAAAATTAGTTCCATAGTGATTGCGGATAAGTGTATGTGTGTGTGTGACTGCATGCCTGTAACTGTGTGTATTTGTGCATGTGTAACTGTCTGCCTGTAACTGTGTGTGTGCATGTGTGTGACTGCATGCCTGTACCATGTGTGTATGTCACTTGTATGTCACTTGAAGGAGTGCCAAACACAGGATCTGCCCTGGGTGCCACATGCTCTAGGTACGCCCCTGCTCTGATGACATATTGGATAATCTAGCTTCTCCAATAAGCTGTTAAAGTATTTGCCGTGAGTATACGTTGCCTGTTAATGGAATTTAAGTTAGTTCCCTTCACTTGCAGAAACTGATGAAGGGAACCGGAACTATGTTGTGTGTACATGTGAGGTGAGCATACACACACAACATAGTTCTGTGCCTGACTCAGAGCACTCTAGTGGTTATGGTGCTTGGAGCAACCCTTAACATTAGATTGGTTTAGGAAAAGAATGACTATCATTTTAGCAAATTACAGTGTAAAGTTTTTTTTTTTTTTTTTTTTTTTTTTTAATTCTTTATTTTTGTAGTGCACGAAAATAAGACAGGTAAGCTTGAGGTGCCCCAAAAGCAATCCTCAGGGATTTCCCACGCTTAACATGCGGGGTATACGATTAACTGGCACAATTTTTTTTTGTTTTATCAGGCTAAATTAATGTAACGTTAAAGCAACAGTCGAAATGTAAATATATTATACAAACAGGCTTGGTTCATGTGTGAATTATGTGAAAATCAACATAGATAGTACAGGTAGTGTAATACAACGCTAGCTAGTTAGCTAGTACATATGTATCTGTGGAAGTTAGACAGTTCGCTTATATGTTATAACCTGCTAGGGTAGCGTCGCTTATAATTATATTAGTTGCGCTTACGTTTATAAATATGCGGTTTGCATTTAGTGTGCTATGAAAAGCTAGTGGAAGCAGCATTATGTGATGTAATGCAAACCAGCATTGATGGCACATGCCTATTTTGCGCAATAAACAACAAACAAATGAAAATCAAAATGGGGCAGAGTAGTGCTAAGTGTAAGTAAACAGGTGTAATGAGTCTGACATGCAGTGAGCTTTGGGAGGAGAGAGTCTCTGCATTGTGTGCAGGGTCTTGGGCCGTGAGCCTCACCACGCATCTGTCCATATTGCCTCAGCCGATGCCCGTCCTGGAGGCCATCTCTGTATCTCCGTTTCGGGAGTCCGTTTTAGTGCGTCTCTTTTTGGTGTGCTGTCTCACAGTCGCTTGCGTTGTGGCCGCTGTTGAGAAGAGGCGCCCGGTGCTGCACTGATAGCCGGGTTTAAGGTCAGGCACTTTATCAGTGTAAAGTTTTTAACAACATTAGGAACAAAGAAGTGGTCTATGGGTCTAGTGAAGGGGTGCCCAAAAGGAAATCCCCAGATATTGTAGAACTACAACTCCCATGATGCTTTGTATGCTCTTAAAATGCCTTTAGAATGACAAAGCATTATGGAAGCTGTGTTTTTAAAACATTTGTGGATCAATCTTTCGGGCACCCTTGGTCTAGTGTGTCCATAATCAATACCACAATGATCATTTTAGGGTTTAATATTAATAATACTTGTTAGGACCATTTGGCGTATGCATGATTTATTATAGTCACTTATTCCTATTGTGTCCTGTTGAGTAGTAAATAGCTTTTTTGCTTTTTAAATTGTGATTTGTCCATCATAAGAAACCACAATCCAATTAAGAAGACATTGATAATATCGTTTACAATATGACTGCAAAATATTCAGTGGTAAGCTGACAGTATCAGCCCTACACGAGTTCCATAAAGAAACAAACAAATCATCCCTTACACACATACACACATACACACCCTTACACTGCATTGTATTTCATACACACAAACACACTGAATCCACTATGCACACACACTGCATCCACTATATGTACACACTTATTCACTTACACAGACATACACTGCATCCCCTATACACACAATACATCCTCTACACAAACTGGAATCCCTATACACTACATTCCACACACACATTACATCCTCTACAATAACGCACAATACACCCCTTATACACATACACTCAACTCCCTGTGAGTAGACTCTGATCCTAATCCAATCATTTGTGATATTGACATGTGTGGGCTGTTGTCAAAATAATTTGGATTTATGTTAGAAATTTTACTTTTTACACACTTACTGTGTAATTACTGTATATCATCTCTGGCATTTCACTCTCTCAATGATCTTGTGTGCCCCTTTAATGCACATCTGAACCCTCCTGTTATCTGATGCCTGTCTATGGACATGAGATATCCTCCCTGCGTGTTATCCATTTATGAACTGATCTACCTTTCCTGACCATTTATGGCAGTTCTTTGCCTGTTTTATGACTATACATGTTGTTTTATCAATTGTCTTTTTTCATCTCTTCTGAACCATCCCAGAAGAGACCCTTTGGGTTGCGTAGACTAAGGAGGCACCTTGATTGGATGGCATCTTGACACTACTGGGGGCAATCCTTCTACTCTTGCAGATGGCCTACTCAGTCCCAGCTAAGGATGGCCAAAAGGCATCAAGAAGAGGCAGCTAACATTCTATACACTCCAATCTCTTTGGCAGCATAGTGGAAAAGTAGTTCTGTTTACAAGTGTCAGATACACAAATTGAATTGAGGACATATTAATAGGATTGATTATTGAGTTAATATGGATATGGCTGGTGGGAGATGAACTGGGATTTTATTCCACTATTTATTCGCAAAAAACTAAATTGACAGGAAGGATACAATAAGAGTTCTCTAATTTCCATTTACAACCTGTAGGGCTTATACAAATACTTTGTAACACATACAATTGACATATGCAATACAATTTAATTAATTATTATTATTATTATTATTATTGGTATTTATATAGCACCAGCTTATTCTGCAGCGCTTTACAATTGAATGATGTCGCTTTTTAATTAAAGGTAGATAAATGCAAATGTGATATTTTCCCATAGGAGAAGTCCATAGGATAAATCTGTTCAACTGACCTCCTTTTTGTGGATAGAAAGTAGAAAGGTAGCTGGAGTAGCAACTCAAATGAAATATGAATTAAGAGACAGATGAAAGTTCCCTTTTATATTGGTGTACTGCGTATAGATAGGGTATATTTTTTGCTAGAAGTCAACAAGGGCTTAAGCCAACCCTGCATCTACCATACTTCCACATAAAAATGCAGAAAAAAAAAAAAGTGGTCCTAATATTTTGAAGGACTTGACTTATGGGTATTTGCTTAGATGTAGAACTCCATTCTCTAAGTGGCAGGCTTATGTATTTCTGCATTGTGGATCCAGCATATTGATCCCATCCAACGTAACGTGAGTTATTTTGCCGATGTCTATATCAATGAATATTTTTTTAGATCTATTTTCACCTGACTAACTGATCAAACAATGCATTAACAATCAATCCTTACTCCTGTAGGCAGTTGCAGTGCCATTTGTTATTTGCTATTTGTTATAGCTGATTTTTTTCCTTAATATAATTGTCTTTGTACTTTGTTACAATGTTACTATATTCCCCCTATGGCTTTTCTTGTTAAGCAAATACAGGTTGTCAAACGCCTTTTATTACACCAAGGTTTCTTCACCGTTCAGAATTGCAAACCTGACATTGGCAATGGAAACATTAATTTATAGTGTTAACAAAATGTTTAATGAACATGTACACTTTTTTTGAAGCGATTTCTTTATGTGATTCCTTTAGTCTCTCTATTAGCTGTGCTGTGCCAGCACTTAGTATTTAACATCACTTAAAGGAAATCAAGAATCCATCAGTGGCAGCTCTTGTCAGTGACGGTCTAGCTTTTTAGCTGTGATGTATGAGGAACAAACGAAACAATTCCCATACAGACAGTAGCGTGCAGAATGTAATTTGTCTGTGTTTGCACCATGCTGAACCTAATCTGAAGTGTCACTTTTGGACTGTTCTACCAATGCACAGCACATTAGGTGTCCATACATCACAGACTGCAAATGACTACTTTGCAGTTACAATGGTATTAAGGGTCAATTTCATTTTTCCATTAAATCGGACACATTACCCAAAGCTGTAGGAAGTAGCTGAACATTTGGAAATAAGTTAATTCCTATATTACAACAAAATACATAAACATTTTCAATATTTGTATATGTAAAAATAAATAAAAATTTTGGGGTAGATTAATTTATCTTCGATGAGAGTAACTGTAACAGTTTACTGGTGGCTCCATTCATGGTTTTCTAAATGGAACTATTGTTATGAATGTGCATGTGAAGAATACCCCTGGACATTGGCTCCTTTACAGTACCTGTGAAGGAGACACTGAGAGAAGTTGGGGTTTGTAGAGTGGGCACACACTCAGTAGGTCATATCGTACAAGAAGGTGGATGGGTCGTGGTCAGCTCATCTCATATTTAATATAATTTTAACTTGTGACAGAGGCTGCTGTATTCACAAACTGCAAAGTTCAAAGATTTAGGTCTCTAACCATCATGTGACAAAGTCTGGGACTGAGCAGTAGGTTGCTGAAGGTTGCTGTAGCACACTTACAGGGGGATATACTTTGCACTGTGCAATGGCAGTGTGAGGCTCTTGCGCTGTGCTTCCTGGGCACTTGGTCTCTAGTGTTTGCACTTATAAGGGAAAGTCGTCACACATGCCAACACTGTGAACATTTACTTATATATCCTCCAAACAGTTGCAGTCTACTAACTACAGGAGTCAGGCATTACAGAGTGAGAGACCCTCCCCAAATCTGAAAACACATAAACATCCTCATATAGATACAAGCATATCTAAATAGGGATGTTATAAAAAAAGACTATTTTTAGCACGTCTACGCAGGGGCCTTTCACGTACTGTGACATCTTGTTATGTGCTGATGCTGTTGCTGCCCCTTGTTCCTGTTCAATAAGCACACTTTGCACCCTCTGTTCTCTGACAAGGATATGGCAAGAAGCTCCTCTTCATCCCTTTTGATGGCATACATTGGATCTTTGCATGTACCTGTTGGCTAAGCCTCAGCACCTAATGTATTGAATGCCTACACTGAATTCTCTGTGTTCCTGGCAGCCGACAGTAAAAGCTCTGCCAGGAAGCTGCTTAGATCAGTGTGAGAATTTCTAAATTGAAATGCTCTTACCTGGGAGGCCAAGAAAAGCGAGGGACCCTGTATTAATGCCCTGTTTACCCCACCCAAGGCGCAGTCCTGGTTGGAGAAAGCCTTCAGTATGTCCCAAGGCGCAGTCCTGGTTGGAGAAAGCCTTCAGTATGTCCCAAGGCGCAGTCCTGGTTGGAGAAAGCCTTCAGTATGTCCCAAGGCGCAGTCCTGGTTGGAGAAAGCCTTCAGTATGTCCCAAGGTGCAGTCCTGGTTGGAGAAAGCCTTCAGTATGTCCAAAAACGTGCAATTCTCTTGTCCATTATGCACCCCAGTTGTTTTCAATTTGTTTCTTCTGCAGGAATCAGCACTTCCCCTATTGTTTAATATATTTTTCAAATCTGTGTTATGTTTTTGCACACACCACAAAATATGCTCCTATCGCACCAGATGATCTTCAATAGTCATTTGGATCCTTTGTTTTAGAATGCATTACATTGTTAGAGCGTGCACAACTCTGTAAGGAATTTGTTAGAACACATTTTATTTGCATTCTAACGGGTTAAGTATAGGCATTTAAAATCCCTGAGGTTGTCGAAAGTGAAAAGTTATTTTCATGAGCCAAAATGAGTTAAAAATGCTCATTTGGCTCAAATCTAAGACTTTACACGTGCGAATGTGATTCTGCTGCATTGACTTTCTGTCGCTAGCTCATGCGTCCAGAAAAAGTGTTCCCGTGTGCCTTAACATAATCACAAGTCGGAGTTTTGTGGATTTTCAGCAACAAAAGCCCCTGATTTTCATTTTGGCTTGAATGGAATCTACCCCATCATCAGCATCTCAGGCTGCAATTGAAAATGTAAAGAGAACAATATCCACTTTGCATTGTACTAGATGGGACAGCAATTGATTGTACAGAATTACAGTAATGTCTGCCAATGAGCAGTTTACTCTACGAGCCTTCATGGATTTTTATATATTATTTTATGAGTACACCATTATCAAACCTAAGCTTGTTATTTCAGTTTTGCTGTATTTGAATCAGACTTTTAGCCAGGAGGATTTATTACCAGTAGGTTTCTTCCTTAAACTACAACAGATGAAAATCAGAAAAGAATGAATTTCATTGTACTATATAAACTCTTTAACCCAATGTGCTGATACAGTATTATTTAACATTGTGTTTTACAGTGCGAGTTATCATATGTGTCAATAACATTTGTGTCTCTATGCTTATAGTACAATATAGCTATATCTCTACATTAACAAGTTATTTTTTAAAGGAGGGTTCTCTTTAGATATGGCAGAGAATTGAGCAATAAGGCTGCAATGTCATTATATATACACCAAAACCACTTCATTAATTCTAAATAAAAAACAAACCCATAGCATAACGTTTATTTGAAAATAAAAGACATTGCATGCAAATAAATGCATGTGTGCTATATATTATCAGATAAGTGTATATAAAAATTCTAAGCATTTTAACTCTTCAAACAATATACATCCATGCAGGATTTTTTTTTGAAAAATTACACTAATTTAAATACAGATACAGCTACAAATATATACTAGAAAGCCTTAATGAGGTATTTTCATTATTTTATAAGCACAACAACCATTTTCCCTGTCACTTTATATCTCCCAACTTTCCTAGATGTAGTGGAACTGTCCCAAGTCTTTGGTGTCACACCTAGTGTTCCCAGTAAGCATAGCATTAATGCATTATTACATTTCCTTGCAATGCGTTAAATGAACTTGGGGATTCCAATCAGAATGCTTCCATAGTGTCCACCTCTCACGGGCAACACTGAGGGTGACTGGCCAGTGCAATGTCCAATTAATGAGCATGCATGCAAACCAGGCTCAAATGGAAATTTTGGAAGGGCTCAATCCATACCACATATACTGCATCACCTGTGACACAGGTACCCCACACAATTTACTTCCAGAAACACAGGAAGCAAAACTCAATGACCTTACCCTAAGTCACACATTTCCATGAATTGCTACACCAACCTAGCCCTCAATGTGTGGAGGGTGTCAATAAAATAATAGATGGAAACAGTAACATGGGGCAATGCCAGAAAATCAGCTGCTTAATGTAATAAAAAAAAAGTAAGCCCCTCATACCTAGGGATTCAGAACCCCCAAAGCCCACTCCCCACCCCACAGCAATGCTACTGACCTTACCCATCCCAGTCTTGATTTCCCATTTCTGGTGGTATGTCCCCTCCACTTCAATGCGATTTAACCCCTTAAGGACACATGACAGAAATATTCCGTCATGATTCCCCTTTATTCCAGAAGTTGTGTCCTTAAGGTGCTTATCTGCCTTTATTTTTCCTTTCAAAACAAACAAACAGTCATTTTTATACCTTAATGTAAGCACTTGTCATTTATTTGCAGTTGTGCTGAAAAATCTGAAGCGAACAAATGTCTTTAATATCCAGCGTAACATTGGTAAACATTAAAACAGCAATAGCCAGTGACTTCCAAATCTTGATATGGCCAGATAATATTATCTCCAGTGATCAGCACTGCTATAAAGGCAATTTTCGATCTCTGTAGAAACTAACAAAATAACTCATAAAATAACTAATAATAAATTCTAGCAAAGTATTACATGGGAAAAGCCGTCCCGGACTGAATACATAGCATGCCTTATTTCCTTTCCATTTACTGTCGGGGTCAGTCTGTATGCAGACTTCTTGGTAATGATCATAAATTATGGGCTTAATGTGGGAGAAAGTAATGGTTTTGAATTGCATAATAGGTTGAATAAAGCCCCTTTATCTTATGAAAAAAACATAGCTTTTTAAATACTAAATGCGAACAGTTTTACTTGCAATGAAGGGTAATAAACTGCACGCTTTTGGCGTTTGCAAATATATAATACAATCGTATATACAACTATAACTACAGGGTTTATAGTATACAATATTGTAGCCAGCTGAAAACAGAATTGCAAAATATAGGCAGAGTGCTGATTTGGAAAAGAAAATCTCCAACGTAGTTCTAGTTAGTACTTGACTACTTTTGCCCAAAATCTGTAATTCGGTTTTCAATTTATTATTATTTGTGCAGTTGTGTTTCTGGGGAGGGGGTTTGACTTGCTCCAAGTGGGGTTTTGAAAATTCCAGGTCTGGTTGATCCTTTCCTTTGCTTCCTTCCTTCTCCATGTCGACAGAAAAGTCATCAGACCGAAACCAAGATTCAGGCAACGTTGAGTTAGATCGTAAGCTGGCTTAAGCAGGGCCATCTTAACCTCTTCTGTCTGTCAACATTATTTTTGTCTGTCAATTACATGTAAAAGATAACCCACTTTTATAAATTGTAAAGCACTGTGAAAAATGTTGGCACTATATAAATGCTATTAAAAATAATAATAATAGTAGACGGGTTGGATAATATTAATGTTTTGTTGACTTTTCAATTACGTTACAAGTTAAAGATAACACTACCCTTTACCGACAAATTTGAACAGCTAAGGAAAGAATTCTCCCCACCTTTCCGTTCTCTTTCTCAACCACACATAGATTAGGCCTTTCCTACCCTTCAGACTTTCTTCCCGGCTACTGAACAAGAGGTCGCTGCACTACTCCTTACCTCTCCCCAGCACCATTTGCCCGCTCGATCCTGTCCCATCTCACCTTATCAGATCTCTCTCCCCTTGTCCTGGGCCTTCCTTAACACACATCTCCAACTGCTCTCTCTCTTCTGGCATTGTCTCTGCTGACGTTAAACATGCCACTGTAGTACCTATCCAGAAAAAAAACATCTCTTGACCCACCCTCCCCTTCTAACTATCGTCCCATATTCCTGCTCCCTTTTTCCTCAAAGCTACTGGAAATACCTGTCTTTGCCTGTGTGTTTCACTTCCTCAATTTCAACTCTCTCCTTGACCCTCTTCAATCTGGCTTCTGCCCTCTCCACTCTACTGAGACTGCTCTCATCAAAGTTACTAACAACCTAATCGCAGCTAAATCCAAAGGCCACTTCTCCATACTAATTCTTCTTGAATTCTCTGCTGCCTTTGACACCGTTGATCATGCTCTCCTTCTTCAAACTCTTCAATCGTTCAGTCTCTGTGACTCTGTCCTCTTGTGGTTTTTCTCTCCCAACGCTCATTCAGTGTCTCCTTTTCTAATGATACCTCCTCCCCTTGTCCTGTCTCGGTTTGGCTCACTTCTATTTTCTCTTTATACTGCCTCTCTTGGCAAACTTATTACCTTTTTTGGATTCCACTACCACCTGTACGCTGATGACATCCAGATATATCTCTCCTCCCTGGATCTCTCCCCTGCCATCCTGCAACGTGTCACTGCTTGCCTTACTTCCATCTCTGACAGGATGTCCTCCCGCTTTCTGAAACTCAATCTCTCTAAAACTGAGCTCCTTGTCTTTCCTCTTCCTAATACTAATCCTCCTCTTTCACTCTCCCTTCAAGTTATTGGTATCCACATAAGTCCATCCTTGCAAGCACGCTGTCTTGGCGTCATACTTGACACTGGCCTTATCTTTGAGCCTCACATCCAGTATGTTGCCAAATCCTGTAGATTCCATCTTAAAAAATTCTTACGCAAAATGCTACCAAGGAGCTTGTCCATACTCTAGTAATTTCCTACATGGATTATTGTAAACCTCTCCTGATTGGTCTTCCCAAAAGTCGTATTGCCCCTCTACAGTCTGTAATTAATACTGCCACAAGACTGATTTTCCTCTCTAGTCAGTCCTCTCACCCCTCACCCCTCTGTCAGTCCTTAAATTGGCTTCCTGTATTCTATAGGAGTGAATTCAAAGTGCTAATCCATACCTATAAAGCACTAAACAATTCTAGCCCCCCTTATATCTCTTCACAGATCCATAGGTATGCCCCTTCTTGGTCTCTCCTCTCTGCCAATGACCTTCTCCTGTCCGCTGCTCGCACCCGTACGGCCAACTCACCCTTGCAGGACTTCTCACGGGCAGCTCCCTTCTTATGGAATTGCCTGCCTACCGCCATCAGACTCTCCCCAAGTCTTCAATCGTTTAAGAAGTGCCTTAAAACCTATCTCTTTAGGAAAGCTTATGGCCTCCCAGAGAAACCTCTACCTCCATACCTGTCTCTTGTTCTCTCCTAACAGGCAGCACTTTACTCTCTCCTCCAGCTCTGCTTCTCTCCCACCGTATTTGATTGCTATTTCCTGTTCTAATGTGTTTTATACCCCACTTCCTATAGACTATAAGCTCGTTTGAGCAGGGTCCTCTTCAACCTATCGTTCATATAAGTTTTCTTGTAACTGTCCGATTTATAGTTAAATCCCCCCTCTCATAATATTGTAAAGCGCTACGGAATCTGTTGGCGCTATATAAATAGTAATAATAATAATAATAATAATAATAATAATAAAAAAGATCACACACAGCTAAGTGCTAACTACATTGACAATGCTAATAGATGACATATGTATCATTAACCTATTATGTTCAATATGGACATTGTAGTATGCATGTGTGGTTTTTTTACTCTATCCTGACTTCAGGGCATGCTATGCATTCCTACAAAAGCAGGGCTTTAACGCCATTAAGGCAGCATAGCATGCCCTAATGATCAGGGCCTCTCTTCGTCCCAAATACTTACACTTTGTGCTGATAGCGATTGTGGAACCTGCCTGACAACCCAGACCGCCTCTCCTGCAGCTGATCCAGTTAATCCGAGTCATGTGGTCGTGGTGGCATTGTGATCACATGTTTTCTGTGTTTCCTAAACTTTTAAGGTTCAAGGCGCCCTTAATATTTCAATATTTTTCCAAGGCACCCCAAAAAATAAAAATGCCCCCCGTCCCTGCTTACCTTGCCTGATAGGGGGGGTCAATCCCTGGTGGTCTGATGGGGAAGCCCTGGCGGTCCTAATGGTGACAGTGAACTCTAGCACCATTAGGATCAGCTAGAGTTCACACTTGCGAGATTTGGAGCGTTTCCATGGTAACTGTGGCAACGCTCCGAGCTTGCGAGAGGAGAACCCGGCAGAGCTGCAGGTTAGAGCTCATCCGGGTCCTCTCTCCCTCCCTCCCCTGCGGTTGCCAGCATTACACTGCTAGCGGGCCGGAGAGGGAGATCTCTGAAAATATCTTGCGGCTCTACAGCATTGACACCTGCTATATAATACCTTTCTGCATTGGTGAGTAATTAACCTCTTTCTTCCTAACTCTTTGTATACATGGCTTAATTATCGTTCACCAATTTAAATTAAATGAAAAATAAAAGAAATCCATGAACAGCAATCTCTCCAAAACAGTTTTTCTTATTTTAACATGAAAGCTGCTCATCTCACATTTAAAATAAACATTTTGCCAATAAACAAAATTGCTCGTAAAAGGGTTAATGTCATAGCATCTCTTGTGTTCAGCTTTCAACATGATTTACAGCTAATTTGTAGTCATTATTATCACTTACTCTGCCTCTTTACATTTAATATTATAATGTAACCTGTTACATTTCATTTCAGAGAAAAAAGAATATAGCATTTATAATGAATAACGAGGAAACATAGACAAGGTGCAGTTTTCTGTTAGCATAAAAAGGTGTGAAAAATGGGAGAAATGATTGATGTACACAAATGCATTTTGTCTTCTTGCCAATTGTGCTTCAGACTACACTTGTGCAGAATGTAACATTTCACTTCTTCCGAATTCCTTCAGTAGAATTTTTTTTTTTTCCCGGCTAGGCATAATTTAGTTCATGCCACTGTTTGGCTCTGTTGAACTTAGGTGCCAAAATGAAATACGGAAGGCCATTCCCGCAGCCAAAACATCAGCATAAATGGGGCATATGACTGTGCTGTCCTGCAAAAATGGCTACAGTATTGCCTGGCCTAATGGCTATCCAATTTAACTTTAAAAATTTAAATTTTTTGTATGTCAAAAAAGGAAGAATTAGAATGTAGTTTTATAACAATTGATTTCATCTATTTCCTTTTGCTGTATTCAAAATGGGGAACAGGTGTCATTTCAAGTTCAAAAAGTGGCTTTATCCAAAACTAAAAGTAAAATGCCATTGGGCATTTGATGGTGGTTGTGGTGATGGTAACATTGACAGTGGGTGAGCTACTTGTGCCAGTTTTAGCAGCTGCAGCTAGTCACAGCTGTCTCTAATGTATTGTAGTATAGAATCTCCTCATCCAACAGTGTATTAGCACTTCTTTTTTTCTGTGCATATATGAGACATACAAAGTTGCACCGCCATAACTGCTAGTGCGAAACGATTTGGAATTACATAGTAACGTTATGGCATCAAAAACAATACACTTTTGGTTTTATATATGGAGATTTGCAAGGTTGGGTCAAGTGCTTTAGTTTAACTTCAGTGTACAGTAAGGCTTGACATTGTCTATGGGATTAGTTCCACAGTAACGGCTTAGTAGTGAGTGTTTAAGTAAGTTAGGTGTAACTGTGTTTCTGTGGAACCGTGGCTAACAGAGAAAAAGGGGGGTCAGTACAGATTAGTAAGGTAAGTGACCTGTGTGGGTCTGTCGCAGTGGAGTCCTGGTTGTATGTTATAGTTGTGCGGGAGGTGGGTGGGTTCTTAGGTCTCCTGCGACCGCCGAGTTCGCCTACCGGCCCTTGGGGTGGTACTCCAGTGGGTAAGGTTTCCCTGTTTGCACTGCAGGGACTGGTAGTTTGATTCTGCACGGTCCCGATAGGTGTGCAGCTGTTTAATAGCATGATTAGTAGTGGTTAGGGTTATGTTGGGGCCGGGGATGGTATGTTTTGGGGCCAGTGGGTCTCCGTGAGTATGTACTGCGTGCCCCCAAGTCTCCCTCTCTGGGGTTTGGCAGTGGGTACCAGTGTCGCTAGGTAAGGGTGGTGGGCCTGTCCAGAGGAACCATGGCCTGAGGGTTGCGCGCCAGGCCATGGTTCCTCTGGACAGGTCTGCATAAAAAGTAAGGGTCATGCCCTCGAAAGCATTCAGTGCATTATCTTTGATGGTGGCCATGACAGCCACTTTATCCTGTCGCTTCTGGAACCTAACAATTAGGTCCCATGGTGCTGCTGCTGGGGCCGTTGTTGGTTTGGGGATTCTGAACACTCCGTCTAGGCATATTCCTTTGGCCTGCTTTGGTGGGAGTATCATGCTCATCAGGCGCCTCAGGTAGTGTGGCAGTTCAGAGTCCGCGACCGAGTCTGCTATGCCCCTTATTTTAATATTTTGAGCACGGCGTGTGTCTTCCATTGCCACCATCTTTTGGTCTAAGTTCATGTGCAGTTGTCGCAGCGACTTTAGCTCTTGCTGTACCCCGGTTGTGTGTGGTTTCAGGTGTCTTGTTCCAAGGTGCCTATGCGGCCTGTTAGGCCCTGTATGTCTCTTCGTATATCCGCCACGTCCGTATGGATTTGTCGACGGAGTTCCGCCAACAGCTCTTGCATGATCGCCTTTGTGACCCGGGGTTGAGTCCGGCTGCTGTTTGGGATGGGGTGGTGCCTGCGTTGTGGGAAAGCATGTTTCCTCGAGATCCGAGAGTTGTTCGTCGGACTCCTCGAAGTCATCAATATAGGCGGCCATGTTGGGTTCCAGAGCGCCATGTGTTCGCTGCCACAGATCCCCAATGCTTGTGCCCAGTCGGGACTGCTCAGATTTTTGCTTTTTGTTTTTCCTGCCCATTGCTGCCAAGCGTGCCAAGTAAGTTCAGTTTGGTTTTGTGAGTTGGGGCTGAATTTTGGTCGTTTTTATCGGTAGTTTATGCTAAAAACTCACGGAGCTCGCAGTGAGTGCGACCAGTCGGCTCGGCTCCTATTGGCACTTCTATGTCTGTTGGGAGCTGGTGTTGAGATAACTTGACTGATGACCTCCAAAATAATAATAATAAAAAAAGAATACCTTACTCCAAAACAATTAATTAAAGTTATTTGTAAAAATCTAAAATGTAAGAGCTTTTGGAAAATGATTTGAGACTTATAAAGCCCTAAGTCATGATGCAAATGCAAAATTCATAAAGGGCACACTCAAAAAGCTACCTTTTACAGACTGCATATTCTTACAAAATGTAAGTGCCCCCAACAACAGACTTTGGTACTCTGCACTAAGTCCTCACTGAAGACTGGCTCTGACAACCTCGACAAAGGAGAATCTGCTGCTCTTCCCATAAGCTGCTTCTTGGGGGAGTATCAAGAAGGTATAGCCAGTGGCGTACACACAATCCATGGGGCCCCGGTGCGAAACTGATCCATGGGCCCCCTCCCTCTCTCTCTCTTCTCCACCCTCGACAGACACACACACACATACAGACAGACAGATACATACAGATAGGCACACATACATACATACAGACCGACACACACAGACACATACATACATACATACAGGCTGACACACACACAGGCACAGACAGGCACACACACATACATACAAACAGAAAGGCACACATACACACATACATTCAAAGACACATACATACAAACATACATGCACACATACATGCAGACAGATCCACACAGACAGGCACACACACACACACACACATACAGACAGACAGACACACACACACACATACAGGCACACATACATACAGACACACAGACACACAGACACATACATACAGACACACACATATATACAAAGACACATACATAAGACACACATACATGCAAAGAGACATACATGCAAAGACACATACAGACACATTCACACAAGACATACATACAAAGACACATACATACAGACACGTACATACACACATACATACAAAGACACATATATATACACACACACACACACACACACAAGACACACATACATAAAAATACACATAACACATACATACAGACACACACACAAGACACATACACACATACATACAGACACACACAAGACAAACATACAAAGACACATACACACATACGTACAGACACACACACAAGACATACATACAGACAGACAGACACACACACACAAACTATTTTAGTCACCCTCCTGTTTCCTACCTTTTAGGAGCAGGAGGGTGACATTCCCTGGGGTCCAGTGGTGGCTCAGGTGGATGGGAGTCAGAGTTCCCACTCTGGCTCTCTCCTCCTCCTCCCGCGCGGCTCTCAGTGTTGGCTGGGAGGAGTGACGTGTGGTCACTTCCTCCCAGCAGTGATGTAATCACAGGGGGCCTGGTTGCTCTGTTAAAGCACCCAGCGCTGACCGGGCCCCCTTACAATCCATATCCATCGGGTGGCCCTGACAGCTTGGGCCACCCGATGGACCCCCCCCGGCAGTTTGCAGCATGGGCCGGGGCCGCAAATGGTGATGGCGGGTACCCGGTGGCAGGGGTCTGCAGGGCGGCCAGGCCCCCTGGAGTGCCGGGCCCGGTCGCAGCTCCGACCCCAGCGACCGCGGTATGTATGCTGCTGGGTATAGAACTTGAACCAGCTGTGGTAGAGGGGGCTTCTGTCCAGTAAAAGCAGCAGCACAAGATGTTTCAGCATGAAAATGATGTGGAAAAACCAACTGCCTTCTAGCTGTTGAATCTGACATAATGAACATGCTGCCAAATCTACTATCCTGAGGCAGAATACTGCTGTTAGTGGTGGTGGTGGTGGCAGTGGGGGTGGAAGCAGTGGCGGTGGAGGTATCAGCAGTCCTCATGGCTGAGGTGCTCAAACTTTCAGAAGCCATGGCAATACTAGGGAACTGGACCCCTTCCCTTGTCCTTCCTCAATTTTATCTTGAGATCAGTATGTGACATTGATGACAGTGTTTTTTATAAAAAAAAATATTACAATAAATTAACTTTATTCAGCAAAAACAGGTGTTTTTGTTGCAAAATGGGTTGGTGCTTGGTGGGTTTACTACTGTAATGTTGTTGTATTTGATGTTAAGAAACAATAGCTGCAGTCAACGAGTTTTGAAAAATCCTTGTTATAAGTATAGATTATTTTATTGCTGCTCATTTTATTCCTCTGTTGGTTAGTTGTCACTAGATCTGTCAATAAAATCAACATTTAGTATCTGTCCCCTAATCATTGATCATCTTTTTTTTTGCTACCACTTGTTTGGGGGGGGAGATCCAGCCCACATTATTGGACAGACATCTTGTCCATCATGGCAACCTAAGCTGATCATTTTCCCCCAACAAAAAAAAGCAGCATCTTGTCCATTCCACCCCACTTGTGTTTCTGTTGCCAGGAGCAGCACGGTGAATCAAGAACTAAACTGAGCATGTTTAGTTTTCAATGAGTTGGTTTCTGGTACACGGTAGCTTGGAAATTGGACCACCAAATTAGCCCGAATTCAGCCAAATTGCAGTTTGTCCAAAATGAATCCCCAAGCCTACTTCAGAGCCAAAACTTTAGGGAAATGTCTACTTTTATGAATGTTTCACTTAATTGTCAAGGATTCTAGAATATAATCATTATCATTTATACTGTATAGTGCCAACATATTGTACAGCACATGAATAAAACAGGCAAGTAAATCAGCAGGTATTGACACAAAATAAAGTCTACAGAATCAAGATGTCACAAGGGCTCTTCTCAAATGAGCCTCCAATCTAGGAAATTGTAATAGCCTATTATATTCCCTTCCCCCCTCCCCCCCCCCAAGTACTCCCAGTCTATTACATTAAATTACAACTGTAAATAAGAGGAAGTAATTTTGAATTTTAGATTTCCTTTGTTTCTGATATGATCAACACTTAAGTTCCTCTGTTCCTGTTGGGTGAAGATCCTTCCAACAAACTCCTATTAAAGTAGAGTCAAAATATGCATTGCATTCAGAATTACATTTCCTATTAAGAAATTAGACATGTGCCAAGCAGCGTCTTCGATTTATTATGTATCTAGCTACCGACACATAGTGTTTTGATGCTACATTATTGATACAATGTTAATTAACTGCTCAGCCACTGAACATTAGTTTTACAAAATCCTTAATTGTGTTTCACAATAATTAGTCTTAAAGGGTTTCTCCTACCTCTTTTTAAAATCTGTATATGCCTTATTGACATTAATCTTCAGGGTCATTTATTTGACCGACCGCAGGCATGGTCCCATGCCCAAAATAGTTCCAGAGAATCAGGGCTTGTGGTAGGTCTAGTTCGGTAATTTGAAAAGAAACAAACTACCGGACAGAATCCATAGTCTTACCCTGAAGCTTGTTCCCCTCATCCAGACGAATGATCTCATGAACAGTGCCCTTCTAAGTTGAATAGAATCGAACGCAGGCGATGATGAAAGTCCAGAGGTGTTCGGGATTTTCTGTATCCGATTTTAGTTCCATGAGATTCATGCCCAAACACCGCTGCTTGCATTCATGCGAACAAGATGGCCGCCACCCCGTGGTTGTCCATAGGAATTGCGGCCGGCCAGACGAACAATTAGAACACTGCGGTGAGAAATGTTCCAAGTTGTTAATAGGTGTTAACAAGCTCCAGGGTGGTCTCTGCTTTGTGCGGTTGTTAGGTAAATCAAAGTGCCGCTGCAAATCGCTTTGGGAGTTTGAAGTGTGGCTTCAAGAGTTCAAAGTGTGACTGTATAAGTCTAAAAAGGCACACACAGTGGTTTTAATCAGAGTTTAACACATGGGCCATAGTCACAGGGTAGGAGGCTGGTAAACAAGCTCTTCCAAAAACCAGTGGCGGGGTTACTTTCGCCACATCTTCTCATAGAGAAACCTTTAAATAAACCATTTAATCGGCTTAGAGCATCCGCATGCTCTGAGCCTTCAAGTGAAGGGGGAGAGTTGGGAGACAAAGGGCAAAGAAAAAGGAGGGAGTGCAGAAAATTGGGAAATATTGGATGGGATATGGAGGCGGAAGGGATGCAATTAAGGAGGGTGGGTGGGAGAGGAAGCAACCTTTTTCCTTGCCGGCGCTCTGCAAGCACTGCACGTTACCAACACACATTTTGCATGCACAGAATTGACATTAGGCCACCCAGAAAAGAGTTCTGGGCTGCTAATGTCAAATTTGCTGGGGTTGCAAATTGCACCCAGCAAACAATTAATAAATAACTCTAGATGTGCAGTGTATCCTGCTAAAACACTGCACATCTAGACTCCAACCACTATGACTACTTTAAATCACTGAAGTAATCATAGTGGCTGAAGAAACCCTTTAAGGTCAGAGCTAAACTTGAAAGGGTAATTGATCACAGTATATTATTGTGATTAGGGAGTTGATTTTTAAAAGGTGAGTTGGACACTGGGGATACTAGGAGAAGTGAGGCCTTTGCAAAACCCACTCTCACTCACAATAGCATTGAGTATGAGATCTGGGATCTCTATTGATCACTGTATAATAGAGTGGTCAGTAGTGGGTATGCTGGAACTGGGGAAAGGTCTGCTCCCTAAGAGTTATCAATATTGTGTTACCTGTATTCTAACACACACATACTCAACATCATATACTTCTTAATGAAAACCAAGCATATCTCTGCTGACGTCGTGTTAATTATTGTTATTATTATTATTTTTTTTCATTAATCAAGTTTTATTGAAGTATGTCAATAGGCAAATTTGGGCTCGCAGGCCCGCGTTAAGAGCAAAATATAAAGTTACATAGTAAAAGCACAACATAACATAGTATATATCTGAGAGTATAATCAGTGACTGTTGCAATATCAGGTAACAGAAGAATGCTAGTGTCAGTCAATACTTTGTTCCTCCCCAGGAAGCACATCATCATAACTCGTGTTGGTCACGTTTAACAGGATCATTCAACCAAGGGCTAGGGCTGTGCGGGCAAATCAATATGTATCAGTGCCTTGGAGTTGCGTGAGATTCAGTGGTTGGTGTCAAGGGTTCTCAGTGAGGGGTATGAGAGGGAAGTGTGGTGTAGTGTGTTAGTGTATGGCATGACCCGGGTGGGGTCCGGTGTTGTTGATGGTAGTAAAGAGGCATGACACTGGGCGGTCATGGTAAATGTAGGGGATGGTGCGAGTTTAGCGAGGTTGCACGATAGTATAAAAGATTCCCTCTAGTGATATGAGCTTCCAACCGAGGCGTCCTCGAACGTGCCCCGACTGCCCTCATGGAGGTTCAGTGTGGGAGGACCTTGTCTCTCCGTATAGTCCCCAAGTGTCCGACTGGCCTATCTAGCGGCCACTTTAGATCCCATGTCGGGTTATGTATTGTCTGGTTGCGCATACCGCAATTGGTGTGTAATGGGAACAGTGTAGCAGAAGTCGTGTGAAGTTGGAGGCGTGAGATCCAAGCTGTCTCGGGTTCCACGCGGTTGGAGTAAAGTCTTATTGTAGCGGCTAAAGGATGTGGGATTGTGAGGTTCCCATTTGTGGTCGTCAGTGAGTCTTGCGTCTCCCCTACTATCAAGATGCGTGGTGTGTCCGGTTAGTTCCTGGTCAGTCATTATTGTCGCGTATTGCGTGGTCAGGCTGTCCATAAATACCAGATCAGTGCGTCAGGTGTCTAGTAACTGGTCGGGTGTGGAGATCATGTAGTGTCAGGTCTGTGTCAGGCTGCCCCTCCTCACCTGTGTGGACAGGGGGAGTCCGAGATCTATCCCCTTTGCCTATGAGGGTTCGCGACCCGTGCTTTTATCACTTAATCTAAGTATGGGCGACATGTGAGTGTGGACCTGCTAGTTAGTCTTGTGCGTGTATGTACGGTCCCTTAGTCGTTATGAGCCATTCATGATATTGCTTTGTCCAGTCAGGATGGCGTCCTGAGGTGTGGTGTCAACAATTGTTAATGGCATTGAGCAGCTGTAAGTCGCAGGGTATAAGACTGGTATTTCACGAGGACTGCGCCATCCCCTGGGCCCAAGCCCCCTCCCGCCAACACCCCCCTACGGCCGCGCACGGAAGACGAACCACGGCGCCAAGACATCCGCGTATTTTGCTTCCCTGCCCGTCTTTTCCGCCTGGAGCGACTCCGCTGCCCTGATATCCTCAACCCTATGAATCCACTCTTCCCTGGTGGGGGTATCCGTTGTCCTCCAGTGTACCGGGATGAGTGATTTGGCCGCGTTCAAAAGATGACGCAGGACAGGTTTTTTGTAGACAGACAATGGTTGTGAGGAGATGTGCAGCAAGGCTAATTCTACCGTCCATTCAGTATCGTCTCCGAGAATTAGGTGAGTATCTAATTCGATTCGATTCCAGAATGGTGCGATAAGTCTGCATTCCCACCATTTGTGCAGCAGGGTCCCATTGCCTTCCTGGCATATCCAGCACGTTGGTGGAGTAGAGGGGAAGATCCTATGAAGTAGTACTGGTGTTCACATGGATATCTGTTTGTAATTTACCTCTTGATAGCGAGAACTAGAGGAACTCTTGTGTTGCCATATCAGTGCTTTTTCCCATTGCGTCGGGGTGAGAGTCTTGTCCATGGCCCATTCCCAGTGCCGCTGAAAGGTGTTGGTGTCCGATGTGGAATCAGTCAGCAGATATTGAAATTATTGTTATTATTATTGATATTGCGCCAACAAATCCTGCAATCCTTTTTATTTATTCATTTATAGAATGGGCATAATACATGACAAGAAGACTTGGGAATATGAAGAGTGACACCAGTAGTGAAATCAGATGGATCCAGGATAAGATCTGACTACAGATGTTTATGAACAGTGGATTGGTGAAACTTTTGTGTTCTTTGATTTTATGTTGATTTTTACTTGTTTTTATAAGTGTTTTAAATGTGCAAGTGAATTTTAAGTTTTTTTTTTTTTTAAACATTAAATGTCATTACCCTGCTATACTACACTATATGCATTTTTTTCCTTTATTCTGATGCGAAGTTACTAAAAGGTCTATAATATAACCTTGCCATTTTAGGTATCTTACAAGTGCTCTGGTTCCTAACAATGTTTTCCACTTCCCCAACATATGCCTCCAGTTTACTCTATTATTCAAGTTTGATGTTGTGATGTTAGAACGAGAGCAGGGACATATTCTTATCATACTGAGTGTTTGTTTTATATATTGATATTTTGTAAACTTGGAGATTCGTTTTAGTCCCAACTGCAATTCTTCTGATTGTAGAGGGATCTGTCGAATTCCACAACCATTTTTTTTTAACTACTTCTCCTGTATTTTCCTCTATTGGTTGTTGTTTTCGATCTGTGAACCAAATGGGGTTCATATTATCATATTATATGTATATTTTGCAGTACACTTAGTGGCCCATTTGTCCCCTTTTGGTTTGTCTGATTCACTTATCCAATCAGTTGTTCTGTACCGAAATTCTGCCAAATTGCTGAAGTAGAAACTCGCCCAAACCATCTATTTTAACAGCTGATAACAATATCAGCTATTGTAACAGAATACATGACAATACCAATATGAAAATGAGCTCACATTCACATATCCACACACACACACACACATGCATTTCAATAAACACACACTGACATTCATATGCACACACATTTGTGTATATATACTCATACACACATTCATATACAGACACACATTCATACACACATTCATGTATACACACACACACACACACACATAAACTCATATTCATATATACACATACACTCTGATTCACATACATATGCACATGCGCACACAAACTCTCTCACACAGACCCCTGTTTTGTTTTTTCAATGAGATCTACCAAGCATCCTTTTTCTTACCTTGACAGAGAGAGCTAGGGTCTCTTTCCTGTTACTCCATTTAGGGATAATCTTGACGGTTTTAGAATATCAATATATAAAAGTCACCACAACTCTTATAGTAAACAACATATTTGAGGATTAAAACAAATTATTGCAGTTACATTAACAATTCCAGATGCTGAAGATGAGGTGTCTGTTCCTTGGTTTCCAGCCAATCCCGAAGCATCTGGATTTAGTTACATCTCTTCCTCTGAACTGGACAACTATGACCTGCTTCCCTTACAACATCCAACGCATTTCATTCATATTTGGAATGTCCTCAGGGCAATTGCATTGGTTTCTAGAAACATCAATGTTGATTTGGCATGGAATCTCCAAGGCAGCTGTTTAAAAGAAGAGTCGTCATGACTCTACAGACTGATTGACTGGTTCTGCATGCTGTGTTGGTCACTGACTTGAGTAAAAATACGTATAGGTAATTAATGTTTAAACACTATAACCAAGGCTAAAATGGGTTTTACTCTGTGGACCAACATTATTGACATATTCTTATCATACTGAGTGTTTGCTTTATATATTAATATTTTGTAAACTTGAAGATTCGTTTTAGTCCCAACTGCAATTCTTCTGAATGTAGTGTGATCTGTCGAATTCCAGAACCATTATGTACCCAAATCACAAACCAAGATGCCCGGGCAAATCTGTTTTTTGGGCTTAACTTAATTTTTTTCCTTTCAAGTTTTCTCCTAAGGTACACCGTCTAAAAAAAGGTGTGTTTGTGTGTGTAAATGGTATGTTTATGCTTGCACAAAATACATATGGTATTGGCTTTTTGGTTCGGTATTGTCTGCTGGAGTCAGGAATAGGATAAGACCTCTCGGCCAGTCTCCAGTCCCCGGATAAGAGTTATAAGAAAAGCATAGGTTGGGCTTTGGATCAAGGTACATTTCCATGTTTGAAACATGCATCTCATAGTATTGCAAAGAATCAGGATGGATTTTATTTGTGTGATGCTCTGTCATTTACATACTAGACAGTAGTTTCCCAATAGATTTGTCAGATACTTGGCATATTTAATTCATAAGGTAATTCCCTATCTGACTCTATACACACATCTGCCTTCCAAAAGTTAAATGCAATACATTTATTTTACTAAAATTACCATGGCTTGTCCCCCACATAGAAAGTAGACCTGTGCACGTTGGAAAACTTTGGTTCAGTGGAATCTATTCTATTCGGTTATTATCCATTTGGTTGTTTTGTGATAAGTCTTATGGCACTTCGGAGATCTGGAATTTGGATGACTCGCAGATCAGCCAAAATTCAGAAAAATTATTTTCATTTGAAACTGAATACTATTCGTTCTGTCTTTCACTTAGATACCCTGATCACTACCCTGATCACTATTCCAGTTCATGAGTACAAATGGTAAAAAAATACCTCTATGTGTAAATTGCTCTAGACAAAATCAATTAGCATATCATGCCTAGTACACAATTTTAACTCCTTTATTACTAAGCCATTCCACAAATTATGCCATTTCATGACAGAGGTCTTATTTTTCATTTTTGCTGCGTATTTGTTTCACCATAATTTATATAATTTTTTAAAGGACAGGTAAAGTAGGTAATTTTCGTGATTGGCTCCCAGGGCCCGGAGGCCAATCAGGGACTACTTCTGGACTGCCTCATTATGAGATACAGTTGCAAGAAAAAGTATGTGAACCCTTTAGAATGATATGGATTTCTGCACAAATTGGTCATAAAATGTGATCTGATCATCATCTAAGTCACAACAATAGACAATCACAGTCTGCTTAAACTAATAACACACAAAGAATGAAATGTTGCCATGTTTTTATTGAACACACCATGTAAACATTCACAGTACATGTGGAAAAAGTATGTGAACCCTTGGATTTAATAACTGGTTGAACCTCCTTTGGCAGCAATAACGTCAACCAAACGTTTCCTGTAGTTGCAGATCAGACGTGTACAACAGTCAGGAGTAGTTCTTGACCATTCCTCTTTACAGAAAAGTTTCAGTTCAGCAATATTCTTGGGATGTCTGGTGTGAATCGCTTTCTTGAGGTCATGCCACAGCATCTCAATCGGGTTGAGGTCAGGACTCTGACTGAGCCACTTCAGAAGGCATATTTTCTTCTGTTTAAGCCATTCTGTTGTTGATTTACTTCTATGCTTTGGGTCATTGTCCTGTTGCAACACCCGTCTTCTGTTGAGCTTCAGCTGGTAGACAGATGGCCTTAAGTTCTCCTGCAAAATGTCTTGATAAGCTTGGGAATTCATTTTTCCTTCAATGATAGCAATCCGTTCAGGCCCTGACGCAGCAAAGCAGCCCCAAACCATGATGCCCCCACCACCATAATTCACAGTTGGGATGAGGTATTGATGTTGGTGTGCTGTGCCTTTTTTTCACCACACATAGTGTTGTGTGTTTCTTCCAAACAACTCAACTTTGGTTTCAACTGTCCACAGAATATTTTGCCAGTACTACTGTGGAACATCCAGGTGCTCTTGTGCAAACTGTAAACGTGCAGCAATGTTTTGTTTGGACAGCAGTGGCTTCCTCTGTGGTATCCTCCCATGAAATCCATTCTTGTTTAGTGTTTTACATATTGTAGATTCGCTAACAGGGATGTTAGCATTTGCCAATGACTTTTGTAAGTTTTTAGCTGACACTCTAGGATTCTTCTTCACCTCATTGAACAGTCTGCGCTGTGCTCTTGCAGTCATCTTTACAGGACGGCCACTCATAGGGAGAGTAGCAGCAGTGCTGAACTTTCTCCATTTATAGACAATTTGTCTTACCGTGGACTGATGAACAGCACGGCTTTTGGAGATACTTTTATAACCCTTTCCAGCTTTATGCAAGTCAACAATTCTTAATCGTAGGTCTTCTGAGAGCTCTTTTGTGCGAGGCATCATTCACATCAGGCAATGCTTCTTGTGAAAAGCAAACCCAGAACTGGTGTGTGTTTCTTATAGGGCAGGGCAGCTGTAACCAACACTTCCAATCTCATCTCATTGATTGACTCCAGTTGGCTGATATCTCACTCCAATTAGCTCTTGGAGATGTCATTAGTCTAGGGGTTCACATACTTTTTCCACCTGCATTGTGAATGTTTACATGGTGTGTTTAATAAAAACATGGCAACATTTCATTCTTTGTGTGTTATTAGTTTAAGCAGACTGTGATTGTCTATTGTTGTGACTTAGATGATGATCAGATCACATTTTATGACCAATTTGTGCAGAAATCCATATCATTACAAAGGGTTCACATACTTTTTCTTGCAACTGTAGTACAGTTACATCTAATTGACAACTGATCACAGTATGCACTGTGGTATTCAGGGTAAGCTGTCAATCATGCCATAGGGCCGCTGTGACATGGAGTCATAGTGGTCCTATGGCTATGACCACCTCTTGTGGGTGTTACTGGACAGTCTCAGGAGTAAGACTGTCCATTACCAGCATGTATCAGCCGCAATCACTTGGATCACTGAGTGTACAACTTGTATTGGTAGTCCCGCAACTGCGTGAGAATGAAAGGCACTGAGGTCGCAAGAATGGCTGTCCCCATCATTGCCTGTCTTTTGGGACCTCCATATAGTTATTTAATATTACATTTTCAAGTGAGTACACCTACTGGTTCTTTCCTTTTAGCATCCCTTTCCTTTTTCTAATTCTACAATAAATTTATATTAGTCTGACCATTTCATCTTCTCAAAGGGAGGTGGATTGGAGGTAATATGGACATTCAGAAATGTTATTATTAAAAATGTATATTATATTTTGGTAGTCTTCTTGATGCATTTTTATTTAAGTATAACTTTTTGAAAAAAATTGGGTGCAGCCTTTTTTATATAAGCAATGATATTTACTAAAGTAAGAATTGTCAGAAATTCAATGTGAATTCCAAGTGCATTTCAAATTTAAGGCAAAAGTAGTGAAGCATAGCTGACCTGGAGGATTTTTTACATTTTCTATTTTTTTTAGTAAATAACCCTAAAACTGTTTTTTTTTTGTATTGGTTTTCACAGTCTTTATTTCTTTCCAGTCTATATGATGTCTCTGTTCTATATTTGCTTGTGTCCCTTTAAATACCCAAGCCACCACGTGATGTAAGATGCTGACCTGTTCTTTTCATTCACATTGGACTTGCCTATCTGAGTGTGTACACACAACCTTCATCTAAGCATACTTACTTATCTCACTTAAATCATCTTGACTTTTCCCCCAGTTAGCTATTCTTCTAGCGTATCACATAGTTCCCCAATAACCTGATCAGTCTCAAACTCTTCAACAAAAATGTAAAACAAGACCAAAAAAAATAAACAAACCAACAACAATTCAAAACTGCTTAAACTGTACCGACAAATCATTTAGCATGTCATCATCTTGCTTTAGAAAGATTATTGGAAAAAAAGAGAGAAAAAAAGTATAAAATAAAATATGTACTTTAAAGAAACCAGATTTTTTTTTATAAGAAAAGCATATTTTGAACCCTAATATTTACTTTTATTTTTTTCCTAAAACTGGAAGATATGAAAACAAGTGCACATATTTCTATTTTATTACCCGAAAACCTATTTTGTATTGTAAATACATCCATTCCTACAACATTAACTGGTAGAAAAAAAGAATTATTTTAATGCACTTCCTATTGCAGTCTTGGCAGAACCTTTCTAGAACATTGTGTTAATGATTAATAGGAAGTCAGTGGAATTCCACAGTTGCCGAGAGTCTTATGCCCAAGTATGAACTGCACTGCTAATTCAGCAAAGGCAGTTGTCAAGGAAACCTTTATGTAATCTATTTAACCGGCTCCCAAAACACCAATCAAGGTCAGATAACGCACTCAAGCGCCATATGAACACACTCATATGGAATAAAGCTTTGTATCAAGGCAGCAGGGAAGAAAAACCTCATTAGTAAAGAGGTGGAGAAAAACTAATTTCAGTTGTGAAAAGTGTTAATTGGGGTAGCGGTGTAGAATACACTATATAGTAGAGTTAAATACATGCCCGCTTTAAAATACTGTATGTTGTGTCAGGTCTGGTGAGATATAATTGATGATTGTTTGAAGTAAAATGATTCCTAATTTGATGATGTGTGTAATGATTATCTCTACACCTCAGATTAATAGCAAAGTATAGTTTGTGTTTAATCATGATGCTTTGGCTTAAAGGGACACTATAGTCACTAGAACAACCACAGCTCAATGTAGTTGTTCAGGTAAGTATAATCATTGCCTTCAGGCATTTTCATGCAGAAAATTAGAAAAGGCAGTGTCTACATAGCCCCTAGGGACACCTCCAAGTGGCCACTCCTCAGATGGCCACTGGAGGTACTTCTTGGCTCAGTGCTGCACAGCACTACTCACAGGGCCCTCAGGCAGTGGGTGATCAAGCGCCCCCCCCCCCACCGCCTCCTGGTACAAGGATTTATGCACCCTACTACTCTTCTCCCCCTTTCTTCTGCTGCTTTCACACAGATATTATGTGTACGCTGCCCTGTGATAGCTACACATCCCTGACTCCCACATCCGCAGAGTCCACAAAAACACCCAGATTTACTTTTATGAGGTTAATACCACCAAAAACAGTGTTTTCATAAATTAATTAAGTGTTTTAATAAAATCCCAAGCAATTAATATAAAAAAATAAAGCACATTTAATTACACACTTCCACTGATTTTGCTGATGACATCACAAGCAGCGTCCCCCACATGTGCAACCATAAAAGTAGCCACATGTGTTTGGAGTCTACTTGTGGGGTTGCATGTGTGGGGATGCTGCTAGTGATGTTGTGTTCCTGTGGGTTAAAGTGTTGTGTTAGAATTAATAATTTCCATTGTTTTACCTATTGTACAGTGCTGCAGAATGTGTTGGTGCTCTACTGTGTATAAGTAGGATAGTGGCTGTAGTGTGTGCGTGGGGGGATAGATGCTGTAGTAGGTGCAGGGAGGCATGGGGGCTGTGGTGGGTGCGGGGAGGCACGGGGAGTGAGGTTTAGACTGCAAAATATTTTTAGACCGCAAGAATAGTTTTTTCTGCAAACATTTTTTCCGATGAATTGAGACTAGTCCACGTCGCGCCATGTACAAATTTCGTCCAAATTTCGTTTTAGGGAATACTATTCTGATGAGCTAAAATTGTGCAAAAATGCTCTTATTGGTATACTGCAAAATATATACGTAATAAAAATATGATGTGTATATTTTACAGTGCAGTGATAAGATAACTTTTCCATCATTTGGTTCACAAAGAAGAATTAAGCAATAAAGGGTTTGAGACCAAATGCACATGTCTGAAAGCCATAAGTAACTAGAATAGGCTTGCATGCCACAACTAGGGGATACAAGTTATAGGATCTTATGAATCATTATGACAAGCAAGTTTAGCTCAATGGTTCCACTCCAATATTGATAGGAACTAGCATAAGGCATGATCTAGAAGTCACACTGAGAAAAAGCTCTCAACTACAATCTCATGCAACAAACTTCAGAAAACTGAGAAAGTACTCATAATTATGCCTATGACCAAAGACGGTATTAATTAACAGTAATAGTACTGACTGTATTCCGCTATTTATATGTATTAAGTTTATAGTTTATAGAAAAGTGATAATGAAACTACTGTTCCACTTAGAGCCCTAGTCATGGAACTCAAAGGAAGAGGTTTAGAAGTTCAGAAGATGAATAGACAGAGATACCTCTTAAAGGTAAGCCTATCCTTGTTTTTAAAGGCTCCTTAAAATATGTTGGCCCCATGCAACTTTTGGCACCATAACTACTACATTGAGTGGCTATAGTGCTTGAAGTGTTCCTTCAACTAAGTTAGCAAATGTTCTTGTCTGTTCTGTGAAAAAAGAGTGTAATTAACATTGTCAGTGGAGCGAAAATCACACCATTCTGTTACTTTTATACAACTATTATGTCATCATCGGTTTGGCAGAAAAAACCCTTTATATTAAACAGTCGAGCTCAAGCAATCACAATAATTTCAAAGATTTATCAACACATTAATTAAACAATCTTCTCTTATTGAATACCAGAGCCCCCCCTCCCAAAAAAGACTTGATTTATCACTAAGATATTTCTCACCTATTCAACCAATACCCTGAAAATAATCAAACCTTTTGGCTTGAGCTGAGGAAGTTTGGAATCAATTCAACAAATCATAGGGAGGCTAAAGCTGATACCAGAATTAAGAGGCTCAAGTGTCAGTGTGGCCCATATCAAACCCTTATTATCATCATGGACATTCATAATGTTAGAGTTCTCCAACCACCAAGACCACTGCTTTTAGATGTGGCCATGGTGTTAGGAGTCTGTAGGTGCATGCTTTTTGGCTTGAAACTCTGCACATCCAGAGGCATATTAAGTTTTGTGCCAGGGCTAGCTGCATCCCATGCTCTGTTTCGGGGCTGCCTAATGTGAGTTCTTTGCAAAGTTTACATCTGTTGTCTCCTCTATGCCTCCACCCCCTCCTTCCCTTACCCAACTCAAAGTGTGCACATGTGCTCTGAGCCAGTAGAAAAGCATTTGATTGGACCACGGAGAGGAAGGGAGTGATGTGGCCAGATGTCACACGGGGAGTGGAAGACACTCACCCGGTGTTGGATTCCAGATACGTTCTTAACTTTTTTCATAGTGATTTATAAATTAATAAGGAAGGGGGCCTATTAACTAGGGCCCGGCAGGGCAGTATAAAGAAAATTGGATTAGATGGGAAAAGAGTTAGAGTAAAACTAATATATCTTTTAATAAATGTACATGTATTTTTGTATATGTCTGCACATTTATATGTGTGTCTATACCGTAACTTGTTTTTCTCTGGAAAAATATTGTCTGCAGATTTTTTCCATTTTCTTCTGCCTGCATTGTAAAGACCTATGCATTATCTGTTTTGTCGTTGCTGTATGTATCCCTGTATCACATTGCATGTTTGAATTTAACTTGTGATTTTGTTTTGAAAGACTTTACACTTGACAAAGGGAGGATCTCCCAAATGCCTGTCATTCCAAAATTCCCTTAGACAAATAAAAAAAAAAGTATTAAAAATAGTGCAGGATTTGATAATTTTGTATGTGTCTGCGTGTATACACAATATATATTTAGTTTTTAACTGATTTACACCAACAGGAAGGCTGTGTCTATGAGATAATTTGTTTTAATTATGATTATATGATTCACTGCTGGAAAACAGCAGTTAAGAAAACACTGAATATAGAATGAATGTCTGAATGGAATAGAAACGCACGTAGGAAATACCTCGTACATTAAAAAGTGCTGCCCACCCATGTTGATAAATAATATTGCCTGAGGAATATTAGTCTCTGAACTTCACACACCCAAGTTGCTCAGCTAAGTAACCGATGTAGATACCAGTGTGAAGGGCAATTCTCACTTACAACTGAAATTAATCCTCAATTTGTGGAATAACTCAATAATAAGTTATAAATGTTTTGTAAATGGCATAAATGTAAAAGAAAGACTGTTTTAAATAAACATTAGGTTTGTAGTCCAGCCACATGGCTCTGTATCTCTAGCCAGAAATCCCTCTAAAACAAAAATGACAAATAGTGTATGTTAATAATAAATGTAATATTGAATAATATATATTTTTATGAAGATAGAAGTTTGCCCCTTACTCCGGTTTCAAGTTTTTATAGACAGGTGAATAATGTACATAAAGGTGGCTCAAGTTATCTCAAAGGGCATTGTCTGCTTTCTATGACATTCTGATAATAATTAAAACCACGAAGACTGATTCTCCTACTCATAAGAGCCTCCAATAGATCTCTCCCCTACGGTCCTACAATGTGTCACTGCTTGCCTATATTCCATCTCTGATTGGATGTCCTCTAAATCTCTCTAAAACTGAGCTTCTTATTTTTTCCTCCTTATAATGCTGATCCTCCTCCTTCGCGTTACCTGCAAGTTGATGGTATTTGCATCAGTCCGCCATTGCAAGCTTGTTGTCTTGGTGTTATCTTTGAGCCTGGCCTCACCTTTGCACCACATATCCAGTATTTGCTAATCCCAACTTAAAAAACATCACCCACATCTGCCCCTTTCTCACACAAGATGCTGCCAAGGAGCTTGTTCATGCTCTAGTAATCTCTTGCATGGATTATTGTAATTCTCTCCAAGTTGGTCTCCCCAGAAACCGAACTGCACTGATACAATTTGTATTGAATGTTGCTGCCAGGCTGATTGTTCTTACCCATCACCCCTATGTCAATCCTTACAGTGGCTTCCTGTAACCCATACAATTCAAAATACTAACCCTTACCTATAAAGCTTTAAACAACTCTGGTCCCTGTACATTTCTTACGTAGTGATTCATAGATATGCCCCTTCTTGGTCTCTCCGCTTTACCGGTGACCTTCTCCTCTCCGCTGCTCGCACCCTTAATGCTAATTCGCGCTTGCAGGACTTCTCGTGGGTTTGGCACAGTCTTACTAGCCCCATCAGACTCTCTCCTAGTCTTAAATTGTTTAAGAAGTCTCTTAAAACACATCTGTTCAGAAATGCTTATGGACTCCAAGAGTAACTTATCCATAGCTGTCTCTTGCTCTCCTAAAGAGCCACACTCCACTCTCACCTCCAGTTCTGCTACTTTTCCACCTTGTTTGGTGGCTGTCACCCGTGCTGTCCTGTTGTGTTTTTCGTACCCCACCTCCTCTAGACAGTAAGCTTGTTTTAGCAGGGTCGTCATCTACCAATTGTTCCTGTGTCATTATGTAAATGTCTCATTTAATGTAAAATGTATGCCCTTGATAATATTGAAAAGCGCTGCGGAATTAGTTGGCGCTATATAAATACCAATAATAGATGTTTTTTCCAAAGGTCTAACTACATATAGTAATAGCAAACCTAAGTCATCCCGGTCTATCACTTTATAATACATAAAATATAATAAAGGACAAAGGGGAATACCTGTCTTGCAGTAATTGTTGTTATAGAGCCATTAATGTTTACTGAGTAGTTATTATCAGTGATGTTCCAATTGTTTGCTACATTGTGAGTGTTTTAATTTAGATTAAAAAAACAAAAAACTTTTTGGCTACCTTTTCTTACCACCTCCAGTGGCTTATATGTTATTAATTACAGATAAGCACAACAATTATTAAGTTAGATAACTATAATGCTAATATTTATATAGGAAGAAAGATATAAGTATGATTTGAATGTAGAGGAAAATAAGCAGACACGATTTGCCAGTGGGTTCGTCTCTGCTGTGAAAATCAGTTTGTCTATGTTTCTATATTTAGATATGAGAAGCAGGATGCTAGTAGTTTGTCAGAATGACAGGGATTGATTAGAACATTAAAACTCAGTCACAGAATAAACCCTGGGAACTAAGACTTTATAATTAAGCAACCAAACTATTCGGTGAAATCGCTAATCCTGTATAATGTTTAGCTGGTGTACACCACAGCAATGAAAGGGGCAAGGTAGACCTGTCTATTACTACATTACTCCAGGGATTCAAGAGGGCGAACCTACGTAAAAGTGGTAAAATCCACCAATTCAACAGGGGGCATCAGACTACAGATAAAGTTAGAACAAGCCTAAAGCAAAGTGGATAATGCATGACCAATGTGCTCAAGACAAGAGACAGGTAAACAAACGAGATAGAAATATAAATCAATAACTCATGGACAAATAAAAGGATTAGTTATGATGGCACAGAGAACACTGGAACTGACTGAGTCATAGAATCAGGAACGACAAATTATCTGACAACATTTGGAGATGAGAACCAGGCACTTTCTGGAATATTAATTCTGGGCTGCAAAATAATACTGGACTGGGTCATGGAGTGACAGGAGGATGGCATGAGAACCAGGAAAGGATAGATTTAAAAAAAAAACCAATGGATTTCATACAAATTGGACACAGAGGCAGATTAAGATCAGTATACTAGACAAGAGTGGGTACTAGTACAATATATGGGTATACTTGGGTATTGCACTAGGTATGGTAGGATTCTAGGACTAAATTAAAAAATGGGTACTGTTCCTGGAAAATCAAGAACAGTATTTGTAATCATAATTCATTCTATGTTCAATAAAGATGCTAGCTTGTTGAATGCTTAAAGGCACATGCATCACTTTGAGTCAACTGTCTCATTCATAAGTTTTAGCTTTGAAAAATACATTTGCCACACTCTGCAGGCTGAAAAAGCAGGTCAATAATATGATTGGTTTATCATATTTACCTGTTTCTTCTTTCTTGTGCTTTGCACACCTACTTCAGGGGACACACTGATGTAACCAATTAGCATCCTATCCCTAGGAATGCTGGGAAAGTGCTTTGGGCATGCCTGGCAGATTTACCCATGTGCAGGTAGAAGGTCTCTTCACCTTGCAACATCTTGACAGGGGTAGAAGAGAGATCAGTGTGATCATGCAGAGCAAACTCCGGTGTTGGGTTTCTCAATGCTGAGGCTGCTGCACAATGATGCCCTACTTCTGTTATTAGTGGTCTGAAGCTGAGATGATTAACAAAGATGGAGTGATTGAGGCCGAAGAAGCTCCCATAGCTGAAAGGTGTGCCCAATATGACCAAGTTTATAGTAAGTTTATAAATGTTTATTATATTCTTTTCAAAGTATGTCTTCTTTTATTTTGGTTTGCAGGGCCGCCATCAGGGGGTGACAACCATGCCGCCCCGGGCCCCACGTGGAGTGGCGAAACTGCATCTGCACCGGGGCCCATCAGGTGGCCCAAGCATTTAGGGCCACCCGATGGGCCCTATATCTTCAGGGGCCCGGTCAGCGCTCTGGCCGCGTAATTGCGCGAGTGGGCCCCTTTAAAAAAATTGCAGCTACACTGCAAGTGCTGCTGGGAGGAAGTGATGGCCGGTCACTTCCTCCCAGCTTACTCTGCGCGGGGGGAGAGGTAGAGCAGAAGAGAGGGAGAGCAGAGGACAGGAGAGGACACCAGAGGCATCCACTTCCATCATCCCCAGCCACCGTCCTGCAACTTAAAGGTAAGAGGAGGGTGGCTGATAAATGAGCTGTGTGTGTATATGTATGTGTCTGCAAGTATGTATGTATGTCTGTGTATGTCAGTATGCATGTATATATGTATGTATGTCTGTCTGTCTGTATGTATGTATGTCTGTATGTATGTTTGTGTGTGTATGTCAGTATGCATATATGTATGTATGTCTGTGTGTGTATGTCAGTATGTATATATGTATGTGTGTGTCAGTATGTGTGTATGTATGTATGTATGTATGTCAGTATGCATGTATGTCTGTGTGTGTGTATGTCAGTATGTCTGTATGTATGTGTGTATGTGTCTATCTGTATGTGTGTATGTATATGTCAGTATGTCTGTATGTATGTGTGTATGTGTATGTGTGTGTGTCTATGTCAGTATGTCTATATGTCTGTATGTATGTATTATGTCTGTGTGTGTGTGTATGTCAGTATGTATGTGTGTATGTATGTATATATCTATCAGTATGTATGTCAGTATGCATGCATGTCTGTGTGTGTGTAAGTATGTCTGAATGTATGTTGTGTATGTATATATCTATATGTGTGTGTGTGTGTGTGTGTGTGTGTGTATGTATGTATGTATGTATGTATGTATGCCATTATGTATGTATGTATGTATGTCAGTATGTATTTATGTGTATGTATCTATGTATGTATGTCTGTATGTATGTATGTATGTATGTGTGTCAGTATGTGAGTATGTATGTACGTCAGTGTGTGTGTCTGTATGTCAGTATGTGTGTGTGTATCTGTATCTGTGTATGTGTCTATAGTCTGTTTCAGTATTTGTGTCTGTTAATATGTGTGTATCTTTCTGTGTGTGTGTCTGTGTCCTTTTGTGTCTGTGTGTGTGTATTCCTGTGGGGGCGGGAATTGGAGGCAGGGCTTGGAGGCGGGCACCCGGGGGCCCAGACTTTGAGCTGTGTTAGGGGCCCCACAATTTCTGATGGCGGCCCTATTGGTTTGTATATTTGTTTAACCCCTTAAGGACACATGACATGTGTGACATGTCATGATTCCCTTTTATTCCAGAAGTTTGGTCCGTAACGGGTTAAAGGTGTTTACTCTGGTTAAAAAAAATAATTGTCAACTTAGTAAAGCATGTCCATTTAAGATGCTGCCCAAGGTTGCTTGTGACCAAGAAGCATCAACTCAGAAAATAAAGCTTCTGCTATCTTTCCAGTGGTTCCTAATTATACATAAACCTTTCACGTCTGTCACTGCACAATAATTCATGATAATAGCGTAATCAGTTAAATGCAATAGCACCTAATCATAATACTGTTTGTAGGTGGTAACAAGACAATCATTACATATACCTCCGGAGGGCTTAATAAAGAGTATTACATATGAGGCAAGAGTACTTAAGACAAGGAGTAGTGGGAACACTGTCCCATGGGTTCTATAGAGTATTTTCAGATTATGTTGGTCTTTGTAAAGCTTTAAATATAGATAATAACCACATCTTGTCGTGGAAAGCATTGATTTTTGCATTACAACCTTTTTTTATGAAGCACAAAATGTTACTGTTAACATTAGTTCTAATATAAACCCGCCCACCTCCCCTTTTGTGTTCAAAGGAACTGGCTGAACTATTTTCACTCTCAAATGTCTCACGAAGTGTGACTAATCAACCCTCCTGAGGCTCTTTTACCACTTAAGGTATCTTATATTACTATACGTTTAAACAAGCAACAGCTAGAAGGGATTTCTACACAACCAAAAATATAGTTATCAAAAACACCAACGCAATCCATTAAAATTATTCGCAGAGCGGGTTGTGATGTGATATATAAATGGTAATAGATATACAACATTAAAACTCTTTATTTTATGATATTAGGATTCAGCATTGCACTGATTTAACTAGTGGTTCCCCGTAATTTATTGTTCTTTAATGTTGAGCTCTTATTGAATAGTCTGCATCCGATGCTATAAAATGTTTTTTTAAGTATTGCCATAAATTCAAACACAAAGGGTCTTACAAAATCTTCAATGACACAAGGTTCCAAGAAAGAATATTTCTAAGATATATCAAGTTTATATATTTATCCAACAAGTAGCGTCTGTAGACATGACCATGATTGGTTGCATGACAGACCTGAGGTCACGGAAGGCATCAAGAGAGTTGACAGCTACAGACAAAACAAGGGTCAGAAATTAAAAGGAAACAATATCATAAATTGGAGAGTGTAACAAAAAAAGAACTTTGACTTGACAATGAAAACACATTAAATACAGAATACAACAAAATTAATAGATGTCAGAAGGAAGATTGCTGGGAACAAAGCAGAACTGAGCCAGATATAGTGATAAGCCAAAAGTATACTGAAAAAAAAGAAAGCTGGACCAATACATTTAATATTTTAGCAGTAGCCTTCATGATGTCCAGATGATCCATTAATTGAAGTAGACAACCTAGCACAGCTATGTCAGTTAAATTCTGTTGTAAACAAGCATCAGAACACAGAAATAAGATTTGCAAGACCCAGATATATATCACACTAACGACTGAAATTGATCTTTGATTTCATGTAAATTTATTTAGTGTACACACTTCACAGCACTGTGTAGATGGTTACATTTTATATACGGTTAGTATGTTGCATATTTTTGTATTTAAAAACAAGTGTCTATACTGATCTTAAATGTAATGAGAACAATTTGATAGCCGGATCATCCAGATGTGCCAAATGTATATAAACTCTGTTGCTAATGATAAGAAAAATAGCAAATTTTCTGAAAAATCTACCATGGGTTGATAATGATATGGTTAGACTATACATAATTGCTGTCTATTTAGCTAGCTGCCATTCTAACAAACGGCAGTCCCCAACTGCCCATTGAGCAAACCGGGCAAAAGCCCAGTGGGCCGCGATGGCCATGGGTCGAGGCCAGCAGGAGAGATCCATGCAGGGCAGCACTGGCCCTAAGAGGGGGTTCTGTCCCCTCATGGGCCGGTGGAAGAAAGAGTGCACAAGTAGCGAAATGCTCTGCGCACACAGGGCAAGCAGTATGTCTTCTCGTGAGCACTGATATTATCAGAGCATTGCCATGGTAACCAGCGGCAACGCTCTGAAAAAACTGCGCTCGCGAGCGGAGGAGATGTGGTCTGTACCCTGCGGGGTACAGACTAAATAACATGCCATCTGTATGACCAGGGATTACCTTGCGGCATGCCCCCTCTTACTGGACCACCAGGGATCTGCATTCCCCCTGCAAGGTAATAAGGGTAATAAGAGAGAGGAGATTTTTTTTGTTTTATTGTTTTGTTTTCTTTCATTAATAAATTACTGTATATTAACTACATCCACACACCCTCTCATACTTACACACAAGCACACTATACACACTCTAAACCAATATACACACATCACAGACCCTGCACTAACACACAAACACACTATACACACTCTAAACCCATATACACACACAACAGCCCCTGCACTAACACACAAACACACTATACACACTCTAAACCCATATGCACACACTACAGCCCCTGCACTAACGCAAAAACACACTATACACACTCTAAACCCATATACACATACTACAGACCATGCACTAACACACACACACTTCACACACTTTATACCCATATATACACACTAGACATGTGCAATTCATTTTGTTCTGAATGTACATTCGGACTAATTTTGTGTAATTTGGATACTTACAAATGTCCAAAGTTCGAATTGCCGAATTTCCGAAAATGCCAAAGTAACGAATTGCTGAAGTGCTTCGGATTTCTGAAAAGTGGCAAAACAAGTGGATAGGGTTAGGGGTTAGGTTTTAGGGGTTAGGGTTAGGGTTTTGAATTGCCGAAGTTCCAAACTGCCGAAGCAGACACATTTTTTACCCAAATTTCCGAACCAAAATATTTTGCCCATGCACATCCCTAATACACACACTATACTACCACACAAACACTTCACACACTTTATATCCAGATATACGCACTACAGCCCCTGCACTAACACACAAACACACTACACACACTTTATACTCCTATATACACACTGCATCCCCTGCATTAAGACACTACACACACTCTATACTTGACATGTGCAATTCGTTTAGTCCCGAATGTACATTCGGCCGAATTTCGGGAAATTCGGACATTCAGATGCTTACGAATGTCCGAAGTTCCGAATTGCCGAAGTTCTGAAGTGGGTTAGGGGTTTAGGGTTTAGAAACATAAAAACATAGAATGTGACGGCAGATAAGAACCATTCGGCCCATCTTGTCTGCCCAATTTTTAAAAAATACTTTCATTAGTCCCTGTCCTTATCTTATAGTAAGGATAGCCTTATGCATATCCCAAGCATGCTTAAACTCCTTTACTGTGTTAACCTCTACCACTTCAGCTGGAAGCCTATTCCATGCACCCACTACCCTCTCAGTAATACTTCCGGATATTATTTTTAAACCTTTGCCCTTCTAATTTAAGACAATCTTTTAAATATAGTCTCCTCCTTTACTGTGTTGATTCACTTTATGTATTTAAATGTTTCTATCATATCCCCCCTTGTCTCGTCTTTCCTCCAAGCTTTACATGCTAAGTTCCTTTAACCTTTCCTTGTAAGTTTTATCCTGCAATCCATGAACCAGTTTAGTAGCCCTTCTCTGAACTCTCTCTAAAGTATCAATATCTTTCTGGAGATACGTTCTCCAGTACTGCGTACAATACTCCAAATTAGGTCTCACCAGTGTTCTGTACAATGGCATGAGCACTTCCCTCTTTCTACTGCTAATACCGCTCCCTATACAGCAAAGCATTCTGCTAGCATTTCCTGCTGCTCTATTACATTGTCTGCCTACCTTTAAGTCATCAGAAATAATCACCCCTAAATCCGTTTCCTCAGATGTTGAGGTTAGGACTCTATCAAATATTCTGTACTCTGCCCTTGGGTTTTTACGTCCAAGATGCATTATCTTGCACTTATCCACATTAAATGTCAGTTGCCACAACTCTGACCATTTTTCTAGTTTCCCTAATTTACCTTTCAGGGTTAGGGTTTAGGAGTTAGGCGTAGGGTTAGGGTCCGAATTGCCAAAGTTCCGAATTGTGTTAGGGGTTTGGGTCCAAATTGACGAAATTCTGAAGTGGGTTAGGGGTTAGGATTTAGGGTTAGGGGTTAGGGTTTAGGAGTTAGGGTTAGGGGTCAGGGGTAGGGTTAGGGTCCGAATTACCGAAGTTCCGAAGTGGGTTAGGGGTTAGGATTTAGGGTTAGGGGTTAGGGTTTTGGAGTTAGGGGTCAGGGGTAGGGTTAGGGTCCGAATTACCGAAGTTCTGAATTGCCAAAGTGCTGAATTGCCGAAGTCCCCAACTTCGGAAGTTCCGTACCGAATGCCATTGGTCCGAATTGCCGAAGCAGACAATTTTTTTTACTTACCAGAATTTCTGAACCGAACCAATTGTTCGCCCATGCACATCCCTACTCTATACCCCTATATACAAACTACAGCCCCTGCACTAACACACACACACACACGTTCTACCCATGTATATGCAGAGGGCCGGACTGGGACAAAAATTTGGTCCGGGCACTTAAAGACAGAGCAGCCCACTAGGGGAAGGGGAGGGCAGAAAGGGAGCGTGTTTTGTCATCACTATTGACAAGCACGCCCCCTCCTACCCTGCCAAATGAGTATGTTAGTGTGATACCCCTCCAGAGCATCCAGTGCCCTTGGGTGGAGTAAATGTCCTGTTTTTTGGGGGGCGTTGTGCAATCTAATCATGCGGTGCCTTTGCTGGTGACTTGTCTCTAGAGTTCTCAATAGTGGGATACCAGAGAAAAAAGTGGAACAGGGCTGTCAAAGTGTGTTGTGCATGTGTGGAGATGCTCCCTGTGGTATTGTATGTGTTTGAAGGCTGCTTTTGAGATTGCATGTGTAAGGTTCGTGGGGACACTTTTAGGGCACTGGCTACCTTAGCGGGCTTTTTGTGTCTGGGAGACAAAGAGACTAGGTCCCTTTTCCCGTGCCTTGGCTCTCAGGCACAGATGATCCTGGGATGTAAACCCATGTCTGTTTGTTTGTGTGGAAGACCCCTAGCAAGGGGTTATGCATTAAAGCTGTGTGTGGCACAATAAATTCGTGTTGTACTCCCAGAGCTGTGTCTCGTCCAGTTACTGGGGGGAATGGAGGTCTGTGTAATTTGATGGTTCTAGAGTGGCTGAAGGAAGGAATTAGCGGAGGTAACTGGTCGGGTGCCCAATAGGTAGATCTCTCACATGGTTTCAAATTACAGCTTCCTTAATGCTTTATCTATCTAAAGGCATTCTAAAAGCATGCAAAGCATCATGGGATGATCATAACGGAAATGTAGTCAACATCTGGATGACCCTGCTTCGTCTTCGTGTCTTTTAGAAAGCATGAACCTTCCAGTATGTATATAATTATTTGATGCGATGTGCTGTCAATTATACCATTAAATGTATAGACATAAATAAATAAAGATCACTTTTTCTTCAAAGTTGGTTGTCACAGTGGATATATTGGTTGTACTAGCAATCACTCCTCTAACAAATGGTATACTTTACACATATTACTTACTGCAGTGCTGGTAGTGCAGGCTGTTCACTTGTTATTTACAGATCTACACAATGCGCATGCTCACATGATTTAGAACTTACATTTTTGTAGAAAGATAAGTAATACATTTAATCAAATACATCCTTAAATATTGTATTTATATGTTCTTTCCCATAGTAACTTTACAAAGAAAACAAAACTAACAAACAAACAAACTGACTGATAAATGAAGAAGTTAATGTATTCTTAAATATAAGTATGCTCAGGAAGTTGGGAGAGCCAACCTCTCTGAGTGAAGACTGGAATATAATCTAGATTAGATAATGCAAGTAAATATATTCTTAAATATTAGAATGTAAAAAAAAGTTGTTCTGAGTCACAGTTACTTTAATATATTAGAAAAAAATAATTACAATTTTCAAAAATTACTAACATTGATGGATCAATGAACAATCCAAGAGAATTTGCTCTAGGGAGACTAGAATCTAATTTTCTTATGCTCGAGGCAAAAATGGCCGGTGTAATTTGCCCCAGTTAAAATTAGGTCCTCGGTGGAATGTTGTTCTTTCCTGAAGAAGAAATATGGAACATATGAAGATTCTGAACTGCCATCTGTATGGAATGCAAAACTAAGTAGCTATTATCTAGATAGAACTAACTTATGTAGCTCTATCTGTATATTTTTTTTACTCACTAGTAAGTAGTTTTTTTTCTTGATTATTCTTTATGGTGCTTTTGCTACAATTATTTTTATTGTTCTAAATAGCACCATGTCTATCATTGTTCTATATAGCACCATGTTTATCATTGTTCTCATTATTCTAAATAGCACCACGTCTATCATTGTTCTCCTTGTTCTATATAGCACCACGTCTATTATTGTTCTCATTGTTCAATATAGCACCACGTCTATCATTGTTCTCCTTGTTCTATATAGCACCACGTCTATTATTGTTCTCATTGTTCAATATAGCACCACGTCTATCATTGTTCTCCTTGTTCTATATAGCACCACGTCTATCATTGTTCTCATTGTTCTATATAGCACCATGTCTATCATTGTTCTCCTTGTTCTATATAGCACCACGTCTATCATTGTTCTCATTGTTCTATATAGCACCATGTTTATCATTGTTCTCCTTGTTCTATATAGCACCACGTCTATCATTGTTCTCATTGTTCTATATAGCACCACGTCTATCATTGTTCTCATTGTTCTATATAGCACCATGTTTATCATTGTTTTCATTGTTCTATATAGCACCACGTCTATCATTGTTCTCCTTGTTCTATATAGCACCACGTCTATCATTGTTCTCATTGTTCTATATAGCACCACGTCTATCATTGTTTTCATTGTTCTATATAGCACCACGTCTATCATTGTTCTCATTGTTCTATATAGCACCATGTTTATCATTGTTCTCCTTGTTCTATATAGCACCACGTCTATCATTGTTCTCATTGTTCTATATAGCACCACGTCTATCATTGTTCTCATTGTTCTATATAGCACCATGTTTATCATTGTTCTCCTTGTTCTATATAGCACCACGTCTATCATTGTTCCCATTGTTCTATATAGCGCCACGTCTATCATTGTTTTGTTTTCATTGTTGTATATAGCACCACTGCTATTATTGTTCTCATTGTTCTATATAGCACCACTGTTATTATTGTTCTCCTTGTTCTATATAGCACCACTGTTATTATTGTTCTCTTTGTTCTATATAGCACCACTGCTATTATTGTTCTCATTGTTCTATATAGCACCACTGCTATTATTGTTCTCCTTGTTCTATATAGCACTACTGTTATTATTGTTCTCCTTGTTCTATATAGCACTACTGTTATTATTGTTCTCCTTGTTCTATATAGCACCACTGCTATTATTGTTCTCATTGTTCTATATAGCACCACTGTTATTATTGTTCTCCTTGTTCTATATAGCACCACTGTTATTATTGTTCTCCTTGTTCTATATAGCACCACTGGTATTATTGTTCTCCTTGTTCTATATAGCACTACTGTTATTATTGTTCTCCTTGTTCTATATAGCACCACTGCTATTATTGTTCTCATTGTTCTATATAGCACCACTGCTATTATTGTTCTCCTTGTTCTATATAGCACTACTGTTATTATTGTTCTCCTTGTTCTATATAGCACCACTGCTATTATTGTTCTCATTGTTCTATATAGCACCACTGTTATTATTGTTCTCATTGTTCTATATAGCACCACTGCTATTATTGTTCTCATTGTTCTATATAGCACCACTGTTATTATTGTTCTCCTTGTTCTATATAGCACCACTGCTATTATTGTTCTCCTTGTTCTATATAGCACCACTGCTATTATTGTTCTCATTGTTCTATATAGCACCACTGCTATTATTGTTCTCATTGTTCTATATAGCACCACTGTTATTATTGTTCTCCTTGTTCTATATAGCACTACTGTTATTATTGTTCTCCTTGTTCTATATAGCACTACTGTTATTATTGTTCTCCTTGTTCTATATAGCACCACTGCTATTATTGTTCTCATTGTTCTATATAGCACCACTGCTATTATTGTTCTCCTTGTTCTATATAGCACCACTGCTATTATTGTTCTCCTTGTTCTATATAGCACTACTGTTATTATTGTTCTCCTTGTTCTATATAGCACCACTGCTATTATTGTTCTCATTGTTCTATATAGCACCACTGTTATTATTGTTCTCCTTGTTCTATATAGCACCACTGCTATTATTGTTCTCCTTGTTCTATATAGCACCACTGCTATTATTGTTCTCCTTGTTCTATATAGCACTACTGTTATTATTGTTCTCCTTGTTCTATATAGCACCACTGCTATTATTGTTCTCATTGTTCTATATAGCACCACTGTTATTATTGTTCTCCTTGTTCTATATAGCACCACTGCTATTATTGTTCTCCTTGTTCTATATAGCACCACTGCTATTATTGTTCTCCTTGTTCTATATAGCACTACTGTTATTATTGTTCTCATTGTTCTATATAGCACCACTGTTATTATTGTTCTCCTTGTTCTATATAGCACCACTGCTATTATTGTTCTCATTGTTCTATATAGCACCACTGTTATTATTGTTCTCCTTGTTCTATATAGCACCACTGCTATTATTGTTCTCCTTGTTCTATATAGCACCACTGCTATTATTGTTCTCCTTGTTCTATATAGCACTACTGTTATTATTGTTCTCCTTGTTCTATATAGCACCACTGCTATTATTGTTCTCATTGTTCTATATAGCACCACTGCTATTATTGTTCTCATTGTTCTATATAGCACCACTGCTATTATTGTTCTCCTTGTTCTATATAGCACCACTGCTATTATTGTTCTCATTGTTCTATATAGCACCACTGTTATTATTGTTCTCCTTGTTCTATATAGCACCACTGCTATTATTGTTCTCCTTGTTCTATATAGCACTACTGTTATTATTGTTCTCATTGTTCTATATAGCACCACTGTTATTATTGTTCTCCTTGTTCTATATAGCACCACTGATATTATTGTTCTCCTTGTTCTATATAGCACTACTGTTATTATTGTTCTCATTGTTCTATATAGCACCACTGCTATTATTGTTCTCCTTGTTCTATATAGCACCACTGCTATTATTGTTCTCCTTGTTCTATATAGCACCACTGTTATTATTGTTCTCCTTGTTCTATATAGCACCACTGTTATTATTGTTCTCATTGTTCTATATAGCACCACTGCTATTATTGTTCTCCTTGTTCTATATAGCACCACTGCTATTATTCTTCTCCTTGTTCTATATAGCACCACTGCTATTATTGTTCTCCTTGTTCTATATAGCACCACTGCTATTATTGTTCTCCTTGTTCTATATAGCACCACTGCTATTATTGTTCTCCTTGTTCTATATAGCACCACTGTTATTATTGTTCTCCTTGTTCTATATAGCACCACTGTTATTATTGTTCTCCTTGTTCTATATAGCACCACTGCTATTATTGTTCTCCTTGTTCTATATAGCACCACTGCTATTATTGTTCTCCTTGTTCTATATAGCACCACTGCTATTATTGTTCTCCTTGTTCTATATAGCACCACTGTTATTATTGTTCTCCTTGTTCTATATAGCACCACTGTTATTATTGTTCTCCTTGTTCTATATAGCACCACTGTTATTATTGTTCTCCTTGTTCTATATAGCACCACTGCTATTATTGTTCTCCTTGTTCTATATAGCACCACTGCTATTATTGTTCTCCTTGTTCTATATAGCACCACTGCTATTATTGTTCTCCTTGTTCTATATAGCACCACTGCTATTATTGTTCTCCTTGTTCTATATAGCACTACTGTTATTATTGTTCTCCTTGTTCTATATAACACTGTGTCTATCATTGTTCTCATTGTTCTATATAGCACCACTGCTATTATTGTTCTCCTTGTTCTATATAGCACCACTGTTATTATTGTTCTCATTGTTCTATAACACTGTGTCTATCATTGTTCTCATTGTTCTATAGAGTACTACTGCTATTATTTTTAAAATTGTTTATATAATCATCAACATAATGTGCAGAATTATGTCAAGTAAAGGGAATAGAAAACATTACGTGACAGACAGAAAAAATCCCAAACCGTGGGTTTTTATGAACCCTAACCACAAGCTTCCAGTCACCTTGTGGCTCTGTTTTTGTAACTATACTTTCAGTTTAAATGCTATTCAAAGAAACGAACGGGATTAAAATAAAGAAACTTTTACATGGAAAGTACCCAAACGATGGGTGATATGTCCCAATTGCTTCCATTTAGGCAGATATCGTGTGTAATTATTACAGATGCTATGGATAATCAGTTATTAGAAACATTTCCGATTACACAACAGACGAATCGTGGTTAGGTGGGATCATGGGCGTAGGAACCGGGGGGGATGGGGGGGACGCATCCCCCCCAGCAAATCATGCGGGGGGGACAGGTATGGGGAAATCCCCCCCAGCTCCGCCGGCCCCCCTTTTGCTGCAGCCGCCCGAGCGCTCTGCAGAGAGCCTCAGGCGGCTGCAGCTCTGCCCGGGCTGGTGCGTCCATGAGGGCGCACCGCCCGGGTGCAGCCAGAGGAGAGGGTTGCTGACAGGAGGGAAGCGCTCAGCGCTCCCTCCTGTCACTCCCTCAATGTAGCGTGGCCGAGCCCTGTATAGTCCGCCGGTACAGGGAGCATCTGTCTCCTGTACCCGGCCGGACTAACAGGAAGTGCACACTGAGTGTGCACTTCCTGTTAGTCCGCCGGATACAGGAAACAAAAGCTCCCTGTACCCGCGGACAGTACAGAGCTCGGCCACGCTACAACACAGGTAGGGGAGGGGGGAAGAAAGAAACAGGGGGGGATAAAGAAACAGGGAGGGAGGGGGGGATAAAGAAACAGGGAGGGAGGGGGGATAAAGAAACAGGGAGGGAGGGGGGGATAACAAAACAGGGAGGGGGGATAATGAAACAGGGCGGGGGGATAAAGAAACAGGGAGGGAGGGGGGGATAAAGAAACAGGAAGGGAGGGGGGGGATAAAGAAACAGGAAGGGAGGGGGGATAAAGAAACAGGGAGGGGGGATAAATAAACAGGGAGGGAGGGGGGATAAATAAACAGGGAGGGGAGGGGGGATAAAGAAACAGGGAGGGAGGGGGATAAAGAAACAGGGAGGGAGGGGGGATAAAGAAACAGGGAGGGAGGGGGGTAAAGAAACAGGGAGGGAGGGGGGGGATAAAGAAACAGGGAGGGAGGGGGGATAAAGAAACAGGGAGGGAGGGGGGATAAAGAAACAGGGAGGGAGGGGGGGATAAAGAAACAGGGAGGGAGGGGGGATAAAGAAACAGGGAGGGGGATAAAGAAACAGGGAGGGGGATAAAGAAACAGGGAGGGAGGGGGGGATAAAGAAACAGGGAGGGGGGATAAAGAAACAGGGAGGGAGGGGGGATAAAGAAACAGGGAGGGAGGGGGGAGAAAGAAACAGGGAGGGGGGAGAAAGAAACAGGGAGGGGGGAGAAAGAAACAGGAGGGGGGAGAAAGAAACGGGGGGGAGAAAGAAACAGGGAGAGGGGAGAAAGAAACGGGGGGAGAAAGAAACAGGGAGAGGGGAGAAAGAAACAGGGGGAGAAAGAAACAGGGAGGGAGGGGGGGAAGAAACAGGGAGGGAGGGGGAAAGAAACAGGGAGGGGGGAGAGGGGGAGAAAGAGTGACAAGGGAGGGGGAGAGAGAGTGACAAGGGAGGGGGAGAGAGAGTGACAAGGGAGGGAGGGGGAGAAAGAGAGTGACGAGGGAGAGAGATTGACATCCATCACACACACACACAATCACACAATCATGCCACCCTTACACACACAGAAACACACAATGCATTCCTTACACACATTCAATGCACCCCGTACACACACTCAATGCACCCCTTACAGACGCACACACTGCATCCCGTACATACACAGAATCACACCTTGCAGCCCTTACACATACAAACACAGATTCACACAATGCATTCCTTACACACATATCAGGACATCCCCTACACACTCCACCCCCTGTGAACAAACTCATTGGTGGAACGTGAAGGTGGACCATGGGACCCAGACCTTGAGCTGTGTAAAGGGCCCCCAAAAAATGGAGCTGCTTCCCGTTCTCACAGAACATTGATTTTTGGGACCACAGTTACAAACAGCCTCCAGAGAGCCTGTTCTACACCAGACCAGTGGAGCCAGACTGCAGCTAGAGCCCATCATCATCCTCATCTGGTTGTAAGTAGGCAATCTAGCATATTATTCGTGGCACTAATCTCTAATTTACCTCACATTAAAGAAACACTATAGTCCCCAGAAGCACTGCAGCTTAATGTAGTGGTTCTGGTGTCTATAGCCTGTCCCTGCAGGCCTTTTAATGTAAACACGACGGCACTCCAGCACTGGCGTTAGTTAACATGGCAGAAAAATAATTGGAAAGGGTTAGGGGGGCTACTAATAAGGATAGGGGGAGAGGGGTAGGTAGAAAAATAATTGGAAGGGTTTAGGGGGGTTACTAATATGGATGGGAGGATGGGGGAGGTAGAAAAACTATTGGAAGGGGTTAGGGGAGTACTAATATGAATGGAAGAGGTAGGGTGGGTTCTAATATGCATGGAAGGGGTTAGGGGGTACTAATATGCATGGAAGTGGTTAGGGGGTACTAATATGCATGGAAGGGGTAGGGGGTTAATATGCGTGGAAGGGGTAGGTGGGGTTTCTTTTGTGCATGGAAGGGGTAGGGGTGGTTCTAATATTCATGGGAAGGGTAGGGGTGGTTCTAATCAGGAGGATCCCGGCGCTGTATCCGGGTAAGTAAAACCCCTTCCCTGTAGTGACCCTTTAATGTTATTATTTAATCATTTATATAGCGACTGCAAATTCCGTAGTGCTGTACAATGGGATAAACAACTCCTAGTTTACGGAATAAGAATATACCCGGCGAGTAAAAATGCTATCCCCCCCAGATTTTTTGGGGTTCCTACGCCCATGGGTGGGATGCATATTTTATTGTTTACAGAAAAGGCCATGGACGTGGAGTGCTCATTGTCAGCACTTTTGGCTACTTTTACTGATGCAAATATTTCGACTGACTTTCAACATTCCACAAAAAATAGCATTAACAAAGTCTTCAGGTACAGAGAGATGCAAGATGTAATGGGTGACCTAGGTTGTAGTTTTGGTTATAGGTTTCCTTTATTTGAAATTAGGTTTTGTACTTATGTTTCAAAAATAAAATTTCGGTGCTCAATCAAGAATATCTTTCCAAAAAAAAATGAAACTATAGGTGCAGTTCCTCCATGTTTTTCCTTCTTCTTCTTCTTCTTCTTGCCATTTATTTAGCACCAACAGATTCCATAGCGCTTTACAATATTATAAGAGGGGAGGGGGGATTTAACTAAAGATAGGACAATTACCAGAAAACTTACAGGAACGATAGGTTGAAGAGGACCCTGCTTAAATGAGCTTACAGTCTATAGGATTTAAAACCTTTTAAAGTAGACTGATTGGGACACAATTAATTGCTTAAAAATGCCTTATTGTTTGTTTATAATATTTGTAAGTAGAAATTGAAAACGCCAAGATTAACCTTTTGGCTGTGTTGATTTGGCACAGTGTCTCTGGCTGATGTCAAATTAATGGCTCAGAGAGAGTTAATGGTGATTCAAATCAGCTGAATTCCTCTTACAAATATTTGTGAAATGTCTTCATTATTTTGTCCTCCACCGAGTGGGTGGACTTTGAGTACTGGAAATCCTCAGCATTTTTGTCAATATATGTATCCCAGCTGAATGGCCTCTGGATGAAGCAGAGACTTAGGCTAGTTGACTACAGGCCAGGACTGCAAAGCTGAGCTGCTTCATCAAACATTGAAGGCTGGCAGGAAAAGGGTGGGCGACTCCTGAATTTTCTGTTGACTTTTATTTGTACATCGTTCGCCATAATCTAACCAGATCCTTCCACACTGAAATCCAGGCAGAAGAGAAACTGATTTAAATTGCCTGTGCCTATTCTGCAACAAAAGGGTGTTGACTATTTCTAACCCTTTAAGGTGTTTGAAGGTTCCATGCCATCCTAAAAATAGTTCTCTAATGTCATTAGGATGTCATGGAAAGTTCTTTGCTTGTGGTCTGAACAGGGTTAAATCACTGTTAACACTGGGGACACCCAGGTATCAATCAATGCTTGGGGAACCATCCTGTCACCTGGGGCCCTTTTTAGTGGCTCCAGATTGACAGATGAGCTGTATGGTGCATTCAAGGGGAGCACTGCATGTAGCTCTTTAAATCCATTTAACTTACCGTGCCTATGGCCCTTTAAATCCATTTAACTCATGTGCCTATAGTCCTTTAAATCCATTTAACTCACTGTGCCTATGGCTTTTTTAAATCCATTCAACTCACGTGCCGATGGTCCTTTAAATCAGTGTTCCCCAAACCAGTCCTCATGGACCACCAACAGTCCAGGTTTTGTCAGTATCTCCATTGGAATAAAACAGGGAAATGCATAAATCTTGGACTGTTGGTGGTCCATGAGGACTGGGTTGGGGAACATTGCTTTAAATCCATTTAACTAACTGTGCCTATGGCTTTTTAAATCCATTTAACTCATATGCCTATAGTCCTTTAAATCAGTTTAACTCACTGTGCCTATAGTCCTTTAATTCCATTTAACTCACTGTGCCTATAAGCTTTTAAATCTATTTAACTCATCATCCCTATAGTCCTTTAAATCTATTTAACTCACTGTGGCTGAACAATTATGTTCAGTCACTGTGTTGACCCAGACAGAGATCGATCTCTGAAAATAGTCTGAAAATACCACTTAGCATGCCCCCTGTATGTGATCAGCAGGGAAAGCATGTAGGAGCTACAGTATAAGAGGGAGATCTCCCCCTCATGACGCTATCACTCAGTAGAGAGCTCTCACAGAGCACTCTATAGTGTATGATCTGAGGAATCATTCTACTGATATCAGTAGTTATATCAACAGACGGTATCCTTCTGGAGTTAAGGTTAGGGTTGCAGTTAGCATTAAGGTTAGTGTTAGGTTAGTAGTTGGTGTAGGGTTAGGGTTACTATAGGGTAAGGGTTCATTCTGGGCTAGGGTCAATAATAAGTTAGGGTTATGGATAGTGTAGGGTTAAGATTAGGGTAGATGTACCATTAGGGTTAGTGTATCCATAGGGTTAGCGCTAGGGTTGGGGCATTTAACAATCAGGACTGATACATGGATCTAATTTGAGTTCTTCTTTTAGTTGCAGTTGATGTGTAAAACGTATTATAAGCAAAACTGTAAAGATTTTAGCATTTTATTAATACAACTATGTTGTATGAGGTATACATATAACTACAAAGCAACATATGAATATTTAACCGAATAAATGACTTGCGCAATGGTTGTTTAATTTGTGATTCAGAGTTCTGCTAGTTTTGCCAAAAAAGGAGATGATTGATGGGAAATAAAGATGATTGACAGCTAGGGGACCGCCACTAAATGTTAATTTTATTCATGGATAAAGTAAGAAGTGAACAACAGAGGTAAAAGGAAAGAGGAGTAAAATATCTACATTTATAGATTTAATAAATGTAAATAATATATAAAATATATAATATATACATATATATATATATATATATATATATTTATTTATTTATTTTTACTGCTCCTTTATTGCTCTATTTGTTATTTTTCCTCACTTGATCTTTGAACCAAATGGCAGTCAGATGCTGATATTAGTGTACTGCAAAATATATTTAGGATGTTTATATTATGTAATCATTTTCCTGAATATTTTATATGGGCGATATTCAGACAAGCTGAAATGTCAAATTAAATAGTGTTGGAAGACGCAAACTAAATTCCATTTTTGTAAAAAATTATTTGGCCGAACCAATTTTTTATAGGGATACTTCCCTATATTGGGAACATAATCCTGACCCAGAATTAACAGGTGGACTGAGGACTAGTGATGTCCCGAACGGTTCGCAGGCGAATAGTTCCTGGCGAACATAGCATGTTCGCGTTCGTCACCGCGGGCGAACACATGCGATGTTCGGTCCGCCCCTTATTCTTTATCATTGAGTAAACTTTGACCCTGTACCTCACAGTCAGCAGACACATTCCAGCCAATCAGCAGCACACCCTCCCTAGCAGACCCTCCCACCTACTGGACAGCATCCATTTTAGATTCATTCGGAAGCTGCAACCATTTTTTTTTCAATTTATTATTTTTTTTTATTTTTTTGTGCATATAAATGTTACAAGCAGATACTCCCCCCCAGACACTCTGTATTACTGTAGATACTCCCCCCAGACACTCTGTATTACTGCAGATACTCCCCCCAGGCACTCTGTATTACTGCAGATACTCCCTCCAGACACTCTGTGTTACTGCAGATACTCCCTCCAGACACCCTGTGTTACTGCAGATACTCCCTCCAGACACTCTGTATTACTGCAGATACTCCCTCCAGACACTCTGTATTACTGCAGATACTCCATCCAGACACTCTGTATTACTGCAGATACTCGCTCCAGACACTCTGTGTTACTGCAGATACTCCCCAGACACTGGCATAGAGCAGGATAGGGACTGTTTCCCCTACATAGGGTCACTTGGCAGATATGGATTGACACCTATCGTAAGGATCCCTGATACATACTGACACAGAGCAGAATAGGGACTGTTCCCCCTACATAGGGTCACTTGGCAGATATGGATTGACACCTATCCTAAGGATCCCTGATACACACTGACACAGAGCAGAATAGGGCCTGTTCCTCCTACATAGGGTCACTTGGCAGATATGGATTGACACCTATCCTAAGGATCCCTGTTACACACTGACACAGAGCAGAATAGGGACTGTTCCCCCTACATAGGGTCACTTGGCAGATATGGATTGACACCTATCCTAAGGTATGCCATGGATCCCCCTCCGGCATGCCACAGTCCAGGTGTTAGTCCCCTTGAAACAACTTTTCCATCACTATTGTGGCCAGAAAGAGTCCCTGTGGGTTTTAAAATTCGCCTGCCCATTGAAGTCTATGGCGGTTTGCGGAAGTTCGCGTCCGCCGTTCGCGAACCGAAAATTTTGTGTTCGCGACATCACTACTGAGGACTCAGTGGATTTCTGGTGATAGTTGTTTACATCATTTGGAGGTCTATTTAGACCTAACTACGTGCCCTTCTGGCCACTAATAGTGGCTTTCCGCTTGTGAGTGCAATTATTGTTTGTGGTTTTACACTATGTTATGTTTTATTTGTTTTAGGTAAATTAAAGCATTTGAAGATTTGGAACTCCATATTTGTAAAATTGTATGTGGATTGTGAGTTACCAATATCGGGAAGAATCCCAAGGTACAAACATTTTGTTTAATTAATCTCTGCTACATGGGTTAGAGACCCATGTAGCAGAGATTAATTAAACAAAATGTTTGATGTGTGATTATTTATCTACACCACACCATTTCTTGTTTTGAGCACAAGTCTAACGCAAATTTTTTTTTTTTTAGCCATTCATTTCATTATCATATGGGAAGGTAATCCCTCTCTCCAACTTTGTCTTGCAAAATTAAACAGACATTTTCTAGAATATGCTCTATATTTGGCTCCATCCATCTTGCCGTCAGTCCTGACCAGTTTCTTAGTCTTTGTTAATCAAATGCATGCATATCTTAGTAAAATGTGAAAATGTGAGAGTTATTTTACTTCTATCATAATATGAGGGATTTTATTTGTATACGTGTAGATAACAAGAGCATATCATCACAGTATTTTACCAGAATGGATTCCTTGAGCATGTTGTGGTGTAAAAATGTTTAAATCAACAAAATATAACAAAATGAAGATGTCTTGAATCTTGAATAATTTTTAGTAAATTGTGTTAAACATGGACCATTGTGTCAACAGGAATATGAAAGTAAATATATATTTTATTTATTTAGGTCATATAAGGATATGAGCCAGTTCTGGTCATGGCCACAGGAGCAATCTTGTAGTTGGAATGATAAGATGCTTTATGATTTTGATAAAGCATTTTTCTAGAGGAAACAAAGAGTATTATCAATCAACAACATCTTTCATTGACATGTTCTGTTGAGTTCCAATATTACAACAGCAAATCATAATCTCGGCAAAGTAAACAGGCTCTGGGGAGAAGAGGCTATAAATCGACTAGGCCTACATGAAAATCTTTCAGGAAGGTCTCCGAAGCACTAAATACAAGCAAGAAATTCATATTAAGTCTGTAAAAGTGGGGGATGTGTGCTACAGTTATACATTACTAAATGGCCAATTAGTTACATGTTTGATATATTGATACCACAGGCCAGTCTTACAAGAGTATTGGATAGTATTGCCTGCAATGGATTGATTGTATGCTTTTGTCCCTGGTTAGATAACAATTCGAAATCCTGAATTTTAAAGCAGAATTTGAAGATATAAAAATATATGTTAAAAAAACACAATAATCCTTATCTTTTCCTTCTATATGAATAGATATAACAATAATAATTATCATCATATAGCATATTAATCAGCAACAATTCTCAATAGTATAGTGTATCCTTGGGCATCATGTTAATAATCCCAAGAAATCTCCTATACAATACAGATTTTATAGTGATAGATCTTGAAATTTTCTCTTTGGAGATTAAAGTAAGGGAACATTTTTAATTTAAATACACAGAAGTGTACAGGGAGCAGCCTTAAATTTTTAAAAAGTGGAGCAGGTCACACCTGACTTTTTGCCTGTTCTTTAAACATACCAGATCATAAGTATCTGCATTGCCGAATGAATGCTTCCAATATGCAAATACTCAGTTAAGATTTTCCGTCTTGTTCTTTCAAACAAGAAATTCACCTTTAAATAATTAACAGCAGATAAGCAAAATTAGATTCATCCTTGAAAAATCCAGCTGGAGATCTCCGGGGCTTGAAAAATATTCAGTGTAAAAATATTTGGAAGAGAAAAGTGGCCTTAAATAGGTACAGAGAAATCTACACTTATTAAATATTAAGGGATGATTCAAGCTACCAACATTTTTACGGCTTTTGACGTGAAACATTTTGAATTCTTAATGTGTTTAGTTTTTGTGAATTTAATATCTTTTGAATGTCACGAACATTAAAAAGAATATATTAACACGGTGTTGTGTAATTAGATTTATTTTTAAATGTAGCCGTTAAGTCGAATACAATTCTGATTTTGTCAGCATTGTTTTCTTAAAATGAGCACTTCCTGTGAATTACGTTGAAACTCCAATCATCTCAGCTGGAATTTCTCTCCTATAAAAAGGGGGAAATCATTTAATGCTGCCTTTTTAACTTTTGATGTGAAGATCTGCAAACAAACATGCTATCTTCTTTCTCAAGTGATGCACTCATTTATACAAATGTTGGTCTGTTACACTCAATAAATAAAACTCTATTATCACGCAACCATTTATGCATGCATGCTTTCGAATGTTGTTATTCATTCGTTTTCTGAAGCTTTAACCTTGGAGACTCTTATAAGAACATGATTCATACATTGTTACAAACGTGAGTTTAGAATACATATAAAACAAACATTAAGAATAACTTGATACTGCAGTTTGCTGGGCTAAACATACTTGGATCTAGATTTACAATAAGGGATATCGAGCTTTGTTTCAAGAGTACAACTTTGCAATCGAACCAAAATACATTTGCAAGTTGAGCTATGGACTTTTGTGGCTTCTGGGACTTTTCTGATTGGTGATACACCCAAAAGGAATGGTGGAACAAAGCTTGGCTGAAGATGGGTACGATATACTTGACAGTAAGCTGATGAAGTAGTGACAGGTCTGAAAAGGAATGGTATAAGTAAACCATAAGATCATGTCTGTCAACACAAAAATTCTGAACTTGATTGGAATACTACCAGCCAAATGAACAAGAATGATCTTCAAATTGGTAATCTGTCGTGGTTACCTGTCTTGACTATACTGGCCATGACACACAGAAATCTTGGTGTATCAGAATACAAAGATGTAGACAAACAAGTTCGGCCAAAGCAATCTTCTATGGATAAAAGTTGATCAGTGCCTTAGTGGTTGACTAGCTGTTTTGTTTGACAAATCAAAGGCAAACTGTCCTCCTGGGTCACGCATGGCAAATAAATTACATATACTAAATTTAAACTCAGGAGTAGGATGGCAACTTCAGAAGCCTTTACAGTGCTCTCATAATGGTGGCTGGAAACTGGACCAGTGAAATGGTAGATCAGGATAACAGTGTGTTGGGTTGACAAGACTGACATGAGTCCAGCTTGATTAAGGGAAAACGTGTAAAACACTTAAACAAGGCTAACCATTTGCAAAATAGACTTCCATGTTGTTGCATCCATGTGATCACCCTTAAAAGTTCAGAAGATCCTGATACATGCATGAGTCATATCTGGGACTGTACAGTAAGTCTTCTGCCTAACTACCCAGGTAACGCTTCGATCTCCGATGACATCTTTTTCAAGCATGAACAAGTTTGAAAAATATTTAAATTAGAGATCCAAATATTGCACTTCGATTCTGTTTTCCAATGAAACTGCTGCACAAGGTCCTGAGTACCAGGACCATATTTTTCTTGCACCATTGAAATAAAGAGGTATCAAGCCCCAGGTTTGGAAACACCAGGGCCTAGTACGTGGGTGCAGTGTCCTCTATTTGATACAGCTACCCAGTTAGGACATCCCCCCAGACCATGCAACACTGGCCCATACCAGCACTCTATTGATGTAGGTGTGCACAGTACTCTGAGACTGAAAGTGGTCATAAGCAAACTCAAGGCAGATTGGTGACTCAGGTGGGTAAAGTCCGCTATAAAGTTTGCACAATATTACAACTTTACTGCTTTGCACAACAATGAGAGGTTATAATAAGAAAACAAAATACAGTAGTCCACAATGCATAATATACTCAAAGCACTCCTTTCATCTCACCAATATAATGCGTCAGAAAAAAAGACAATCTAATTGCAGCCCAGATTAATGATGCTGCCTCACTGTCAATTTTATATTCTCAGTGATCACACTTCAACTTGTATGAGACAGGACTATAGAATTAAAGGAATGGTGGCAGAGATATTTGTTTTTTAACATCCAATGACTACTGACAATTTTAGTGTTCAAATGCAACTGCATAATTCACTGTAAGCAGTATTTTATGTTATATGTGGATGCCAAAAGGGACGTGCAGAATAAGTTTGTGTGAATGAAACTTTGCAATGTTACTTTTGTGTTTCTTTTTGGGAATGTGGACTGAGACATGTTTTTATTATGCCATAGGGTAATTTGCTGTGTAAATCCAAAGGTGCTAATTCTTAGTGCATCAGAATCCCTGACACAGATAGCATGCAGGACTGTTAAAGACTTGATAACCACCCTTACACCAGAAGCATGGAAATGGAAAAATTGCTCTGTATAAAATAAATAAATGTAATATATTAAAAGCAAAACATAGCGCTGCGCCAATCAACATCTCCTCATAGAGGATGCATCTCTATGGGAAGCGTTCATCCGTGCAGCACTGACTCAGGAAGTACCTCTAGTGGCTCTCTGAGTGACTGCCACTAGAGGTGTCCGTAGGAAATAATATAAACACTGCCTTTTCTCTGAGAAGACCATATTTACATTAAAATGATCACAGGCACAGGCAGTAGACAGCTGAACAACTACATTAAGATGTAGTTGTTCTGGTGACTATGGTGTCCCTTTAACATATGGAGATATGTTTGACTGAGTACCAAAGATGACAACTTTTTTATGAGCTTCACTCGCCGTCTCGCAGTCAGGCTCTTTCAATTGCACTGTTCATAACATTAGTTAAAGGGACACTATAGGCACCCAGACGACTTCAGCACATTGAAGTGGTTTGGATGCAGTGTCCCACCATTCTTAATCCTGGAAAGGTAATTATTGCAGTTTAAAAAAAACCAAAAACTGCAATAATTACCTTTATGAGTTAACTCCTTCTCTAGTGGCTGTCTACCACTAGAGGGACTTCTGGATTGTTAGGCGATTTTTTTAGACTAACTGACGCTGGACGTACTGACACTATGCATGAGGACTTCCAGTGTCACTGGAATCCCATAGGAAAGCTTTGTATAATGCTTTCTGTCACAAATGCACCCTACTTCAAGAGTGTGCATGACGTAGTTGTGGTGGTGAAAGGGTTAAAGTACACTATTTGTCTCACTAGAGCGGAAATAATGACAAAATCCCCCTTAATACTACTCACACTTAAACATAATAATAAAACTATTACTATTTTAACGCTGCCACCACCAAGACAATTTGTAAATGGGGTGCTTTGTTACCCCAAGAAAATCAATAATAAAAACCCACCAAATACAACTTAGTACAATATTTAAGGAATTGCAAAAATACTAATTAGTCTCTTTAGGTAATGTGATTCTTAACTAGACAAAGGCAGAACAGAATATTTATTATGAGAAAAAAAATCTCTGTGCATATAAAAAATAGATGAGAAAACAAATTATTTACACCAACAACAGATAAAAACAAAAGGAATAAAATAACAGAAAGTCCTAATCACTTACTCAGCTCTTCAAAGTAAATACTTCTGCCCCAGCGGTCTCTGGTAGGAAGGATAGTGACTCACTTAGAGTTAGATTCTGGCCCCAAGCAAGTATACAGACATTTCAGCATCATTGGATATATAACCGGTGGATTACCATGCCTGGTCTAGAGGTGGCGTTAAGGTGTATCTATAGAGATAATGAGTGACCACCAACTTGTGTTCCAGACCAACATCAGTCCAAATGGAAACATTTGGTTCTATCTTCTCTTATGTACCCGCAACAGAAATAATAATTGTATCTATGAATTTGTTATTATTTCCCCATTCTATACATATGTCGCCTCCTTACTTGTGACCTAATATGGCAGACATCACAATTCCTTCCCTTATGGTTACGTTATGCCAATCATGTTTAGGCTTGTTTAGAAGATGGCACTTGTCACATTTCAGATATAAAAAAAAGTTAATTATTATTCTGTGAGTAAATATGAATGTTTTTTCATTTTGGATTTGATACTAGGCGATTGGCCATTAACATATCAAAGAGATTGATCCATCAATTAAGAAGTACAGGCCATATGTCTGAGTCAGTGTAGAGTGTAGTGTAGAATCTCCCACACTGAGTAATCACAGGATAAAACCTTTTTCACATTCCTATGCAATTTACATTACCCCTTCTGTCATCTGACCTTTCATACAATCAAATTAACCTGTTTTTTTTTTTTTTTAATTCTTTATTTTGTTTGTGCAAATATTCAACAGACGAGTTTGCTCTGCCACAATAGCTGAAGCAAATCATATGGCATGGTGAAGCATTGCACATTTTTGGTTTACATGAACAAAATATGTATATAGTACAGTACAAGAGGGAGACGTCAGTGTTCATTTTGTCAGCTAGAGTGTCAGTGAGTTATAAGTTTTGTGTTGTAGGCTGGGTTAATAGACCTTAGAGAAGGTGGTTTGCCACTGGGTTGCCTAAAGTGCTGCTAGTGTGAGAGGGAGGTAATCCCGTGGCTTGGGTTCATGTCCCTTCCCTTCGTAGGCGATCTGCGCGTCTGTCCAAGTTAGGGAAGGGGGTGGGGGGGAGGGTTTTTTCGTATGTGTAGTCCACAAGTGGGTGACTGGACGGTCAGATAAAAATGAGTAATAGGACTGTCATGCTCGTGTCTGCTTGTTAGTGTGACCCCTCATGGGCGTCTCAGTTTTAAGTGATATTGTAGGGCCACTGTCCCGCTCCGTGCTCCGTCAGGCCGGTAGTGTGTATTGTGGGTGGGGACCAGCGAGGCCTTCAGTGGTATTAGGCAAAAAAAGGGAAAACATAAAAAAACATAACAAGAAAATTAAACAATAACAGTGCAACAAACTTTAGGAGTGGCAGTCCAGCTTAATGCTTGAGGGTCTACCGGGGTGGTGCAGGTTGCCCCTTTGACAGGGTGCTGGAGTAATGGAGGATATTAGATCTTGGCACAAGTTCCCAATTATTAAGTCCCCAGTCCATTGGAAGAGGAGGGTTTCGTCGCTCTTGGTATAAAGTCCCTTATCGTGGCCGGGTCTACCTGTGCCAGGGAGCTGTTCTTCATTCTGTTGTTCAGCGGAATGTTCAGCGTTTGTAGGTGGTTCTTTAGTTCTTGGTATGTTTCTGCCCGGAGGGTGGTATCTTGGGCCGTGATTATTACGGTACGAGAAGGCCCCCACCTATAGGGCACATCGCTTGCCCGGAGGTGTTGGAGTATCGGTTGTAGGGATTGGCGCCATAGGAGCGTATTCCGCGAGAGGTCTGGAAATAGGAGCAACGAGGCCCCCTCAAAAGTAATTGGAGTTTTCCCCCTCACCGCTGCCAGCAGTGCTGCTTTGTCCTGCAGTGAACCGAACCGTAGGATGAGGTCCGGGGTGGCGGTCGCTGGTGCACTGGTGGGCTTGGGGAGGCGGAACATGCCGTCCAGCCTCAGGTTTTTTGCCTGCTTCGGGGGGAGGTGGGCCGCAATGAGGCGCCGTACAAAATGTGGCAAGTCTGTTTGGTCTATTTTTTCTGGCACTCCCCTGAGCTTCAGGTTGTACCTGCGCCTCTGGTCCTCAAGTATGTCCAGCTTTCGGTCGGTCAGCGTTCGGTACTTGTCCTGGTCTGCAAAGCTCTTCTCCAGAGCTGTGATCCGACCATCGTGTGTTGTCTGTACAGCCTCTACTTGGGCCAGCTGTGCGGTCGTGTGTTCCACGGCTTTTCTGAGGGGGGCCAGGTCTCCCGCCAGATTTGCACGGAGCTCCACCAGCATCTCTTTAAGTAACGCTGCCGTGACCGGTTCTCTGTCGGCAGCAGCGTCCTGTGAAGTGCTGCACCTTTTCGCCACCTGTGCTGGCCTGTCCGCTAGGGCCATAGCCATGTCGTCGGAGGAGAAGGAGGTTCCGTCGTCCTCCAGCGCCATCTTGCTCCATGCGGCTCTCTGTGAGCTCCGGAACAAGTCTCTAATATCCCGACTCTGTGGGCTCCTGTCTGGCCGAGATTTTTTGTTCTTACGGCCCATAATCAGATGTGCGGTCCAGGAGGTACAATCAGGGAGATTTTGGGGTCACTTTGCCGGTGTTTTTAGTTGTTTTCGTTGAAATTTGAGCGGAGCACAGCAAGCATGCGACCGTCCAGGTTCACCGCTAGGCTCCGCCCCCCAAATTAACCTCTTTTGACCTTGACATTATTCCATCTCTACCAGGTGTAAGCTGTCAGCAACTTACCTTGTCGGTCCACCGATCTGCCGACATCGGGATCGTTTGGACCGCCGATCCCACGCTGGGAAAGGAAGCATTAAGCATCAGGGACGCCGGTCACTATGCGCATGCCCCTTTTAAAGAGGCATGCGTACCAATGCCCTGAGGTCGGAAGAGCTCTAAACAAGAGAGCTGAGCTCAACGTACATGTACCTTTTTGTGGCATGGTTATGATAAACACGCCCAAAATCATATAAAAGCCCAGTCCACCTCTAAATCAGTGCCCTGTGTTGTTTCGTAGTGTGCGTTGTGTTCCTAGTGTCCCTGTATTCTTTTGATAGTTTTTTGTGTTTTGACCCGGCTTGCTCTTGACTATTCTGATTTCTTGTTTTTCCTGACTCGGCTACGTTCCTCGCTATTGTGTATTTCTGGTTTCCCTTGACCTTGGCTTGTATCTGGCTTTACTTGTAGTTTCTATTTTTTCCGGCCATTCTAAGGACCGGTTTAAGGACTTTCTATCTGTCTCTATTGTTCTGGTGGTTTTCACTCTGCATATCACTCTGCGTATTACACCAGGCAGGCACTACCCAAATTACATTAAATGATAATATTCCATAGTGCAATAATGAATTATGTACCCTAGGCGTGACAGTTTCCCAAGGGGTAATCCTAATGCGAGCGTGGCTTTTAACCCCTTCCGCAACATGCTAGAGAGCTATAGTGCCAGGAAAACAGCTTTATATTCCTGGCATTATAGTTTCCCCTTAATGCATAAGGCTCTAATACTTGAAATTATGCACAGATATTTTCCTTATGCTGCTCAACTGCACTCAGTTTGTTTACGTACACCCACTCCTTCAGATGTCCCCACAAGAAATAATCAGGAACTGAAAGTCGGGAGTATGGGGTGATTAAATATAAAAAAAAGAATGCAACAACAAATTGAACTACTAACAATTAAGTTATTTATCTGTAAAATCCGAATATTTGCCCACCCTGTGTGTATATGTATGTGTGTATATGTATGTGTGTGTGTATATATATATATATATATATATATATATATATATATATTTATTTATTTATTTATTTTTATTATTATTATTATTATTTATATTATTTTTTTAACAGTAAATGTATTATTATTTTTTTTATAAGGCATCGGACATATGTTGTAGAATATTTGCTAAATTGCTATTGGTAGAATACAATATGTGCTTCTCTAATAATTTTCTTGGATGTATCATTTTGATAAATTGCTCATATTAAATTCCAATGTATTTAATTAATGATGGTGTCACATGGATTTTTCATCTGGCATATTGATAGCATGCAGTTCACTGCAATCAGAAAATCTGCTGCTTAATATTTTTTAAAATGTCACCTCAAGGCTGCACTTTTCTTGGGAGCAACATATGTTTTTGTACCGTGTTGCTGAGAGATCTTTCCCTGTGCAGCTAGAGTACTCTGTGTTCATGAAAGTAATACGAGAAATCCCTGGAGGGAACTGGTAAAAATACACAGAGAAGATCAACAAAAAATCCTTAGAGAAAAGAAAGCAACTCTCACAAGATTCTGGCTGTTTTTTGTTCAGACGTATACATGCAGAATCTAACTACAACATACCTTTGCATGTGTTCCTAATAAATGAGAATATTTTCCTCTTAATCCCACAAAAATTCCCTATTATTGTGGAAGTTCAAGAGTTTGCAGACAGGAATTGTTTCCCATCTTCTTTTACGTTTTAAGTAACCTGTAAAAGTAATGAGTGTGTTTAATACAGTGGTGGTGGTTCTCCCCATAGTACAGTTTACGTGGTGTGATACAAGCAAATGTTATACACTTAGTAGCACGGGTCTTTTCCAACCAGTTTCCGCTTTCCACCTACAACTTTACTCTGTTTGTGGTTAAGGGTCTTGGAGTATGATAATATATGTTTTTTGTAAAGAGATCCACTTGGATCAAAATGCCTCATTCCACCTGCAAATACCCCAATTCCACTTACAACTTTACTCTGTTTATTGGTTAAGGGTCTTGGAGTATAATAATATATACTATTTGTAATCTCTTTTCCTATCTACTATAGAAAACTATTTTCGTATCCACTATAGAAAACAAGAGAGAGAAGAAAACAGATTAAAGAAGGGAGAGGGTCGCCTTTACGGACCCTAAGAGCGCTTGAATTGAGCTATTATCGTTTAGCTCCATAAATTGTGAATGGGAAATGTACTTCTTCCTTTCCATTTACCTTTGATTACAGTCTACACTATGTTTTGGTTTTTGTGTTTTGGTTTTTAACCCCTTAAGGACAAAACTTCTGGAATAAAAGGGAATCATGACATGTTACACATGTCAGGTGTCCTTAAGGGGTTAAGGAACCACTTAGTAACTATTGAGATCTGATACACGAAAATACTTTAGGTATAATCACCTTTATTTTTTGCACTGGATATTTTCTATTGTTCTATCCATATATAATATAGCGCTTCACCTCCACACTTATTATCTTTGTAAAGAGGTCCACTTGGATCAAAATACCCCACCCTCTGCCAAGTAAAAATAGTGAAACCCTTTTACAGGTGAACAGAGTTTTCTGTTGATATGTATTCAAAGATTCTTTGCACTATAGCCACTACAATTAGCTGTAGTGGTTATGGTGTTTAGAGAGCCTCTATAAATGAAAATTTAATAAAAACTTAATATTTCAAAAATCTTTTTTGTAACACCAATAGGAATACCTGTGTCTGGTAAATGTGGTACAGTGATAGCAACAGTAGTCAAAGGATCAAGTACTCACTAATATTCAGAAAATTACTCTAGTATATGAATACAGGCAGACTAATATGTTGTTGAATAAATAAGCAGCAAATCCAAAAACATAGGTTATACTGGGAAGTAACACAAAACTACTAAGTTACCACCTCTATTATGTGTTCATACTGGGAACAGTACCATGTTTCCTGATAGAAAACACCATTCTCCATTGATATTGGAGTGCTTAATTATAGTCACAACTTGTTAAATACCTTTGCAATATTGGTTCTGTGGGGTAGAGAACAATGAGATATCTAGTGGGCAAATAGACCATGCCTCTTCCTCTAACCTCTGGTTAGTGGGCTGGAGGAAGAACAAGGCATCTGTCATGAACCCTTGATTAATACTGAAATTTGGGGGCTTCGAGTTCCTTACCTACTCAGCAGTAGTGATGTACCGAACTGTTTGCTGGCGAATAGTTCCTGGCGAACATAGCGCGTTCGTGTTCGCGTTCGCCACGGCGGGCGAACACATGCGCGGTTCGATACGCCCTCTATTCGTCATCATTGAGTAAACTTTGACCCTGTGCCTCACGGTCAGCAGACACATTCCAGCAAATTAGCAGCAGACCCTCCCTTCCAGACCCTCCCACCTCCTGTACAGCATCCATTTTAGATTCATTCTGAAGCTGCATTCTTACATAGAGGAGGGAAAGTGTAGCTGCTGCTCATTTGATAGGGAAATTGATAGCTAGGCTAGGGTATTCAGTGTCCACTACAGTCCTGAAGGACTCATCTGATCTCTGCTGCAAGGACAGCACCCCAAAAAGCCCTTTTTAGGGCTAGAACATCAGTCTGTTTTTTTTTTGTGTAATGTAATTGCAGTTGCCTGCCTGCCAGCTTCTGTGTCAGGCTCACAATGGATACTGTGCCCACTTGCCCAGTGCCACCACTCATATCTGGTGTCACAATAGCTTGCATTTAAAAACAAAAAAAATGTTTTCACTGTAATAGATTGAATAGCAGTTACAGCGTGTACTCTGCCAACCTCTGCCAGTGCAAAGTGCCACTCATATCTGGTGTCACAATAGCGTGCATTTAAATTCATTTTTTTTTTCACTGTTATAGATTGAATAGCAGTTAGTTGTCTGCAAGCGTCTTTGTGTCAGGCCAACAGCGTGTACTCTGCCAACCTCTGCCAGTGCACAGTGCCACTCATATCTGGTGTCACAATAGCGTGCATTTAAAAAAAAAAAAATTTCACTGTTATAGATTGAATAGCAGTTAGTTGTCTGCAAGCGTCTTTGTGTCAGGCCAACAGCGTGTACTCTGCCAACCTCTGCCAGTGCACAGTGCCACTCATATCTGGTGTCACAATAGCGTGCATTTAAAAACCCCAAAACTTTTTTTTCACTGTAATAGATTGGATAGCAGTTAGTTTTCTGCAAGCGTCTGTGTGTCAGGCCAACAGCGTGTACTCTGCCAACTTCTGCCAGTGCACAGTGCCACTCATATCTGGTGTCACAATAGCGTGCATTTAATAACAATTTTTTTTCACTGTAATAGATTGAATAGCAGCTAGTTGTCTTCAAGCGGGTGTGTCAGGCCTACAGCGTGTACTCTGCCAACCTCTGCCAGTGCACATTGCCACTCATATCTGGTGTCACAATAGCATGCATTTAAAACCCAAAAACTTTTTTCACTGTTATAGATTGAATAGCAGTTAGTTGTCTTCAAGTGGGTGTCAGGCCTACAGCGTGTACTCTGCCAACCTCTGCCAGTGCACATTGCCACTCATATCTGGTGTCACAATAGTGTGCATTTAAAACCAAAAAACTTTTTTCACTGTTATAGATTGAATAGCAGTTAGTTGTCTTCAAGCGGGTGTCAGGCCTACAGCGTGTACTCTACCAACCTCTGCCAGTGCACATTGCCACTCATATCTGGTGTCACAATAGCGTGCATTTAAAACCAAAAATTTTTTTCACTGTTATAGATTGAATAGCAGTTAGTTGTCTTCAAGCGGGTGTCAGGCCAACAGCGTGTACTCTGCCAACCTCTGCCAGTGCACAGTGCCACTCATATCTGGTGTCACAATAGCGTGCATTTAAAAACAATTTTTTTTTCACTGTAATAGATTGAACAGCAGTTAGTTGTCTGCAAGCGTCTGTGTGTCAGGCCAACAGCGTGTACTCTGCCAACCTCTGCCAGTGCACATTGCCACTCATATCTGGTGTCACAATAGTGTGCATTTAAAAACAATTTTTTTTTCACTGTTATAGATTGAATAGCAGTTAGTTGTCTTCAAGCGGGTGTGTCAGGCCTACAGCGTGTACTCTGCCAACCTCTGCCACTGCACAGTGCCACTCATATCTGGTCTCAAAGTAGCTTGCACGCATAGTACCACTAATCCCCCAAAAAATGATAGGCTGAGGCAGGCCACCCCGCAGGGGCCATCGTGGTCGTGGTGCTGTGATTCCCTTTTGCCATAGAATAATGCCCAGTTTTCAGAGGCCACGTACCCTGAACTTGAAAAGTTCTGAGGACATAGTTGACTGGCTAACACAGGCCACCCAATCTTCTACAGCTTCCGCTCGGAACCTTGACGCACCATCTTCCTCCAGCTTAGCTTCGGGGACCTCTCAAGATACCACTCACCCGCCTGCCGCCACCACCAACACTAGCACCACAGCCGCTTCACTTTATCTGTCAGAGGAGTTATTTACACATCCGTTTGAAGAAATGAGTGATGCGCAACCATTATTGCCAGAGGATGTAGATAACAGGGATATGTCTCAGTCAGGCAGCATTACACACATGGACGTACGGTGTGATGATGATGATGTTGTACCCGCTGCTGCTTCCTTTGCTGAGTTGTCAGATACAAGTGAAGCAGTTGATGATGACGATGTCACGTGGGTGCCCGCTCGGCAAGAAGAAGAACAGGGCGAAAGTTCAGATGGGGAGACAGAGAGGAGGAGGAGACGAGTTGGAAGCAGGGGGAGGTCGTTGCAAGGAGCTAGTGGCACAGTCAGACAGCATGCATCGGCACCCGGGGTCAGCCCGACAGCACGCCAATCAACGCATGCTGTGTCCACCACCAGAATGCCGTCATTGCAGAGCTCAGCAGTGTGGAATTTTTTTTGTGTGTCTGCCTCTGACAACAGCGATGCCATTTGCAACTTGTGCGAAAAGAAACTGAGTCCAGTGGGAAGTCCAACACCCACCTAGGTACAACTGCTTTGCGTAGGCACATGATCGCACATCACAAATGCCTATGGGATCAACACATGAGTACAAGCAGCACACAAACTCAAAGCCGCCATCCTCCTCCTGGTCCAGAATCTTCAGCCACATCAGCCATTGCTGTCCTCCTTGCCCCATCTCAACCATCCGCCACTCCGTCTCTCGCCTTGAGCAGTTCCCGCTCATCTGCCCACAGTCAGGTGTCTGTCAAGGACATGTTTGAGCGTAAGAAGCCAATGTCAGAAAGTCACCCCCTTGCCCAGCGTCTGACAGCTGGCTTGTCTTAACTATTAGCCCACCAGCTTTTACCATACAAGCTGGTGGAGTCTGAGGCGTTCAAAAAATTTGTAGCTATTGGGACACCGCAGTGGAAGGTACCCGGACGAAATTTCTTTTCACAAAAGGCAATCCCCAACCTGTACTCGATTGTGCAAAAGGAAGTAATGGCATGTCTGGCACACAGTGTTGGGGCAAGGGTCCATCTGACCACTGATACCTGGTCTGCAAAGCATGGTCAGGGCAGGTATATCACCTACACTGCGCATTGGGTTAACCTGCTGATGGCTGCCAAGCATGGAATGCGTGGCTCTGCAGAGGAGTTGGTGACACTGCCACGACTTGCAGGCAGGCATGCTGCCACCTCCTCTACTCCTCCTACTCCATCCTCTTCCATAACCTCCTCGGCTGAGGACTCTTCTGCTGCTGCGTCTTGCTCCACATCAACGGCACCTCCCCAGCTCCCCAGGTACTCTTCCACATCCCGGATACGGCAGTGTCACGCCGTCTTGGGTTTGACTTGCTTGAAAGCAGAGAGTCACACCGGACAAGCACTCCTGTCCGCCCTGAACGCACAGGTGGAAAAGTGGCTGACTCCGCAGCACCTGGATATCGGCAAAGTGGTTTGTGACAACGGAACAAATTTGTTGGCGGCATTGAAGTTGGGCAAGTTGACACATGTGCCGTGCATGGCACATGTGTGTAATCTGATCGTACAACGCTTTGTGCATAAGTACACAGGCTTACAGGACGTCCTGAAGCAGGCCAGGAAGGTGTGTGGCCATTTCAGGTGTTCCTACACGGCCATGGCGCACTTTGCAGATATCCAGCGGCGAAACAACATGCCAGTGAGGCGCTTGATTTGCGACAGCCCGACACATTGGAATTCAACACTCCTAATGTTCGACCGCCTGCTCCAACAAGAAAAAGCCGTTAATGAATATTTGTATGACCAGGGTGCTAGGACAGCCTCTGGGGAGCTGGGAATTTTTTTGCCACGTTACTGGACGCTCATGCGCAATGCCTGTAGGCTCATGCGTCCTTTTGAGGAGGTGACAAACCTAGTCAGTCGCACCAAAGGCACCATCAGCGACATCATACTATTTGTTTTCTTCCTGGAGCGTGCCCTGCGAAGAGTGCTGGATCAGGCCGTAGATGAGCGTGAAGAGGAAGAGTTTTGGTCACCATCACCACCAAAAACAGCCTTATCAGCATAACTTGCTGGACCTGCGGCAACGCTGGAAGAGGATTGTGAGGAAGAGGAGTCAGAGGAGGAATGTGGCTTTGAGGAGGAGGAGGAATTCCAACCAAAACAGGCATCCCAGGGTGCTCGTCGTCACCTATCTGGTACCCGTGGTGTTGTACATGGCTGGGGGGAAGAACATACCTTCATTGAGATCACTGAGGAGGAGGAACGGGAAATGAGTAGCTCGGCATCCAACCTTGTGCAAATGGGGTCTTTCATGCTGTCGTGCCTGTTGAGGGACCCTCGTATAAAAAGGCTGAAGGAGAATGACCTGTACTGGGTGTCCACGCTACTAGACCCCCGGTATAAGCAGAAAGTGGCTGAAATGTTATCAAATTACAACAAGTTGGAAAGGATGCAGCATTTGCTAAATAAATTAAAAAGTATGCTTTACACAGCGTATAAGGGTGATGTCACAGCACAACGGGAATCTAACAGGGGAAGAGGTGAAAGAAATCCTCCTCCTCCCACGACCACGCCGGCAAGGACAGGATGCTTTAAAGACGTGTTGTTGATGGAGGAAATGCAGAGCTTTTTAAGTCCTACGCATCGCCTCTGCCCTTCGGGATCCACCCTCAGAGAACGATTCGACCGACAGGTAGCAGACTACCTCGCCTTAACTGCAGATATCGACACTCTGAGGAGCGATGAACCCCTTGACTACTGGGTGTGCAGGCTTGACCTGTGGCCTGAGCTATCCCAATTTGCGATAGAACTTCTGACCTGCCCCGCTTCAAGTGTCCTGTCAGAAAGGACCTTCAGTGCAGCAGGTGGTATTGTCACTGAGAAGAGAAGTCGCCTAGGTCAAAAAAGTCTAGATTACCTCACCTTTATTAAGATGAATTAGGGATGGATCCCGAAGGGACTGACAGTGGGCGATACATTCGACTAAAAAAGGTCTGATGAGATGAGCTGCCTTGGGCTAAAAATGGTCCACACGCTGCTGTATTTTAGCTCTGAATGCCGGTTGACTTGCGTGACTTATCCGCCACCAACTAGGGTTCAAGCCGCAATGTTTTAGGGCACTTTCTGCCTGGGAAACAAACATCAATTTTTCTGGCCGCTGCTACAGCAGCGGCTGCAACAATACCTAATTTTTCAGGCATGTGTACATGCCTAATTTTTCGGGCCTCTGGTGCTGCACTGTGGCTTCAAAAACCAAACCAAAAAAAAGGCACATAACAGGGATTAAACTGATAGGAATAGTACTACTTAACACACCACTCCTATCTGGTGGCACATTAGATTGCACGCGCAGTGCCCCAAATTTGAAGTTGGAGGACCGACCAAGCATCTTTTTCCATCTCCCGGTTCCTAAAATCGATGCCATATACACGTCCCCTGATAGGGCGCCAGCTCGTTATTCTCTTGGGCGCCAGCTCGTTATTCTATTTTTCACTTCACTAGGGACACTTTACTGCACTATGGGCACTTAGACCCACTCTTTGTCTTGCACACTGTTATTCCTAGCCAGCATCTGTGATGGGAAATCAGGCAGTCATCTAAACGTTTAGATTGAGCTTTAGCTTAGAACACCATTGAAGGTGTTTAAAGAGATTAGGGCTAGTTTAGAGGATTCTTCTTAGACCTCTCTGAGTCTTTATAGCCCTTCTACCTATTCAGCATTTCTGGAAACTAGCTAAGAGAAAGGGTGGCTGTGTGTCTGTGATACATTTAACTTTATATCACCTTATTGACACTTTTTATGACAGCATCACTCCGGTCTCCATGCTCTCTGCCTATACCCATCTATTTAGAGGAAATTTCCTTGCCCCTGGCAATATTATATAATAGGTAATAGTATTACCATTATTACACAATTAGCCACTATAGGGGAATGAGTATAGTATCCCTTTGTTATTTATAAATGATACAATAAAGACTTTTGTCCATTACTCAATTTACTTTAACAAAGGGTACTAACCACGGTATTAGGAAGCATTACTCTGCTTTCCCTTTCTCCCTCTATTATACACCTATGCTCACAAGGATTTGTAGGTATCACTTTATTATAGTTGTCTAACCTTTTCCTATGCCAGTTTTAGATCTCCTTCTTGGGAGATTTTTTCTTTTTTCAGTTTATTAGCATACCTGGGTACCAGCCCTTGGTGGGGCTGGCACCACCACCTGACCACATTTCCTAATTTCTTCCACTCATACAGCTTTTTCCATCTTTGAAGGGGTTTGGCGAAACAAGGAAATAGTCCTCTACTCGTAACAGGGATTAAACTGATAAGAATAGTACTACTTAACACACCTTATAATAACGCAGAGAGAGGCAACGCAGAGAGAGCAGTCTGAAGAAGAGGAGTCAGAGGAGGAAGGTGGCTTTGAGGAGGTGGAAGACCAAACACAGCAGGCGTCCCAGGGGGCTTGTTGTCACCTTTCGGGGACCCTTGGTGTTGTACGTGGCTGGGTGGAGGAAGAGACCTTCAATGACATCAGTGAGGACAAGGAACGGACATGGCTAGCTTGGTATCCAACCTTTTGCAAATGGGGAGTTTGCGGTTGTGCAAATGTACTGTTTGCGTTTTTTGCGGTGTGTTAAACGGGGAGTTTGGTCTGTCACTGTGAAGCGGGCGTAACCCTTACACTACCTGATCGATACAACATCATGAGGACAGGTGTCAATCCATATCTGCCAAGTGACCCTATGTAGGAGGAACAGTCCCTATTCTGCTCTGTGTCAGTGTGTATCAGGGTCCCCGAGGACAGGTGGCAATCCATATCTGCCAAGTGACCCTATGTAGGGGGAACAGTCCCTATTCTGCTCTGTGTCAGTGTGTATCAGGGTCTCTGAGGACAGGTGTCAATACATATCTGCCAAGTGACCCTATGTAGGGGGAACAGTCCCTATTCTGCTCTGTGTCAGTGTGTATCAGGGTCTCTGAGGACAGGTGTCAATCCATATCTGCCAAGTGACCCTATGTAGGAGGAACAGTCCCGATTCTGCTCTGTGTCAGTGTGTATCATGGTCTCTGTGGACGGGGAACAGTCTCTATTCTGCTCTGTGTCAGTGTGTATCATGGTCTCTGTGGACGGTGAACAGTCTCTATTCTGCTCTGTGTCAGTGTGTATCAGGGTCTCTGTGGACAGGGAACAGTCTCTATTCTGCTCTGTGTCAGTGTGTATCAGGGGCTTTGAGGACAGGTGTCAATCCATACCTGCCAAGTGACCCTATGTAGGGGTAACAGTCCCTATTCTGCTCTGTGTCAGTGTGTATCATGGTCTCTGTGGACGGGGAACAGTCTCTATTCTGCTCTGTGTCAGTGTGTATCATGGTCTCTGTGGACGGGGAACAGTCTGTATTCTGCTCTGTGTCAGTGTGTATCATGGACTCTGTGGACAGGGAACAGTCTCTATTCTGCTCTGTGTCAGTGTGTATCATGGTCTCTGTGGACGGGGAACAGTCTCTATTCTGCTCTGTGTCAGTGTGTATCATGGACTCTGTGGACAGGGAACAGTCTCTATTCTGCTCTGTGTCAGTGTGTATCAGGGGCTTTGAGGACAGGTGTCAATCCATACCTGCCAAGTGACCCTATGTAGGAGGAACAGTCCCTATTCTGCTCTGTGTCAGTGTGTATCAGGGTCCCTGAGGACAGGTGTCAATCCATATCTGCCAAGTGACCCTATGTAGGGGGAACAGTCCCTATTCTGCTCTGTGTCAGTGTGTATCAGGGTCTCTGAGGACAGGTGTCAATACATATCTGCCAAGTGACCCTATGTAGGGGGAACAGTCCCTATTCTGCTCTGTGTCAGTGTGTATCAGGGTCTCTGAGGACAGGTGTCAATCCATATCTGCCAAGTGACCCTATGTAGGAGGAACAGTCCCGATTCTGCTCTGTGTCAGTGTGTATCAGGGTCTCTGAGGACAGGTGTCAATCCATATCTGCCAAGTGGCCCTATGTAGGAGGAAAAGTCCCTATTCTGCTCTGTGTCAGTGTGTATCAGGGTCCCTGAGGACAGGTGTCAATCCATATCTGCCAAGTGACCCTATGTAGGGGGAACAGTCCCTATTCTGCTCTGTGTCAGTGTGTACCAGGGTCTCTGAGGACAGGTGTCAATCCATATCTGCCAAGTGACCCTATGTAGGGGGAATAGTCCCTATTCTGCTCTGTGTCAGTGTGTATCAGGGTCCCTGAGGACAGGTGTCAATCCATATCTGCCAAGTGACCCTATGTAGGGGGAACAGTCCCTATTCTGCTCTGTGTCAGTGTGTATCAGGGTCCCTGAGGACAGGTGTCAATCCATATCTGCCAAGTGACCCTATGTAGGGGGAACAGTCCCTATTCTGCTCTGTGTCAGTGTGTATCAGGGGCTCTGAGGACAGGTGTCAATCCATATCCATTGTGATTTAGGAATTTTAGGTGATTTATGCCCTTTATGGATTAAAACCAGACTCTGCATCAACTGTGTTATTTTCCATGGGAGTTTTACCATGGATCCCCCTCCGGCATGCCACAGTCTAGGTGTTAGTCCCCTTGAAACAACTTTTCCATCACTATTGTGGCCAGAAAGAGTGCCTGTGGTTTTTAAAATTCGCCTGCCCATTGAAGTCTATGCCGTTTTGCCCGGTTCGCGGAAGTTCGCGTTCGCCGTTCGCGAACCGAAAATTTTATGTTCGTGACATCACTACTCAGCAGCCAATAACACCCACGGACCAAACATTTTTTTTTGTAATTGTAATCAGTAAAGTAGAGAGTAGCACCAAAATTTTAACAAAACCATGCATGCCCATTCAGGCCAGGTAGCCTGATTGGACCAAAGGGGTCCTTTTGTCAGGTCCTCTTAATTGTAGGATATACGCAGCTCCTATGGTAAATATCTAAATTTGTTGCAGTTTTATGGTCCACTATGGACATTGGAAGCTTTTTCATTTAATAGATTTGATTTAACATCAGAATATAAATAGCATCTGGTTGGTAAATCAACTCCATAGTTTAAGGTAGTGGTTACATTACAACATATCACAAACATACATGCATACACACATGCATACACGCACACACACACACACACACACACAGAGATCTCAGTGTACAAACAGGCTACATTTAATACAATACAATTTACAGTCACAGCTTCCATGTGGCTCAGAAAAACTACCCAACAGAGATTGCAAGTGCCTTAATGAATTATGCAAAATAAATCTACTTACATTTAAAAAGCTTTCCCTGACATAAGGCAGTCCGTTTGGAGATTCATTTTACTTTATGGACAGTGAGGTTCCTCATTTTAAATGCACAGATCATTATTTCATATTAAAACATTCAGGCACATGCCTATGGGTGCTTTAAAATAGGTGGGTGCTTGGTTACAAGTAGTGCGTGTAAAAAAGTAAAATGTAAACAATTTGTCAATGAATTTCTCCCAATCTACATATTTCCATGCTTGATTGCACTGTATATATGTATATATTATTTATATAGCACTAACAGGTGTACTTAGCTCTACAGATCTGAGCCTTACATTATAGAAATCCCATTATTATTTTTTTTGTCTTGAGAGTATAATAAATCGAGTGTGTGGAAAGATGATCGTCACTAGTCCAGGACCTGAATTATTATATATTATTATTACTGCAATTCATGTATGTTTAATTACAAAGCGTCGTTGTTTTACATAATGTGAAAATTATTTCCACGCAAATGTAATAAAATATTAACAGTTTAAATGCCAGAGGATACAGGATCACATTGCTCTGCAACAATAACACTGCTTCCAAGGTTCTCTGGGAAATTACGTCCAGAACTGGGAAAGTTGAAAGATATATCCCAGTTGATATAGAACCTCAATTACCATGATGCTTTGCCAGACTTAAGGCTACGTCAGCTGGAGATCTGCCATGTGCCCACTGCTGGTCTAGAAGATGTTAAGCCATTATTAACATACAATAACGAATTTTCTATGGGAGAGAGGAATGACAGAAATGAAGGCATTCTAGTGGTTGAATAGATCCGGTGTAATGCAGAAGAGCTTGAGTCGCAGGGAATTTGAGGTCAATAAGATGTGAGGTCAATGAGTGAATGCCAGACAGCACTTACAGAGGTCTGCTAAGGTTGCTTAACTAATTTATCTCTCTTTGTCTCATTTTCTTTTAATTATTATGTCTTCCTATTTTTGCAGACACGTTGAGAGGGATGTAGCATGCAAAACACACTAGTAAAAATTCATTGCTCGTGTGTCTATGTATCGGAGTCTGCAGAAAATGTTTCATTAGAAAGCAGGCTACATGTATGAACCCATTAAAAGTAAATTAATATTCAATGTTTGATGTCAGAAGGGCTACATCATCAGGGTCAGCGCTATTACCAACCAAACCACTCTCATTTCTTTGTGTAAGGGTTTATCTGCTTTAAGTGAATATTTTACAGTGCTGTCAGGTTCTGATGTATCAGTATGTATCACTTATGAGATGTTGAGTAAAACACTAATCCGATACTGAGCGGACTGGATGGGTGATCTGCCAGTAATGATTTCAGGCAGATTATAGATTTTATTGTGTAGCCTACAATGGAACAAAGAGCTGTAATGTATTTTAAGGAAATGGACCAATCAATATCATGATGGGCTTAGCTCACAAATCAAGATCTTCTTACAGGGAGAAGAGCAGTTCAGTGCCTTGCGATGCATTTTTAGCATCCTATTTGCATGCCAGGTAATCCTTGGAGGACAGACTGAAAAATATGTAAAAAGTGAATTTACAATAAATGGCGTAATGGATAGGGCTAAAATTATTTTCCCCAAAATTTTCGCAGAGCAATCCCTAAGCCACTCTTACTGTGCTGTCGAAGTAAATAATATTCTCTAAATCAAGATCTCAAAATAATAAAAAAAAAAGAAATGTGTGCAAAGCTTCATTAATAATGTTGGTAGATAAAAGAGGGGAACGCTTATAGGACTTCCTAAAAAAAGATGGCCCGGACAAAAAACTAAGGATCAAAGAAAAGTATCCCTAAAATAGGACATCATAGGCCATTTAAACATACATTTATACATTATGTGCCAGCTGGTGCCATTTTTATGTATGTATGGAATGCCCCATTTTATTGGTGCATTTAATATGGGCCCATTTTTGGATATATGTAATCTGGTCCCATTCAATGGATGCATACCATCAGGTCCCATAGATTATTTTCTATTAATTTAGATCGCCTTAAAGCCATCTTGTTTTTACTTAAGAGATCTGTATTATCCTCTTGCTATAATATCTTTTTTTTTTTGCATTCATTCCTCTACCATGAAATCCAGCTGTAAAAATGGAGCACAGATAATTACGAGTGAGATATATTTTTATTTCCATAGGTGCCGTATCTGGCTGTCAGTTTCACTACACCTTTCTTTGATTTTTTTCTCTCTTTGATGTATTTAAACAGTTATCTTATTTCCCTTTGAAATACTGATCAGTTTGTTTTGTTTTTCTTATGTGTGTTTTTGTGCATCTGATAATGTTTTTTTAGATTTTCTTTTCTATGTAGTCGTGTAAAGCTTTGGTTATTTTTGGAATGTCTGTTTTACCTAATCAATTTCACGATTACAATATCATTTAGTTAGTGTCAGGATCGGGACAGGGATCCAACACGCAGAGTACAAAGAGTGGAAAGGTACGTATACCGGGCCTTAGAATGGCCGGACTAACGTACCGAGAGTAAAGAATAGTCAGAGACAAGCCGAGGTCGAGGGAACGAGAAGACAGATAAGCGAGAGACAAGCCGGGTAAAGGGATAACAGAGAAGCAGGGTAGTACAACGAGCCGAGTCAAAACCAATAGAGCAAACTAGAATACCAGAGCACTGAGTGACTAGACAAGCTAGAACCACGACAGGGCAATGAGCTGAAGTAAGGAGTAAGCTTAAATACCCTGGCTCTGGATGGAAATCACGCCTCTGACAAGTACCGATTGGATATCGGACACTTGAGTGACAGATCGCTCGTGATAGCGTCATGACATCACGTATTGAGCGTCCTGCTAGAAAAGGACGTGGATTCCTCGCGGCCGGTGTTTAAGTGACTGGATGAACCGCGAGGAACGGAGGAAACCGCTCGCCTGGATGGATACACCACCAAGTCTCTACCTCCCTTAGAGGTAGAGGCCTCAGGTACCCTGACAGTACCCCCCCTCTCAGATACGCCCACCGGGCGGAATGAACCGGGGCGAGATGGGAAGCGGAGGTGAAATGCTCTGCGAAGGCGAGAAGCATGGACGTCCTCCTGAGGTACCCATCTCCTCTCCTCAGGACCATATCCCCTCCAGTTGACCAGATATTGCAATTTTCCCCTTGAAATTCTGGAGTCAATGATGGAGCTGACCTCGTACTCCTCCCGACCCTCCACCTGAACAGGGCGAGGCGAGGGGACCTTAGAGGAGAATTTGTTGCAAATGAGGGGTTTCAACAAGGAGACATGAAAAGAGTTAGGAATGCGCAAGGCAGGTGGCAGAGCAAGGCGATACGCAACCGGATTGATACGAGTGAGAACCCTGTAAGGGCCTATGTAGCGAGGAGCAAATTTCATGGATGGAACTTTTAGGCGAATATTCTTAGTACTCAACCATACCCTATCCCCAGGAACAAAAACAGGAGCCGCTCTTCTATGTTTGTCAGCGTGTTTCTTGAACAGCGAGGAACTATGTAATAGAATTTGCCGAGTCTGATCCCATAATTTCTTCAGATTGGCGACATGATCATCAACCGACGGTATCCCCTGAGAAGAGGAAACCGAAGGAAAAATCGAAGGATGAAAGCCATAGTTCATGAAGAAAGGGCTAGAGCGAGTTGAATCGCAAACAAGGTTATTGTGTGCGAACTCCGCCCAAGGAATCAGACCGACCCAATCGTCCTGGTGTTCGGAAACAAAGCAACGCAGATACTGTTCGATCTTTTGATTAGTACGTTCAGCAGCTCCGTTAGACTGAGGGTGATAGGCAGAGGAGAAGTTCAATTTGATGCCCATTTGAGAACAAAAGGATCTCCAGAAACGTGAGACAAATTGAGAACCTCTATCAGAAACAATCTCTGAAGGAATCCCATGTAGGCGAAAAACTTCTCTCGCAAAAATCTCCGCCAATTCAGGAGAAGTCGGAAGTTTAGGTAATGGCACGAAATGGGCCATCTTAGTAAATCTATCCACCACCGTGAGAATAACAGTCTGTCTTTTGGAAGCAGGCAAATCAACGATAAAGTCTATGGACAAACAGGACCAAGGTTTCTCAGGAATGTCCAAGGGGTGTAACAGGCCACATGGGGATGCATGAGGTAGTTTAGTCTTGGCACAAGTCTCACAAGCTGCGACGAACTCCTCAATATCTTTTCGAAGTGAAGGCCACCAGAAATCCTTGGATATCAGAGAGTATGTCTTGCGAATACCAGGATGACCAGCTATTTTACTTTCATGAAAACATTGTAAGAGCTCCAGTTGAAGTTCAGGAGGAACAAAGTTTCTTCCCTCAGGAGTGTTTCCGGGAGCTAGATGTTGTGACTTCAAGATCTGGTCAAGTAGCGGAGAATGAATTTTGAGACTGGTATTAGCAATAATATTGCATTTGGGTACAATGGAAGACAAAAGTGGTTCAACTGAAGCAGAGGGTTCATATTGGCGAGATAGCGCATCGGCTTTAGAATTCTTTGACCCAGGTCTGTAAGTCAGAACGTAATTGAAATGGGTAAGAAACAACGACCAACGAGCCTGCCTGGAGGACAGGCGCTTGGCCTCTCCGATATAGGACAAGTTTTTGTGGTCTGTCAGAATGGTAACAGGATGTAATGTACCTTCCAACAAATGTCTCCATTCTTTCAAAGCCTTGATAACCGCTAGTAATTCTCTGTCACCAATGTCATACCTGCTTTCAGTACCGGTCAATTTTTTAGAGAAAAATCCACATGGATGTAATGGTTTATCAACACCCAACCTTTGAGATAGAACAGCACCTAAACCAGTCTCTGATGCGTCTACCTCGAGCAAAAAAGGCAGAGAAGTGTCAGGGTGAACTAAAATTGGAGCGGAAGCGAAAAGCTCCTTGAGAGTCTTGAACGCAAGGAGAGCTTCAGTAGTCCAATTCTTAGTATCAGCCCCCTGTTTGGTCATGTTAGTGATAGGTGCAATAATGGAAGAATAGCCCTTAATAAAGCGCCTATAATAATTGGAAAAGCCAATAAATCTCTGTATGGCTTTAAGACCTGTGGGTAAAGGCCACTCTAGAATGGATTGGAGCTTATCCGGATCCATCTTAAATCCCTCCCCAGAGATCACATAGCCGAGAAAGGTTACCTGGGTTTGATCAAAGCTACATTTCTCCAACTTGCAGTACAAGCCATGCTGGAGAAGCTTGTGCAAAACCCTCCTGACTTGCTTGTGATGAATCTCAATCTCACTAGAATGAATGAGTATATCATCTAGGTATACAATGACGCACTCTTGCTGAAATTCCCTAAGAACCTCGTTTATCAGATCTTGGAATACCGCTGGCGCATTGCATAACCCAAAAGGCATAACAGTATATTCATAGTGACCATATCGAGTATTGAATGCCGTCATCCACTCATGTCCCTGCTGGATTCTCACCAAGTTATATGCCCCTCTGAGGTCTAACTTGGTGAAAATTGTAGAGCCCTTCAAACGATCGAAGAGTTCGGTGATCAAGGGAATCGGGTAGGCATTTTTAATGGTTATCTTATTCAAGCCTCGATAATCAATACAAGGTCTCAAAGAACCATCTTTCTTTTTAACAAAAAAAAATCCAGCCCCGGCAGGGGAGGAGGACCTCCTGATGAATCCCTTGTCTAAATTCTCGTGAATATATTCCTCTAGGACTGAGTTCTCCTTTATAGATAATGGGTATACATGACCTCTGGGAGGCATGGTACCAGGGAGTAGGTTAATTTTGCAATCAAAGGACCTGTGTGGGGGTAAGGTATCGGCTTTCTTTTTGTCAAATACTGCCTTTAAATCTAGATACTGAGGCGGAATTTGTGTCTCTGTAGGATTGTCAGAGGTATTCGATGTATTAGTTAATCCAAGAGGTAAGACCTTCCGCAAGCATTTTTCTTGACAATTCTCTCCCCACGAAACTATCTCCCCTGATTCCCAATTAATAATAGGGTTGTGTCTCCTCAGCCAGGAGTACCCCAGGACTATGGGAATAGACGGAGAAGAGATGAGCATTAAGGATATATCCTCTTTATGCAGGATGCCAACAGTCAAGTTAATCGGTATGGTCTCATGGAAAATAACAGGCTCAAGTAACGGTCTACCATCGATGGCCTCGACAGCCAGAGGTGTCTCTTTTAACTGGGATGGAATAGCATGCTTGGCAGCAAAACCCTGATCTATAAAGCTCTCAGCAGCTCCAGAATCGATTAGTGCCATAGTCTTAACTACTCCCTTCTCCCACTTTAAAGAAACGGGTAACACAAGCCTGAGCTCCTTGTAGTTGTGAATAGAGGACAAAGTAGAAACACCCAAGGCCTGTCCTCTAGAGGAACTTAGGTGCGAGCGTTTCCCGAACGATTGGGACAATTTAGGCGTAAATGACCCCTGACTCCACAATACATACATAAACCCTCCCTTCTCCTGTACTGTCTCTCCCTTTCAGTGAGATGAGTACTGCCTATCTGCATAGGTTCAGGAATACGTAAGTCTTCGAACTCAGAGATTTGAAAGGTAGGCGCTAGTTTAAAGGAGGGTCTACGGGTCCTATCTCGAGTGTTCTGCCTCTCTCTTAAGCGTTCATCAATACGAGATATAAAAGAAATTAAATCCTCCAAATTTTCAGGGAGTTCTCTAGTAGCGACCTCGTCAAGAATTACATCTGATAACCCATTCAGAAACACATCTATATAAGCCTGTTCGTTCCACTTAACTTCTGCCGCCAAGGATCTGAACTCTAGTGCATAATCCACAAGTGTTCGATTGTCCTGTTTAAGGCGCAACATTAATCTAGCTGCATTGACCTTTCTGCCAGGAGGGTCAAAAGTTCTTCTAAACGCAGCTACAAAGGCATTATAATTATAGACTAGTGGATTATCATTCTCCCATAAAGGATTGGCCCATCTCAAAGCTTTTTCAATGAGCAGAGTAATAATAAATCCAACCTTTGCTCTATCTGTAGGATAAGAGCGGGGTTGTAATTCGAAATGGATGCTAATCTGGTTTAGAAAGCCACGACACTTCTCCGGTGACCCGCCATAACGTACTGGTGGGGTAATACGGGAAGAAGCACCTACAGTGGCTACCTCTAGACCTGAGACTGCAGGAGAGATAGAAGGAGTACGTGTCTCCTCAGGTGGATTACTAGCACGAGACAAAAGTGCCTGTAGTGCCAAAGCCATCTGATCCATCCTATGTTCCATGGCGTCAAACCTGGGATCCGAAGAACCAAGCTGACTGTTTGTACCTGCAGGATCCATTGGCCCTGTCGTAATGTCAGGATCGGGACAGGGATCCAACACGCAGAGTACAAAGAGTGGAAAGGTACGTATACCGGGCCTTAGAATGGCCGGACTAACGTACCGAGAGTAAAGAATAGTCAGAGACAAGCCGAGGTCGAGGGAACGAGAAGACAGATAAGCGAGAGACAAGCCGGGTAAAGGGATAACAGAGAAGCAGGGTAGTACAACGAGCCGAGTCAAAACCAATAGAGCAAACTAGAATACCAGAGCACTGAGTGACTAGACAAGCTAGAACCACGACAGGGCAATGAGCTGAAGTAAGGAGTAAGCTTAAATACCCTGGCTCTGGATGGAAATCACGCCTCTGACAAGTACCGATTGGATATCGGACACTTGAGTGACAGATCGCTCGTGATAGCGTCATGACATCACGTATTGAGCGTCCTGCTAGAAAAGGACGTGGATTCCTCGCGGCCGGTGTTTAAGTGACTGGATGAACCGCGAGGAACGGAGGAAACCGCTCGCCTGGATGGATACACCACCAAGTCTCTACCTCCCTTAGAGGTAGAGGCCTCAGGTACCCTGACAGTTAGCCCTGTCCCTTCTAGGGTTGAGGGATGCAAACATCCATCTACAAGTGCTGTCATTTTAATACGTCTTTAATATGTCTTTGACTTTTTCTGTGTTCCGAATATATATATATATATTTTTTTAAAGTGAGTTTCTTAGTAAACGCCATTGTTTGTTGTTTCCTATTCAAATTGGTGGACTTTGCATCTGATCTGCATTCAATTCATGGCTTTAATTTAAATTCAAGATGTCATTCTCTATGATACCGGTGTCTCTCACGCAATATTTCTGAGCATATGATGTATTTTGATGAAGCCATAGTTGAGCATAAGCAAATAAAAAAAAAAAAAATAAAAAAAAATATTGTTGAAACATTGCGTTGCTTAAAACAAATCCTTTTCTTTTCTGGTTGCACATTTTTTATTCTTGATTGATTAAATTCAGGGTATGAATATAAGTACTTCTCCCCTGCCTGGAGAAATCCCCCATTGTCCAGCTGTGAAGCTCCCATTATAAGAAATGAGACAGCAGTAGCAGTGTTTGGTTCATTTCACACTGCCACAAAATAGACTTGTCATCCCACAATCGAAGGGAGTCTGATGGAAGAACGATGTGTCAAAAACGTGTCATAAGAAGCTTGTAGTCTGTGACAAGCGGGAACAAGGAGACTGTGTTTGTGGGTTTTATCGCAGAGCTGTTTCCGAGAGCATATAAGGAATTACACAGGACAAACTCACAGCAATTAGCCACTGAGAGCAAATCCTTTTTTTTGCACGGACTTATTAAATAATCATTTATATTTTGCATTGCAAAGCAATACATTTTAGCAAATGTGTTATTTAGTAATTAGCGACATTTTCTTTAGAATAAACACCCAGAAAATGCAATACATCAGTTTTGCGGAAAATAATTGATTATCTGCTATAATTTATTGCCTGGTAAATAGTTAACATGAATTAAATAATGTTCATGAATAATGGGGAAAAAAATAGCTAATTATTATCATCATCCGTGAAAATAGTCTAATAAGTAGAAGTGTTAAACAAGGTTATTATAATAGTAATGCCGTCGTCATGGGTGATCCGTCGTGGGTAACCCTGAAGTGATGAAAATAAAGTGTATAAATTAGACAAAATACAAAAACTGAAAAATTAAAAAGAAGGGGATAAAAAGACAAACAAAAATCAGAACCCACACAGACTATAAATAGTGCAAAGATTATAAGGGTTCCTCTGACCACTTCCAGTAATTCAATTAGTTAATTAGCTATTTGCATATTTAGCACCAACATATTCTTTTAAACACACATACACGCTCCGCCACTTTTATGCCTCATGAGTAGATGTGGGGGATAGACTGGTGTGGTGTAAAACAGTTATGTATTGGAAGTTTACAAATGTGTTATTAACACCTGTATTTAACCATCATGATGTTATCTATTAGTCATGCTGCACACATGCAATGTCTTTCCCTTTAAAATTCACATCATGAACCGAAAAAGAATGCTTAGCAAGACAAGTGTTGTATTAGGAAAGTGAGTATGGTGAACCTTGGGAGGCTGCTTGTGGTTAGTCTATGTTTCAATCAGATTTACTTTAATTCTAAACAGAACTAGAAAAGAGAAATAATAGTGTAGTAATGCATGCGACTGGTTAGAGTACTCTAGGAGAGATTTATCAATGTATCATGTTCTGAAAAGTGATGCAAGGTCGTAAAACTCAAGTATTCACAAGTAATCACAGTGCTAGCTGTCCTGCTGGTTTCCATACTGATTGCGCCACTTTTAGACCTTTGCACCGTTTTTCAATTCAGGACACTTTAAGAAATCTCTTCAATAAGCTCAAATAAAAATTGATATGTAGTGTACACTTCTGTTCAGGTTCCACTTCCTCGATCCGCCATTTTTAAATGTTTTTTTTTTTAAATCTATTGCTTATTTAAGTGGGCTAAGCAGGTAAAAAGGTATTATTATATTAATAAATATAATTCATCCATAAAATGCGCTCAACCGGAGGGTTCTTCCAATCCAAATACTCTTTCAAACTGGAAAAAAAAATTCTCAGCACTCCAGATTGGTGTGTTAAGATGGTACCAGTAAAGTTAGTCAACTTTTTGACCCTTCCTGAGCCTTTATCAAGCATATAATCACTACAAGTTTAGAAATGGTTTTGCTATATTGAGTGTGCATTGTGAACGCATTACTGATGGTACAAGGATTAGACAATTCTTTACAAAATGAGCCTGAAACCACTAAGAACATATCTGGAATGAACATATCTGTATCATAGCAACACAAGGAAAGAGACTCCTTATCAGTTTCCCTGTTGGTCTGGTACAAAGTTGACAAGTAAAATTTAGGCAAATTTCCTGAATTGAAAATCATTTGTTGATTTGTAGATTTGTTTTTCCAAAATCTTTTAGTGACAGTTTTGTGATTCTCTTGCCATAAATTATTAAAACCTGTATTTGTATTTCTGCGGCGTCGATGTTTCATTGTTTGTATCAGATTACCTCTATGGGTTCTTCACGGAGTCCTCTTCTTTCTACTGTACTTGTCTAATCTTTGGATGGTAATGAAGAAAAAAATGTGAACATGTCTTCCTATTTGTTTTACTTTACATTTGGATCTTTATATCCTTAGAGTGTCTTCTGTGCTATCAGTTATTGATGACTATAACAATTTCAGGGCATTTTCTCAGTTGTGTTAAATTAGGTGGGAGTTAAGTTTCATTTTGATGAACTATTTTGAAAGGATTAACATACATTTGTCACATAGATTCTTTGGTCTTTCTTACTTATAGTACCCTATCACATCAAAATTGGCTGGGTTAGCTAATAATGAGGTCATGACAATGAGTGCTCCACACCCTCCCATCTGTTACCCATTGCTCAGCTATACTTACATTTTAGAAATTTATGTTACTGGTAAAATGTCAGACATAACATTTAAAGAGGATTTTTTAAAGAAAGGCAACAATCCATATTTAAATATCTAATAGGAAGTACATGAGATAGTTCATTGACCTGATCTCTCTATACTCGGAAAAATCAATACTACAGCTTCTGGAGTCTCATTCAAGTCAAAGTTGAATTTTTCCTTTAGATCTATCTGTCTGTTTGTCTGTCATCTATTTGTCTATCTATCTATCTATCTATCTATCTATCTATCTATCTATTATTATTGTATTTATTTATAAAGCACCAACAAATTTGACAGTGATGTACAATAGATGGACTAACAGACATGTATTTGCAACAAGACAAGCTGGGTGCACAGGAACAGAGGGTGTTAAGGGCCCTAATGAGCTTACATTCTACAGGGAGTGAGGTAACGTGGCACAAGATGAAAGGATGGGATGTATTTTATCTACGGGAAATAATAGGACACTAGAATAATTTATGGGCGGATGTGAGCTATGTTTTTGAGATTAAAGTGGCAGGATTTGGCAAGTGACTGGACTTGAGGGGTGAAGGAGAGGCTGGAGTCAAAAAGAACATCTAGGCAGAGCCAATGGTAGTGCCATTGACTTGGAGGGAGGGAGATATGGGAGTAGCAACACTTGAAGGAGGAAAGATGAGAAGCTCTGTTTTGGACAAGTTAAGTTTAAGAAAATGAGCAGCCATCCAATTGGAAATAGCAGAGAGGGAGCCAGACACATGAGTCAAGATCGACAGTGAGAGATAAGGAGTGGACAGATAGATTTGTGTGTCATCGGTATAGAAATGATATTGGAAGCCAAAAAGAGCTGATCCCATTTACCATGGGAGGCTGTATAGATCGAGAACAGTAGTGGACCAAGGACAGACCCTTGGGGAACACTTAAAGAGAGGGGTTGTGAAGGAGAGGACGAGCCAGAAAAAGAAACACTGAAAAAGCACAGGGAGAGGTAGGAGTAGAAAAAGGAAAGTGTAGAGTCTCGTAGACTGAGATTACGTTGTTGATCAGCAACAGTATCGAAAGCAGCAGAAAGATCAATAAGAATTATGAAAGAGTAGTGACCACTGGACTTAGCAGTAGTTAAGTGATTGGATTCTTTGGTCATTGCAGTTTCAAAATCCGGAATCTGGACTGAAGTGGGTGGAGAAGAGAGTTGGATTCAAGGAAGTCAGTTAATCTAACGTACACAACTTTCTTGAGGGTCTTGAAGGCTAACGGTAGTAGTGAGATAGGGCAATAATTAGATGGGGAGTTAAAGTCAAAGTTGGGCTTTATTAGTATTGCGGTGATGGTTGTGTGCTTAAAGGATGAAGGAAATATGCCTGATGAGAGGGAAAGGAGAGGGAGAGATTGAATATTTTAGTGAGGGGAAGAGCAAGAGAAGAGGCAGAGTGTAAATGAGATGTGAGTGAGTAGGATCGAGGGATCAAGTGATGGGTCAGGAGGACCGAAGCAGTGCAGAAACCTCTGCTGGTGTAGCAGATGTGCATGGGCATTAAACAGAGAAGGGTGTGGGGTTGGGGGTAGGAGAGAGATTAGATCTATCTATCTATCTATCTATCTGTCTGTCCAAAATCTATACATATTTCTGTTAGGTTAGAAGAAAATGGTAAAAATTAAACTGTTCACATTTTGTCACTCTGTATTGTCAATGCTACAAACTGTTTCTCTAATGTGAAACTAAATGCCGGTGTACTAAATAATCTAAATAATAAGTATTCAAAAAAATGTGTATTTATATATTAGCTTGCCGTGTCTTCATATCGGTGAAAACTTGAGGGATGTTTTTAATTGTGATTATTAGCATGGGAATCCTTTAAGCTGAATGTGCATTTCGTGAGGTGTCACTTTTAACACTTTAATAGTTACAAGAACGGCAGACTCATTGCCTTGAAAAATACTGTGCAATTCTCCTGCACTTAAAGGGTTTATAGAAACAATTTACTATATTGAGGAAAAGTAAAATCTCTCTGGAGGCTTATCTTTAGTGCCAGAGGCAAATTTCTAACTATCATTATCATTACAGCTCCAGATCTTTTAGAACAAGGCCACCCCACCACCCATTGTAGATAAAGGGGGAAAAAAGGAAATCATTTTGTTATACTCAGCTTTTTAGACCCGTAGGAATTTGATTACTAACAAATTATTATCAATCTGGCAGGGGGAAGACAATGGCAAATTTTTACCAAGTGGGAAAATGTACGACCTCTTGTTTCGGATTCGTGTTTTTTTGTTGTTTGTTTAAGATGGAAAATTGAAGATTAAGGTACATTATCGGATTTTACATGTTAAAATGTTTTTAATCCATGGCCATAATGGTATTGTGCTTCGAATGTTTGACAATGGGAAGCCACTTAGCATTCCATTTTAAATGGTTTACTGATTTAAAAAAAATATATATATTGATATTGAGAAATATGTTAAGATGTAAGGAGAGGACAGTTTACTGTTTTCACTCATTTAAAAATGTTAACACTTGGATGGATATACAGATATCTTAAAGGGATACACCTGGTTGACACTGGCGTCACATTTCCTATAACCAGGATACAATTATATGCATTTTATTAAGGAGCTTATGATATGCCTTGAAACCACAACCCTCACAATCATACCACCAGCAAAATGCAATTCTGACAGGCAGTATGAAAGATGTAGAAGATAGTGTTGTGTCAAGTCCTCTATAATCAATTTATATCTTGCCCTACTTAGTCTTTTAAAAGGACACTGTAACATTAGGAATATATATCTGTATTCATAATGCTTCAGTTTTAAAGTCCCTCCGTAATTTTAGGTCCTCCCCCCAATGTTCGTAATAAATAAAAATAAATAAATCAAATTACTTACCTTTTCTCCAACACAGAGTCTCCTTCGGTGCTGCAATGGCCTCCTCCTTATCAGAAGCATTCTGAAGATGTGTCTCCAGGATAACGGTGTAATACAATGCTCCTCACATAGAAGCATTGGGGACTTTAGGCGCATGACGTAGAGAATGATTGAACACAATGATTCTCTGTAGCATACTGTGATGGCATTGTGCATGCACGTGTGACGGCACGGTATCATGCGTAACATATTTATACCTGCCAACCAGAAGAGGACACCAAGCTCTTGAAGAAGTCCGAACAGACGAAACGCGTTGAGCGAGCCGCTGTTTACCCCAAGGAAGGAAGCTGGTATTGAGAAGCCGATATTTACCTTACAACAACTTACCTCACCATTATCCATTGCTGGACTGAAATATTGGACTGATCTGTAGAGGTACCCCCACCTCCCCCCGAGGCTTTAAAGATTCTGTGCACAAATTAGATATATTTCTTTTCGTGCCATTTTCCTTGTGAGTTTGATTCTTTTGTTGTATATATCTTTTTTTTTTTTTTTATTTATTTTTTTTTTATTTCGTTTTGCATTTTAAGCTTATTGAGTTACAAACTTTGGTTAGACATAGGTATAAAGGTAAAGTATAAATATATGAATAAACATTATACATAATACATACTGCTTACATACAATTCGTTTGCAATACAACTGTGGTTACATTTTTTCACATTACACATGCATATAATATTTCCTTGTTGTCGAAGGAGTAACATGGTTCTCCAGCTTGTGCCTTTGTGTATAGGTTGTTGAAATTGAGTAGGAGTTGTGTTTGTACCTGACCGTTACACGGTGAGTGTACCATTATGTTTTCCTGACTTAGCACCAGTCCTGGTATGTTTCTGATTTATTTTAGACCTAATAAGAAGGAGTTCCATGTGTACCAGATTGATTTATGTACTTTGGACTTGCCTAAGGAGGACATTCTCAATTCCTCCATTCCATGGATTGTTTCAATTTTCTGAAACCATTCTCTCCTGGATGGTCTAGTGTTAGTTTTCCAGAGTCCCGCAACAACTAGTTTAGCTGCGGTCAGCAGGTAAAATATCAGAGAGTTTTTGAATTTGGAAATAGATATAGGAGTGTGGTAGAATAGAAGTGTCTCAGGGGTATAAGGTAAACGGATACCACTGGTCAGTTCTGTGACTCTCTGTACTTCTCTCCAGAATCCCTCCACCCTACTGCACTCCCACCAGATGTGTTTATAGGTACCTTGTGCTTTTGTACATCTCCAACAACTAGGGGAAGTGCTTGGGTCAAATTTGTTGATATCCACAGGGGTGGTGTGCCATTGGGACAAGAATTTGTAATTTATTTCTTGTAGTGTTATACTAGAGTGTGATTTCAACATTTTGTTGAAGATCAGTGTCCATTGAGAATCTTCCATAGGGGAAGGGAACCATGTGTTGTTTCGTATTGTATACCAAGGGAGATTACCATTGTTGTTTTTCTGTAGCAGGTGGTAGCATGTGGAGATTATTTTCGTTTTGGGTGGAGAGGAGCAGAGATTTTCAAATTGTGTAAACTCTCTAGGTTGCCATGTTAAAAGCCCTTCTTTAGATAGGAAGTGTTTTATCTGAATGTATTGGAGGATTTGTGTCAACGTGGGGTGTTTCAACTCTGAGAAAGTTTTTAGTGGTACGATACCTTCTGAAGACACTAGGTCTTGTAGAGTTAGGCCTCTATCTCTGGAACTGGGTTTTATATTGGCCAGACATGTAATTTCTTTTCCCAGGGGGAATCTGGGGTTATGTGATATTGGGTAATATGGGGAAGGTGTTGGAGAAAAGTCTGGATATGGATATATTTTTTTCCATGTTTGTAGAGTGGTAGATATGGTGGGCATATCTCTTGCTAACCCCTCCTCGCCCGCATATATAATCCATGGAAGGGACTTTAGAGGTGTTTGTATTTGAGATTGTTCTAAGTTTACCCATGCTTTTGTGCTTCCTTCTCTAGACCATTCTAGGATCCTTCCTAGATGAATAGCTTTGTGGTAATTTTGTATGTTGGGGCAGCCCAGGCCTCCTCCCGTCTTGGGTTTGGTTAATAGACTGAAGGCAATTCGTGGTCTTTTATGAGCCCAAATAAACGAGGTGAGCATAGACTGGATGGTTTTGAAGAAAATATTAGGGATGTGTATTGGGATAGTGTTTAGGAGATATAGAATACGCGGGAGGACATTCATAGATATGATGTTTATTCTCCCCATCCACCTGAAGTGGGGTCTGTCCCACCTATCCAGGTCTTTCCGGATTGTTGTTATTAGATCTGGGAAATTTTCTTTGTAAAGTGTTTTCTGTGTTTTGGTAATTTTGATCCCCAGGTATTTAATGGAATGAGGGGCCCACTGAAATGGATAAATTTGTTTTAATTTCTTAACTTGATGTAGGGGCGTGGTAATGTTAAGGATTTCGCATTTGTCCGTATTAATTTTGAAGTTGGAAAGTTTGCTCTATTCCTCCATAGCTTTTGTTAGGTGAGGTAGGCTATGCATGGGGTGAGCAATTGTGAAGAGTAAGTCGTCAGCAAAGGCCGAGACTTTATATTCGTACTGTTGCACTTTAATGCCTCTAATATCTGGCAGGTGTCTGACTGCTTGTAGTAGGGGTTCTAGCGTCAATATAAATAGTAGTGGGGAGAGTGGACACCCTTGCCGCGTACCATTGCTTATTGTGAAAGGTCTGGAAAGTTGCCCATTCACTTTAAGTCTGGCTGTGGGCAGTGAGTAAATCGCTCTTATCCATTGGATCCATCTCTTGCCAAATCCTAGTGCTTCTAGAGTGTTGAGCATAAATGACCAGTCTACCCTGTCAAATGCCTTTTCGGCGTCAATTGACAGGAGTAGCGTTGGGTTAGGTGTGTTTCTTGTGGCGTATATTAAATTTATGATTTTAGATGTGATGTCCTTGGCTTCTCTAGCTGGGACAAAACCTGCTTGGTCTGGGTGTATCAGGTCCTGAAGAAAGGGCTTAAGTCTGGTCGCTAACATTTTAGTGAATATTTTTATATCCACATTTATCAGGGATATTGGCCTGTAACTTGCACATTTTTCTGTGTCCTTTCCTGGCTTGGGCAGTAGGGTAATGGTTGCTTCTAGAGCTTGGCTCGGGATGTGTCTATGATGAGGGATAGAGTTAAGTGCTTCAAGTAGGTGGGGAGTGAGCTCCTGTTGGAACATTTTGTAGTAAGAAGCCGAGAAACCATCAGGTCCTGGGCTTTTGTTGTGTGGTGTTTGTTTGATCGCCATATTAATTTCTTCAATAGTGAAGGGCTCTTCTAAAGATCTTGTCGCAGCTAGTGGGAGAATTTTGTCAAATTTGTTTTCTAGGTACTTTTTGATATCGTTAGTGTTGCTCCCTTTTTCCTTTAGATTATATAGTGAGGTGTAGTATTCATGGAAACAAAATGTAAATGTTATAGGGACTGACAGTGAGAAATAAATGTACCCAATGGGATCAAATAACAGTAGGGCTGCGTCACATACAAGGGAGCGACTTATTTAATGGAACCGAAAAGATATAACTGGTATGTGAGCGCTCCAATTAATTTTACAAATCAACATAAAAATCAAGGTAAAAATATAAATAAATTTAAAAAATATTAATAATGACCAATATCGCCGGGATCACCACAATGACCACCATAAACCAAAATTAAATGTACTGGGTGAGTCTATCTGAATCAGAATACTCTACACATATATAAAGAGTATAAAAAATATCATTTATTGTATAATAAGCCAATCATAAAAAATATGAAACAACATCTCAAAATTTCCAGTATCAGATGTAAGCGTGATGGATAGTAAGGGGCCCCTTATTCATATTCTTGTCGACAAAGGACTGATGTGAAAAATCGGAGATGTGCACATTAACATAAAAACTATATGTGAACTAAAAAAGATCAAGCAATAAACTCCAGTCCAGTCCGTGAAAAAATATAAGTAGGTAAACGGATAGTGCCCAGACGACCGAGCCGTCTCACGGAGAGGGAGCTCGAAAACCAGCCAAACACCCTGGTCAAGACTAAGGGGGAAGCGATAGGGATGGCCCCAAAGGTGAAAATCACATCCACCAGATATGGAACACTATGGGGATATCACTACAGCAACTTACCCTATTCGTCCGACCTTCGGATGAGATACTGGGAGCACATAAACTCCAAACCGTGGGGGCTGCAGGAACAGTCGTTCTCGCCAGGTCACTTGCCGAAAATCAATGGCGGGTCGTAAAGGACGGACCGGCTGGGAAGTTCAAATCCGTCGGCGGTGTGGTGAAGCAGCAGACAGCACGTCTACGCGTTTCGTCCTAGCTGGAGGACTTTTTCAAGACAATGTATGCTGTCTAAGAGCCGGGTATATATACCCACTCTTAATTGATTCATAGAAAGGTCATGATTGTTAATTAGTATGCTGAGATCGTTACAGATCTAAATAAAGTATGCTGCAAGTGGATAGAGCAACACCAAATATAATAAATTAAGACGTTTATCCTTATTGGGACAATCTCATATTATTAACATCGAAAAAATATATATATATAGACGTAAAATAAGGATTAAAAAATCTATTTTTACTAATAAAGTATTTCAATCTCCAATTCAACAGAGATTAATAATATTAATCAATCTTGATTTGTTAGCCTTTTTTAAAAATAATAATAATGATAATACAGTTCAATTATTTTATAAATCATAAGAAATTTATTATTTATATATATTAAATTAAGAACAAGAACATTGAAATAAATGTTGAGCACTGTATTTTTATATATATATATGTTTAATTAAGAAAAAGAACATTGGACTAAATGCTGAGCACTCATGTAAGATTCATATAAGTGTTATAGTGACCATGGGGTCTATGGTGAATCACAATATATATGTGGTTCCCAATTCATTCTCTCCCACATATAGGAACAGTGAAAAATCTTTCACTAACAGGGACAAAAAAGTATATCTTCCAAATTTTAAATGTTACATTCCACTTCTTCATTTAACCCATTAGGGGTAAGTGTATTGAGTCTGAAGATCCATTTAGTTTCCGCTGTGATTAAAGCTAATTTTCTATTGGGTATATTCTCTGCAATATGCTCGATGCCCATTACTATTAGCTGTGAAGGGTTACTGTCATGGGCCATTTGAAAGTGTCTGGCTACTGAGGATTTTTTATCACGGTTGCTGATGGCTCGTCTGTGTTCCCTGAACCTAGCTTTTAATGGTCTCGAGGTCTGACCTACATATAGCAAGTCACAAGTACATATCAGCAGATATACCACAAATGAGGTATTGCACGAGATTCTAGTAGTTACATGGAAGTTCTCATCTTTAGAGGAAGGGGGAAAGTTCTTCCTTCCGTGACATATGTGTTGACAGGTTAGGCATCGAGTGGCACCACATTTAAAATTTCCTGCTTCACATAATATCGATGTTTTATTAATTTTTGCAGTCGGAAATTTGGATGGGGCCAATAGGTTCTTTAGATTCCTATTTTTACGGAATGTTACTCTGGGTACTTCAGGGATACTGAAACGAAGCCATGGATCCAACCGCAGAATTGACCAGTGATTATTTAAAATATGAATGATCTGATTGTACGCCCTATTGTACGTCGTCGAGAAAATGGGACCTTTATTCTGACCCACCTCTCTAGTACTAATGTGAAAGTCAATCCTCGATTTAGGTCTCCTTTTTATCGGATGATTCTCCAATAAAGATAGAATCTCCCTATGTTTGACTGAGGGGGGAGGTGATGAAATCAGTGTATCAGCTGCAAACCCAGGGATAATCGTGGAGTTCTTTCCGTCCATTCCAATTTTTCGCTGGTTGATAAGGGAATCTCTATTGAGCCCTCTAGCCTTCTGGTACGCCCGACCAATGATGTTGGGATCATAATTTTTATCCAGAAATCGCTGGCAGAGGTCCAACGACTCCTCTTCAAAATTCTCCAAAAAGGAACAATTGCGTCGGAGCCTGGTGAACTGGCTAAACGGGATATTATTAATCCACGTAGGATGATGACCACTCGTGGAGTGCAAAAATCCATTGACATCCACCTGTTTTTTATATGTTTTGGTGTGGACATGACCAGATTTCCCACTCAAGATTAAATCCAGAAATTCAATAGTAGATCTATTTTTGTTGCTCGTAAAGGAGAGCCCCCACTCGTTGTTATTAAGACTTTGAACGAACTCCTCAGCTTCATTTAAATCACCTTCCCAAATGATCAGGATGTCATCAATGAAGCGTTTGTAGAATTTCAGGTGCCTCTTCCAGATAGGGTTATGGTAGATGTTGGAATGCTCCCATAAACCCATAAAGATGTTGGCGTATGCTGGGGCAAAGCTCGCCCCCATTGCTGTCCCTTTCTTCTGTAAATAAAATTGCCCGTTGAAACTAAAATAGTTGTGGGTTAAAATGAAGGATATGCTTTCAACAATGGCTTCCACTTGAAATCGTGGAAGAAGAGGGTCTTCCAAAAGGAAATGTTTGACCGCTTTCAAACCTAACTGATGGTCAATGTTGGAGTACAGGGCCGCCACGTCAATCGTTAGCCAGCAGAAGTTCTCCTGCCACACAACCTCTTGCATCAGAGACAGCACGTGTCCTGTATCTTTAATGTAGGAGGGAAGGTGAATCATAATTTTTTGAATGTGAGTATCTACCCATTTTGAGAGTGGTGCAGTCAGAGAACCAATAGATGAAATGATGGGTCTCCCCGGCGGGTTGGTAAGTGATTTATGAATCTTGGGGAGAAAATAAAAAATGGGGATATTGCCTTCACCAGAGAGGAGGAAACCTTTCTCCAATTTGTCAATAACCTTCATGTCAAACATCTTATTCACCCAAGCCCGTAATTCTTTGGTAAAGCGGGTTGAGGGGTTGAAGGTAAGAACTTGATAGTATTCTTGGTCTCCAAGAATTCGATTGGCTTCACCCAGGTAATCCTCTCTATTAAGAAGGACAATCCCTCCTCCCTTGTCTGCTCCCTTTATGATGGTGTTATTATCCTTTTTAAGGCCCTTTAGGGCTGACATTTCGAGATTAGTGAGATTGTGTTCCAATTTACGATCTTTCTGTTGCTTCTCAAGATCCAGGACCAGGTGTTTAAAATCCTTCATAACCAATTCATAGAAGATAGGAATGAACCCTCCTTTGTCAGCTAGAGGATAGTATGTAGAACGAGTTTTAAGTCCTGTAGATATACTAGCCTCCAACACCTCCAAGGCATCAACTTCCCCAAGGGATTCAGTTTGGTCATTTAGTAGGCTCATCAGATTCTTCAGGATGATTTTATCTTGTGGATCATTTAGAAAAATCGAAGCCGTTTGGACGCTATTGGCCTCCTTGATATTAAACGACCTGGTTAAAGTTAATTTTCTAATAAATTGGTTAAGATCTCGAAATAGATCTAGGATATCTGGATTCCTAAACGGAGCAAAACTCAGACCCTTGTTAAGTAAGGAGATCTCAGGTGCGGTCAATACATGGGTGGATAGGTTGAAGATTCCAGTTATGGGAGGCATCTCATCTTGTTGGGGTTTGTTTCCCTTTCCTCTCGTTCCCCTGTGGGTGCATCTCTTTTCTTGCTCCCTATTTTGGAAAAAAGTGGGAACGTTTTGGGCCGATCCACAGGGCTCTCTTCTAAAAAATGAGCCTCAACTGGATTATCCTGGTTGAGTACTCTGGGGAGTTTGGGACGCGCTCCTAGTTCCCCATGCTTGGTCCGGGGACCTGACCTCTCCATGGAACCTCGGTCTGTGGTCTCCAATATGGGGATAAAGTTGGGGTTGTCCTGTCTCCTCCATCGGTCACGATGTGGTGTATTGGCGGTATAATGAGTACCTTTCTCTTTCTGATAATGATTATTTCTGGTACGGTGGTTCTGATTGAAGGAATTGTATGGTTTGGATTGGACAGCTTCAGCATAGGTCTTCGGGCTCCATTGGGGAGTACTCTTGGATCCATAGGAGCGATTAGCATAGTTGGTACTCCTTTTACCTTTAGTTTGCTGGATACGGTCAGGGTATTGACTTCTGGAATCCTTCCTCGGAAAAGGAGTAGTTGAATCCCTTTTCAATCTTAAGGCCTTTCTTTGCCAATTTCTAATGCAGCCACTTGTATAGTCCTTTAGGTCCCTTGTGTATTTGGTGTTCTTTTTGGTGACCAGGTCTTTCTCAAATTTGATAATCCTATTGTTCATGGTAGTATCCAACTCTGTTATTGAGTCGGGTTTGTCAGTGGTATTGATCTTCGAATGAATTATTTCAATCTCCTTTTCAGTCTTTTTCAATCTGTACTCTCTATATCTAACCAGAATTCTCATGAGTATCATAGAGCAGTTGTCTAAAACTACCAACCATTCATTTTCCAATTCAGAATGGTCCGTAAAAAAAGGTTTCTTGTCAAACCTCAGGCCTCTTGGGATCAGTTTTTGATCAAGATATTTTTCTAACAATGCATGATCCCACCAATCCCTCATTTCAGTTTTTAGTTGTTTCTCTAACTCGAAAAAGAGGGATTTTAGGGAAGGTTCTGATATGTGGGAGGAAGAGTTCTCATCTTTATCTTTTTCTATTAATAAATTTAACCTTCTACTATTCCTTTCTGTAAGGCTAAGAAGGGGCATAGTCGTGACTGAATAGAAATAAACTATTAAAATCTAAACAGGGGGTGGAAAGGCTAATCGATACACTCACTGTCAGACCAAAACAGCGCTCAGAACACAAAAAAACAAAATGTAAATGTTATAGGGACTGACAGTGAGAAATAAATGTACCCAATGGGATCAAATAACAGTAGGGCTGCGTCACATACAAGGGAGCGACTTATTTAATGGAACCGAAAAGATATAACTGGTATGTGAGCGCTCCAATTAATTTTACAAATCAACATAAAAATCAAGGTAAAAATATAAATACATTTAAAAAATATTAATAATGACCAATATCGCCGGGATCACCACAATGACCACCATAAACCAAAATTAAATGTACTGGGTGAGTCTATCTGAATCAGAATACTCTACACATATATAAAGAGTATAAAAAATATCATTTATTGTATAATAAGCCAATCATAAAAAATATGAAACAACATCTCAAAATGTCCAGTATCAGATGTAAGCGTGATGGATAGTAAGGGGCCCCTTATTCATATTCTTGTCGACAAAGGACTGATGTGAAAAATCGGAGATGTGCACATTAACATAAAAACTATATGTGAACTAAAAAAGATCAAGCAATAAACTCCAGTCCAGTCCGTGAAAAAATATAAGTAGGTAAACGGATAGTGCCCAGACGACCGAGCCGTCTCACGGAGAGGGAGCTCGAAAACCAGCCAAACACCCTGGTCAAGACTAAGGGGGAAGCGATAGGGATGGCCCCAAAGGTGAAAATCACATCCACCAGATATGGAACACTATGGGGATATCACTACAGCAACTTACCCTATTCGTCCGACCTTCGGATGAGATACTGGGAGCACATAAACTCCAAACCGTGGGGCTGCAGGAACAGTCGTTCTCGCCAGGTCACTTGCCGAAAATCAATGGCGGGTCGTAAAGGACGGACCGGCTGGGAAGTTCAAATCCGTCGGCGGTGTGGTGAAGCAGCAGACAGCACGTCTACGCGTTTCGTCCTAGCTGGAGGACTTTTTCAAGACAATGTATGCTGTCTAAGAGCCGGGTATATATACCCACTCTTAATTGATTCATAGAAAGGTCATGATTGTTAATTAGTATGCTGAGATCGTTACAGATCTAAATAAAGTATGCTGCAAGTGGATAGAGCAACACCAAATATAATAAATTAAGACGTTTATCCTTATTGGGACAATCTCATATTATTAACATCGAAAAAATATATATATATAGACGTAAAATAAGGATTAAAAAATCTATTTTTACTAATAAAGTATTTCAATCTCCAATTCAACAGAGATTAATAATATTAATCAATCTTGATTTGTTAGCCTTTTTTAAAAATAATAATAATGATAATACAGTTCAATTATTTTATAAATCATAAGAAATTTATTATTTATATATATTAAATTAAGAACAAGAACATTGAAATAAATGTTGAGCACTGTATTTTTATATATATATATGTTTAATTAAGAAAAAGAACATTGGACTAAATGCTGAGCACTCATGTAAGATTCATATAAGTGTTATAGTGACCATGGGGTCTATGGTGAATCACAATATATATGTGGTTCCCAATTCATTCTCTCCCACATATAGGAACAGTGAAAAATCTTTCACTAACAGGGACAAAAAAGTATATCTTCCAAATTTTAAATGTTACATTCCACTTCTTCATTTAACCCATTAGGGGTAAGTGTATTGAGTCTGAAGATCCATTTAGTTTCCGCTGTGATTAAAGCTAATTTTCTATTGGGTATATTCTCTGCAATATGCTCGATGCCCATTACTATTAGCTGTGAAGGGTTACTGTCATGGGCCATTTGAAAGTGTCTGGCTACTGAGGATTTTTTATCACGGTTGCTGATGGCTCGTCTGTGTTCCCTGAACCTAGCTTTTAATGGTCTCGAGGTCTGACCTACATATAGCAAGTCACAAGTACATATCAGCAGATATACCACAAATGAGGTATTGCACGAGATTCTAGTAGTTACATGGAAGTTCTCATCTTTAGAGGAAGGGGGAAAGTTCTTCCTTCCGTGACATATGTGTTGACAGGTTAGGCATCGAGTGGCACCACATTTAAAATTTCCTGCTTCACATAATATCGATGTTTTATTAATTTTTGCAGTCGGAAATTTGGATGGGGCCAATAGGTTCTTTAGATTCCTATTTTTACGGAATGTTACTCTGGGTACTTCAGGGATACTGAAACGAAGCCATGGATCCAACCGCAGAATTGACCAGTGATTATTTAAAATATGAATGATCTGATTGTACGCCCTATTGTACGCCCTATAGTATTCATGGAAGGTGTCAGCTATGTCTTCTGTAGTGTGGGCGTATGAGTCGTCTGATCGTTTGATTTTAGGGATATACGTGAGTGTTTGTTTTTGTTTCAAGGCATGTGCAAGAAATTTTCCACATCTATCTCCCTGAGCATAGTGCAATTGTTTAGTCCAGAGGATCGATTTTTTTGCATTATCTTGTAAGAGTGATTTAAGATCAGATCTCAGGGCTAGTAGTTTGCAATACACTGCGTCTGTCATATCTGCTTTATGGGAATTTTCTAGTTGTGAGATTTTGTCTTGTAGGTCATTAATTTGTTTGTGTTTTTCTCGTTTGATTTGGGATCCCCACTTGATCAATTCCCCTCTGACTACTGCTTTATGTGCTTCCCATTGTGTGTATGCGGTAGTATCTGAGGTTTTGTTTTCTTTGAAATAGAACTTTAGCACCTCGTTAATTGAGTCTTTAACCCTTTTTGTTTGTAACAGAGTGGGGTTAAGCTTCCAGGTCCCTTTGGGGCGGGGGAGAGATGGAATGGTTAATGTGAGATATATTGGTGAGTGATCAGACCATGTCATTGGACCTATGGATGTGTCAGATACCAGTCCCAGATCTCTGTGCCCTACAAGAAAGAAGTCGATTCTAGAATATGATTTGTTGGGGATGGAGTAGTGTGTATAGTCTTTAGTTGTTGGGTGGAGGACCCTCCAACAGTCAGATAGTTGGTGATTTCTGATAATACGCTGCATTTGAATTCTGGAGGCATTGAGATGATTGCTATGTGCAGAGGTACTGTCTTTTTTGGCGTCTAGGGAGACATTGAAATCTCCCCCTATTATTAGTATACCATTGGCATGTTGTTTAATTTTGGCCATGATTTTTCTAAGCGCCCCGCATTGGTGTTTATTTGGGAGGTAAATGGCAACCAATGTGACATGCTCCGTCCCTATTACTCCTTGTACTATAATGAATCTTCCTGAATCATCTGTCACGTGAGAAGAGTAAGTGAAGGGGACATGTTTTCCTATCAATATTGCTACCCCTCGCGATTTGCTTAGATTGTAGTTGTTATAGTATATATGGGGGAAGTTTGAATGTTTAAGTTTAGGAGCGTCAGAGCCCCTTAGATGCGTTTCTTCAAGAAATGCTATGTCTGTTTTATTTTTCGTTAAATCAGTTAGTACCATTTTTCTTTTTTCAGGGGTATTTAGCCCTCTGACATTAATTGAGCATATGCGGATAGTGCCCATGATTGGGTGAATTTCTAAACTTAACTTTAAATGTCGGATTAGTTTGTGCTGGAAAACCAGGTATGTTTGTACCACGTGTATTGAACACAAGTAACTGGAAGATTTTCTTATGTGTGTGTATGTAAGCAAAAAGAGGCCAATATAATCTGAACAGAACAGAGTGTTATAAACGAAACAAGCAAATATCAATAACTATGTACAAATCGATTTCCTAAGAGTGTTGAGTCTGATGAACTACGAGAAGAGGTTCAGCAAGAAAATTGAACCTTCTCGTGTGGTAATAGAGGTCTACCTTTTTATTGCTGTTGCAGCAAATGAGGGATCAGTCTAGTGTTAGACCTCTATAGAGGAGACGGTACTAAAGCCTGGGTACTACCAGCGAATATTGCTGGCACAGGAGATAATTAACTTTATGATACGATTATTAATAATTTAGTTTGTACCGCTCGCTGCCCAAGTGGGCACTTTACTGTGTCCTGTGGGGGGCGTGGACACTTTCTAGTTTGATTGGTGCGTTGTCTAGTGAGTATGCGTTTCTCGTGCTGCCTCAACTGCTAAGTAGCATCCCTGGAGGCGTATTAATGACGCATTACGTTCTCAACTGGTCTATATAAATTTTTAGGGCTTAATTTCTATTTAGATGGGTAGTATTTTGAAGAATGGGCTGCATTTGCTATGCCGTTAGCATTATAGAATATGCAGCCTAGTGGGATTCCGTGTGGTTTCCAATATATTGACTAAAAACACATTAGTTGTACATTCTTTACATCAGTACAGTTAAACAATAGTTGCTCTTCATAGTTACCCCTTCCCATCGCAAAGGTTAAAGCTTGTGGGTTAATGAAGTTCTACTATATCTTGTACTTGTTGTACAGAGTCTTTCGACCTTTTCCTTGTATTGTCTTGTACTTTTAAAATGGGTAGTATTATGAAGGGTGAGCTATAGGTGTTATGTTGCTAGTCGTATAAATACACAACCTGGTGAGGTTTGGTGTGGTGTCTATTACCCTAACTGACACCACATTATTTATATATTTGTACAACAATACAGTCAAGCAGTAGTTGCTATTCATAGTTACCCCTTCCCATAACGGAGGTTAAGGCTTGTGGGTTAATAAAGTTCTACTGAATCTCGCAACTAAATGTAGATTCTTTGTTCCTTTCTTTGTATAGTCTTATCAGTTTATTTTCCTCGGGGTCATCTGGTATTTCCTCGATCGTAGAAAGGGCGAGGCTGGTGGTGTCTTCCACGATGTTCTCTTCCGTGTGTCTGTAACTTGGTTGGTTTGTTTTGGATGTTGTGGCCTCACCTTTTCTGGTTCGGACATTTCATACCAGTCTGGTATATCCATATTAGGTAGTCCTAGTCGGTGTGTGAAGGCCTCCACGTCTGCGGCCGACGTTAAGGTAGCTTGGATGCCCTGGTGTGATGCTATTAGGGAGAAGGGGAATCCCCAACGGTATTTGATATTTGCCTGTTGCATGGCCATGGTGAGTGGTCTCAGGGTTCTCCTACCCCTTAGAGTCAGCCATGCCAGGTCTGGTAGAATCAGTATTTTTGAGTTGTTAAAAGTTATGTCAGCAGTGTCTCTGGCATTTCTCATTATAGCTTCTTTTTCGGTGTAGTAGTGTACTCTGCAAATTATGTCTCTGGGGGAGTCCTGTGGCAGGCCTTTGGGCCTTAGCGCCCTGTGCGCTCTGTCTAATAGAATTGGTGTGTCTTCAGGTCTTTGTAAAATTTTATTAAACAGGGATTGGAGTATTTGTAATATATTTTCAGGGTTGCCCTGCGATTCTGGGAGCCCTCTGACTCTAATGTTATTCCTCCTCCCCCTGTTATCTAAGTCTTCAGTGTTTTTCATTGCAAACATAATTTTAGAGTCACTGTTTTTTTGACTTTGCTCTAATTGAAGGAGTCTGTCTAATATCTGGTCTCTGTCTTCCTCCAGGTCCCCTACCCTCGAGTTTACTTGCCTGATGTCTGCCGTTAGCGTGGAGACCTGGTCTTGAACGGAGGATTCGAGCTTAGAGATCATTCCAGCTAGTTCTTCTCTTGATGGTAAGTGTTTAAGGGTTTCTCTTATGCTTGCCAATCCGTCCGTTATTTCACTTGCTGGAGAGGGAGCTTCCTCGGCTGTGCAGGGTCGAGGTGCCTCGTGTGAGGAAGCAGGCGCCGCCATCTTGTCGACTAGGCCTTCTCCGAGAATTTTTACCGTGTCTCGGAAGTATTTATCGAGGCCGCCGGATTTCTTCGGGGTATCGGAGTTGTGGGTGCTCGTGGGCAGATCGGTCTTCTTTTTATTGCCCATTTAGTGCTTGGATGTGCGATTTTTAGCCAGTTTAGTTTTCGCCGGTCGGGAGCTCCGAGCAAGTGCGACCGCTCACATCGGGTATCAGGCCACGCCCCGTATATATCTATTTTTAACCATTAAATACTTCACTATGCATCTTTATATTTCTTTTTACATGTCATCTCTGCCTAGTGAGTGGTAAATATGAGCCACATATTTGTGATAGTGGCGCCCTCACCTGTATATTTATATACCTTTTGCATTTACTGGCACGGTATCATTGACTGTTACTGAACTTTCTCAGTCCTGAGCAATATTCAATTAACAACTGGTCCAAGTATGCACTGCTGTAACCTGGAACCAGCTCTCATTTCTTATGCTATAGCATTAGTGTGTTTGGCTGTCACAGTGGTCCGATGGTGTGGAACAGCAATCCTAATTGATGAGACTGTCCAGCAATATCAAGTACACTCCACGATCATCGTGGTGTACTGTTTTTAATTGTGGTCCCCCATTTGCCTCATAGTGCTTGGCATAGAAGTTGCTGGGAACACCGGACACTACAATTGCTCATCTTTGAGGGCCACCATATCACTTTAGTCATCAATTCACAGAATTTTGTAAAATAATCTGTTGCCAAGAGGTTAAAAAAAATGAGTTTTGTGTATTTTAATTGTAACACAGGGATAGGTATAGCAAATGTGTTTTTTTCTTTTTACTCTATTGTAAATTTATACTAAAGTAAAAAGGATCACATAGTTCTTATTGTTTGTATATCCACGCATTACATTAAAATAATTCATGTTTGGATCTATACATTAATGGGAAACACAGGTCAGTGATATAATGATTTTAAATAATCACGTTGACATATACTTACTTGAGGCTTCTTATGAGATATTTACCAAAAACCCTAGCAGTGCAATGTGCTAAATGTGTCAATAAACGGTAACATTCCACTGGAATAGCGTTTGGTGTAGTAGGTGGAAGAACATGCAACTGTCATCTTACAGAGATAGTTAACACATTTCCTGTTAAGAGTGAGTGACAAGGTATATACTGACATGTCAGGATGAGAGTTACAATGTTACAGCATATTCACAGCTGTGCAGCTTATTCAGTTCGAGGTGGCATTTACATTTAACATAAACCATTGCCTATATTTATTTGATTGATGGTTACTCTTTTTGACTGACACCAGTCCACCCCTCTCAAATTGTATTATATGTTTGCTTACCTTGTCATATTCTGGAGCTTGTCTACTCTAGCTTAATATATGTGGTGTGCATGAATGTCCTTCACAGCAACAAAACCTATTGTTGTCAGTCGGAGCACAATAAAACTCATTGCGGTACATTCTGTGTGTCACAAAATTCCACAACAGAAAACTTGTATGAGTGTACCATAAAACTCCACAGCAACAAAACCCAGTGATGGGTTTCTGTATATATGAGCATTTCTTAATGATGTCGTGAAAACAAGGGTATATTCCAAAGAACTCCACAACAATAAACATCACAACAAAGTGTGTTTGCTCTGTGGACAATGCTTTCTTTCTTTCATTCACAGTACCAAACACTCTTTAAATATCATGAAAGGCTTTACGAAGGGGTACTAGAACATTTTCCTTTACTACAGAAAAATATTGGAGCTGTTATTCTTACAAATAATTTAAAGACCGCATTATACATGTCTCGTCTTAAGCTTGTGAAGTTCTAAATTAATTCATTATAAAACTACTCAACAATAAGTAATAATATGACTAATAATTGTTGCCTGAAGCAAAGGGGAACCACTGAAAGGACATTTGGACCCATTTTTAGTTCCCAACTGATGTTAAATACCATTGGTTTGGATACATATGCTCAACAATGCTTGCATCTAGTTTGAAGTGCATCAGGATGAGGATATATTGCTTTCACACACTAACACTCTTACTCTACATACTATATGCAAAAAACACAGACAAAAAACATATATACATATATATATTATTAGTTATTATTGCCATTTATATAGCGCCAACAGATTCCGTAGCGCTTTACAATATTATGAGAGGGGGGATTTAAATATAAATAGGACAATTACAAGAAAACTTTCATGAACGATAGGTTGAAGAGGACCCTGCTCAAACGAGCTTACAGTCTATAGGTATATACAATTCTGAAAATAGGTGCACTCAGAGGTCTTTCACAGCATACAATGATGTTTATTGAAGTATTAAATCACATAGGTGTTGATTGACGTTTCGACCCGTTTGGGTAACATCGATCAACACCTATGTGCGCTACGGAATGTAATGGCGCTATATAAATAATAAAATAATAATTTGGTTAAATATTTCAATAAACACCATTGTATGCTGTGAAAGACTTCCGAGTGCACCTATTTTCAGAATTGTATATATACCACAATGCGGGATTGCACCAAGGCATTTATCTGTTTAAACAAAGAGAGGGTGAGTGCCAAGTTATCTATCTAGGAAGTTTCTTTGTGCAGAACCCTCAAACTCCCAGGCCTCTGGTAGAGGACCCGAGAATGAGGAATGAACATACCACACAGGAGTGGGGAGAAAATCAATTTTGTATATATATATATACATATATAATATATATGGATATCAATCAAAAAAGTGCACTCCACCACCATATTTATGCTTCAAAGAATTTTCTGTGCTTCAATAACATAATAGTGGTATTGACATTTCAGTCCACAAAGGGACTCTCATCAGAATCCTGATGAAAGTCCCTGTGTGGACTGAAACGTCAATACCACTTTTATGTAAGTAAAGCATAAATACGGTTGAGTGCGCTCTTTTTGGAAGATATATTTTGGCTGTGAAACTGCACCCCAGTTGAAACAGTGTTGACTACTTATTGAGTGTAGGATCCTGAGGATTGTTTTATATATATATATATATATATATATATATATATAAACAATCCTCAGGATCCTACACTCAATGAGTAGTCAACACTGTATATATAAACAATCCTCAGGATCCTACACTCAATGAGTAGTCAACACTGTTCAACTGGGGTGCAGTTTCACAGCCAAAATATATCTTCCAAAAGAGCTTTGAAGCATAAATATATATATTCCTCTGCCTATAATAAAAAATAATAATTGTTACTAGTCGGACCTTTATCTGTGAGAGAGACTGCAGCAGAGCATACATTGGTCACTGCCTTCCTGAAGCATATGCACTTGCAAAAAATAAAAGCACATGATCTACGTTAATAAAACTTATGTATAATAATCCCAAGTATTTAGCTGTCAATGTTTCCAAAATGAAATGTCCTCACATATTACCCTTCACTAATATATAATTGACCTTAATTATCACTGACATCTGTCAAATAAAGCTGCAGGATATATTACAAATTGCTCAAATGAAAAACCAGCCCTTTCAGTAGTCATTTATGTATCTAATTTACATATAAAAGTATATAGACCTTGATTTAAAAAAAAAAATCTGTTTGAAAATCTGTGAAATGCAGCACATCTAAAAAATAACATACCAGGAGAAGAGTATATTGTCATTACTCTCATCACCATCAATTATAGGACACATCAAACTTACCAACTGCTACAGGATGCTACAAGTTTGATGTTTCATGCCCAGCAAAGTGATGAAACCAGAAATTATTGGGAATTGCCAAGTGAAGACCTGAGTAGCAAGGTTTGTCAAATTCAAATACTTACCCAATAAGTACAATAGCCTTGTATCTGCCATCGAATCCTAGCTCTGTTTGTAAGGGGGCTGGCAAAGAGTTTGTGAGGGAGCTGCGCACCCTCATTTTATTGGAGGGAGCTTTGTGATCTGCACTTTTTTGGGTGCAGGTCACTCAAAAAGTTCCCTCACAGTCACTATAAAATTTGAGTGCTGCAGCCAGTACTCTGAGTCAATGGCTGAGCGCTCAAACTGTGAAGATGCTATTAAAGTGGTCTGCACAAAATATTGATGTAGACCACAATGCTCCTTCACTGCACCACCAGGGAATGGCCTTCATAGCTCTGGTGGACCACAAGGGGTAAGTCAGAGAGGACAGAAGAAAAGCACCTCCCTCAAACTTACTCCAACACTCACACACAACAGAGAATCTTCCTTACACACTCAGACACTAGAGACACGACAGTCAACTACATGCAGACTTCCCTCCACACAAACACAACACTCTGACTCCTCCACACATAAAATTCAGCCACCACACAAACACCATTCAGCCAGCACACACAGGCATACTTAGTCTTCCTCCCAGCTCTCTCACACACACACACAACACTAAGAATAAAGATCTCTAGGTGGGGGCCCAATCTGGCATCATGCCTAGGGCTCTGGGCAGTCTTAATTCAGCTCTACAATTTAGCAAATGACCTCATGTGGACAATACATTTTTGACCCTCAAATTCATACTTTATTGGATTGGCATTGAGCTGGACAATTCAAAGAGGTATATTCTTATATTCGTGCTTTATGGAATGTTTGTCATCTACACTGTGATTATATACATTTTCCACATACAATTCTAGCGTTTACAAATTTACGCCCAACTCTTTATTGCAGACAGGGTACATGTTGTGTTGGAAATATCCTTGAAATTACCCTTGAACTAGAATGTTATTTTTATTCATCCAGTTTTTTTCAATGCATTTGTTGTTGGTTAATCACATGCTAGTAAGGTTAATCACTAAATGGAAATTGAGGAGAATTGACCGTGGAACTACATTTATGCCGAAATAGCTCAATTGTAAACAATCTGTAATACACATATTTGTCTAGCTTGTCTACTTAACATATACATATTATATATATGAAATGTATTATATATTTATATATGTATATTACCTATGTATATTAAGGTTCGGTACACTAATGCTAAGAATAATATTAGGATCTAGACAAGGATGTAATTAAAATATTTTAATATTAATATTGCACGGTAGGTATGGTAGGTAGATGGATATAACAGACAAAATGCAGTAGATGCAATATACACACAATAGTTTAACAGTTCCCTACTCCAAACATCATGTTCTAACTGATAACAGTAATAATAAAGAAATGGTATACAGTTATGAAATGGTTAAGGTAATACCATCCTTAGAGCACATTCCCTCAATCAAAGACATACTTAAGGCATTTGCACACTCTGTATGTGAATGATATGGCTAAAGGGAACACACTATTTGTTATGCATTAGACAGTGTGACTTCAGTTGAAATGTGTATATTGAGCCTGTATTGTGAAAAGATTCCCGCGGTGATTTGCAGAAATCAGGCATGAATGTGTCCTCTTTATTAATAGTTTTTATTCAGTAGAATGCAACTGTTTTGTTAATTGTCATATTCTTATTCATAACGTACTATGGAACAGTGAGACAGCTGAACAAAGGAGACGGGGAAAGCTTAACAAGAAATAAAGGAAAGTGAATTGCAGTACAGTGGAGTGATAGACATCTAAGGAAGTGACACAGAAAAATCCACTTACAATGTTTGTCACAACAATCGACAGCTCTATGTGTGTGAGAATCTGCTTTTAATGTATTTGACTATCTCATTTTTCATTGTCTCTTGTTGTGTTAATCAAATGACATTGCCCTGCTGTATATTGGTTGGCATGTTACATACAGGGCGGGATGGGCAATCTCTGGGAATGAACATTGTGCGGATTAAAATTCCTCATGATTCTTGGTCAGCCAACAGATGTTAAACAAAGTAAGACAGTAGGCTTTCCAATACAAAGCATCATGGAACATGTAGTCCTTGGATCAAGAGTGTGAGATGTTTTTCTACCACTATTGTTTCATTCAATTTAGTTTAGCACCTTAAATTTAAATTTCGGAGAACAGATGTTAAACTGGAGACCAAAGGCAGATCCAGAGCTCTATCTTGGAAGGGGCAATGTCAGATTGTATGTTCTGCTTATGCTCCGTGATAAAGGCATACACAATTCTTATCGTTGTAGAGCTTTGTAACACACGAATGCACTGCATATTTCTGTGGACCTTTATAATTCACTTATACACATTGCACATTAGCGTGGAACTTTTACACACACTCTATTACATTGCCCTACCAACACATCCAAATGAATTATTGACCACTTACACTAACCCCTTAGTAATATCCTCCTTTATTTATAACTTTAAATCAAGTGTCCCCCAATTTACATTCTCACTATTCCTCATACACTAATTTACATCCCACAACCTTTGTAAGTTATCCGTCTACCCACTATTTACATCTCAACTTTAACTGGCTAATTAACCCCTTACCCAATTTTCCAAAGGTACACAGAAAATTGATGTGAAATATATCCCATATTCACTCCCAACGAAATAAGAACCCCTACTTTCCCACGATTTATACCTCTCTCCAAAATTCCGATCTCCACTTTGTGAGCCAATGCTGATCACGTTGATAGATGGGAACCTATAGTTGAAAAATATATATTATTTTGGGGACTATTGGTTCACTTTAAGTAGTAAAAGCTAGCGCAGTAAAGTAATTCAAGAATGCTTGGGATTTGTGTAAAAAATATCCTAGAGACATTTTAAGCAAAATCAGTTTTTTATTTAGGACAGACTGGATGAGCTATTTGGCTCTTGTTTCCCATCACAATTTCTGTATGTGTTAAGGCCAATAAACATAAGTGCATAAATAAAATGTTCCACATGGTTCCAAATCTGTGTTAGTGTTTAGTCACATTCTTTTGTACGTTGTTATGTATTTATGTCCTATGTAGCTTGCCATGTGCAACCAGGTGAAAAATTATGTTGGCGTCCTTCCTGCAATTTGTCTATGCCATGGATTGCTTTCATTTGTAGAGGTATCTACTTAGTGGATCTGCTTCTAAAGGCTTCCCTCTAGTGGACTGTTAGTGACGTATTGTTAGTGTTGTCCATGATGGATACAGTTTGAAAACATACTTTAAACACTATTGAACATTGGTCATGCCCTGATGACCCTCTGGTGTGCTGTAAAACCACTGTTTTAGCAGTAGAATTGAAAGGACTTAGGAACCAGCCACGGGATCATTACAGCAGAAGATTACAGAAGATGTTGGTTGTTAGCTCCACACCTAATGTACACATAATAGGAACCTTCTCAGTCCTTATTAGTCCATTTACACAAGCTTTTGTACATTAAATAAGATAAAGGATGTTTTTTTCAGGATTACAAGGATTAAGAACTCTTCTGCTTTTTTATTAGTAATAACCACAAGGAAAACTAGACATATCTCCATCCACTCGAGTACCATAAAGAGTTTGACATGCAGCATGGATACCCAATAAGAAACAGAGGTTGAAGTCTGAAGATATAGCAAGTCTGCGAGAATCATTTAGGTAAAGCAATACTAAGTGCTTTTAATAAAGAAATAATATTAAGAATAATGCCATTTCCTTTATATGAGCCCATGTTACAAAATTATTTGCACATGTGTGTACTGTGTGCCACTTAAACTGTTAATAACACATTTCAATCCATTAATTTAATTTAATTGTAATGTAAATAATTGTAATTTAATGTAATTTAATTTGCCTGCACAAATCAGCATCCGTTGGCAGTGGGACTGTAAATATATGTTAGAAGTTACAACGCACTATTGATAATTTGTCCCAGTGGATGGTCTACTGTGTGCTAATTAGTGTGTGCCAGAACAACATCAAAGGGAAATTGCTACTTACTAAGTGTTCAAAAAATGCCCAGTTCATTGGTCCTATGCCTTTTAAACCCTAATCCTACTAAATACATATATTATATGTACACTATAGCTAGTGGTTCACAAGGCATGTGGCATGTAAAATGCGCTAGTGCTCTTGTTTGTAATAAATCAGTCAGGGATACCCACTCGCCTGGTGTCAAGTGACTAACCTAAACCACGGGTAGTTGCATGACCACTGGTACCTAAACTCCAAAATGTAAACTAATCTTTTTAGCCTCCAAAAATAAAATCTACTCTTGAATCTCTAATGATTAATGCGAAGGAAGGACATTTTATAGCCTCTGAAATAATGTAATTATTGTAGTAATCATGACTATTAAATCTTTTAAAGACATAAATATGAGGCATACCACAACTGTTAAAATAGAAAATTAAACCCAGTACAGTACCAGTGGTACATCCAGCCAATAAAGCATAGGCTATGGACAAATATTTGAGGGCCCCTGCAAAGTCTGCATAGTAACTTCCCATCTGGTGCCAAGCTATCAAGGGTCAAGAGGGTAGTGGCACAATTGTAAAGCCGTGGATTGGAAAAGAACAGTACCCGACTCGGCAGCTGAATAAAATGGGCTTCTTGAGTATTGGTGAACTATTGGCTTACAGTTACATTGCATGTCTCACCTGGTCAATCATTATCAACTCACCATACCACTAATGGGGTAAGAAAACAAAGCCTTTGTGGACTATTACTTACAGATAACCTTTGTTTGATTTATGTAAGGAAGTCTCACCATCATGTCTTGTCCAGGTACAAGAGGAACCAACACTTCCTTAGGAGTTACACCATTAAATAAAACATTGAAAGTCACCTAGAAATTGTGTTAACCCACAGGATGTATTTGTGACTGTTGAATTTCTATCTAAAATCTCTCTAAGTGAGATGACATGCACCATAAGTCCAGAGCCAAATTATAATAGGCTCAAAAAATTGTGAGTGTGCTGACTACTCTTATTTGCAATACATGTTAAAAAAAAATACAGGTTACACTATGTGTATTTGTTTTATATCTATTTAACATAGGAAAAAGAGAGTCCTTCATAAAAATACCTAGGAATCTATTATATATTTTAAGGTAATTTTATTTTCTCATGTGCGCTAATCACATTTTTTAGTGTAAAGAGTGACATTACACTTGGTGTTTTTTAGCAGCACTTGACACTTCTTTCTTTCCTCAGCGCTACTTTATTTATTCTATTCTATATGTGTCACATGTTGTTCAGTTTTATCAACTATCTTTATACATAAAACAACAATAAAATCCTGGACTGAATTAAAGTCCTACAAGTCGGTATGGAGACTGGAGGTCCTGGGTTCCATCTTACTTATAGTGGTAAAACTGTTTTAGAATTGTTTAACCTTTAAAGTTCACTCAATGGCACACAGCTCATTGGCCCCTGTGCCTCCTGGTCTGGTCCTGGCTCTAACGGGGATGATTTCTTTTTGGACACCAGTGATAGGCTGAAACCATAATTTGGCAACGCTGACAACTGAGATGCTCTAGAAAGGTATGCACCTGTAAAGCTACAACAATAATTCTGTATGTCAGGAAGATAATAACGATTCTGATCCAGATGACATGCCAGCATTATGTGAAAGGAGTATAATTTAGCAGCCATTGGGTACAGAGCTGGATTAAGGTCACCCAAGACCCTAGACATGGTTACATATTGGGTTACCCTATAGAACTTTGGGCTCTGTTTCTATAAGTGTTGTTTGTGGAGGAGGCTGAGAGCTATATGTAGAGGGCTGTTTGTGGCTGAGTATTCTGTGTGTAGTGTTTGAGTGTGTGTATTTGCCCCTGCTTACCTTTCCCTGGTGGCCCGTTAGGGGAACACTGTGAACTGCATCAATGTCAAATGCAGGCCACTTTGAAAGCTTTCTGGCAGATCTGGTGTTCTGCCAGTGACTCAGAGCATCAGCTGTGACACTTTGAGTTATCAAGAAGCACCGGGAGACCAAGGAGAGCTCTTAAACTGGTCTGCAACAGATACTAGTGAAGACCCCAATGCTCCCTCAAACACTAGAAGGGGATCAGGGCCCATTTACAGCCAGAGCTGAAGCTCTAGGCCCAGATAGGGCTCCGCCATGCCCCTGTCGGGGCCCGGGCCCTAGGCAGTCACTTTGGCCACCTAATGATTAATCTGGCTCTGGCTGGGGTACCATATTTAATTTTAATGATCCTCTTATATTTTTAGAGCAGCACAAAATTGGTTAATAGCAACTATAGATGTGTAAACATAACATCTTAACATCCGTCCTTTTCTGTATTCATTGAAATTTCCTAATTTACACATTAAAGTATAAGAAGCTTTATATCATTGCATTGGTTTGTCATCTGGGTATACTTTCTTTGATCAGCATTTTCATCTACACAAAATTACCTAACGTATCTCTTTGTGCCCGAGGCCCTCAGTAGTGCTTTTCCTACTCTTTGGGATGATTTGCAACAGTGTAAGAAATTGTTATTTTTAAATTAACATATTCAGGGGCTCATTTACACAATATCATTATTGGGGTACAGAAAATAATACCACTAAAAAACACATTGAAAATTACCTGTAACTTTGGTTAACATTTTTTTTCATGCGATGTTCTGTTTTCTTTTAAAGGTCTATTCACATTGTATTCTAGCAGATTGATAAATAAAATCAGGGTTCGCCTTAGAACCCAAAGCATTGCTCCTTAGATGCTCGAGTAATGTGTTAATGACATTTCACTTCTGAATTATTTGTCTAAAGTTTTAAAATCTTGTATGGCATTGATAGGGTGAAAGATCTAGGCTATTCCATCCCCCTGCTCTTATTTTTAGTATTAACTTATAAATGGCCATAGGATATGCATTAAAACATCACCCTCTATTCAACATCCTGATGGATGGTGGAAGAGGGGAGGCCGTACATTTGACTTTTCCTGTTTATATTGTAGTCCAGTGGCCTGTCTCGGTGTAAGGGAACTTATCAGCTGACTTTAATTGATGGGGTCTCACAGACCTCAGCATTAGCTAATTCCAGAATGTTTTGATTACAGCTTTTTGACATTGACTTTGAGCCACAAGTAACAGCAGAGCGTCAGATACATTTATAAGAGTTAAATGGTTTGGTGTAGCTAATTTAGTAAGACCTTATGCACAGTCTTAATAGGTGTTGCACTTGTACCCCATGTTTTTCGTCAGCCAGTAAAATAGCAAATTACATTATGTTTTTCTATAGTTTCCTATGGATTGATTTCCCTCCGGTTGGAGCTTTAATGGGTTTGTGGCAAATTTATGTACGCTGTTAAATAGCATTATTGCCACAATACTATTTTTTTAAGCATCAAGTCCAAGTAAATTGATTTGAATTCCTATAAGGAACCCATAGCTCCTAAGAATCCCTCTTTAGATTTCAAATTATTTAGTAGAATTTTGAGTATGTATGAGTGTATAACAAAGGAAATTGTCTGCCAAAATAATCTTATTATAAAAATAGCAATCCTGTAACAAAATTATTGTGTGAAAACGTTTCAGCTGCATCATGTTTAACATGACTTTTGTTAGCATTTAAAGGCATAACATTCAAAGGATCAGCGTACAGTAATATTTGTTTGCTCTATCCATTTTGTAAACCTCATTCAATATCTAAACTTTCAAGATAACCATCGAAATTGCTTTTATTCTCCAGCAGACAGCATTTGTGGTAGTGTGAGCAACATTATCTATAATGTGTTTTATAAACAAGAATCTAAACTATATCAACAATTGCTGTGTTCAAACATTACTTTACCTGTAATTTTATTGAAAAAGATGTCTCATGGGAGGTCTAATAGAAATTTAGGTAGAGAAGTCCCCGTTGCCTTTATGTTATATAATATAATTTGAAACACAGCCACACGACAAAACAGAGACATGCAGTTGGTTCAACCCACCATTTGTGTTGTGAGCTGCTAGGGAGAAGGAGGGTAGCCTGTGTTGCTTGACACAGAGGAATACCTAGGCTATTTAACAACAAAGATGGAACTGTTTGTTGTTACTCCTCCTAAGAACTGCTAAGTTTTATGTCTAAATCCCCCCCCCCCACTCCATTGTGTCTCTCTGCACCAAACGCACCCTATTGTATGCAGTTAAGAGCTTCCTTAACTCCATTGTGTGTCTCTTAAGCCGCTTTATGTGTCCACATTTTGTGCATCTCTTAACCCCTGTCGAGGGAGTTGGAAAATAAAAATATAACTTGTGGTGTGTCTATTGATGTGTGTTAGTAGATGTGTTAAAGTCTCTGTGTGTGTGTGTGTGTTGATGTCTTTCTGTAAATGTGTGTGTTTAAGTTTGTTTGTGTGCTATTGTTTTCAATACCGTGTTTGAGTGCATGTTAATGAATGTGTGGTAATATGTGTCTATGTACAAGTGATTGGAAGGACCAGACTTTAACCCATTGACTATGAGTATATATGTTTTTTATATTCCTTTTATTTGAGAAAAGCAAAATGTAGTTCATTGAAGCTTTAATTCATTTGGAAGGATGTTCTAGAACCACATTGGACTTATTTAATGTCTACAATTGGACTATAAATTACAGCCCTTTAACCTTCCAAACAGTGAGGGGATGCCGTAAAGATCATACTATTCCTATAGTCAGGGAAGGGAGAGAATTACCGGTAAATGAGTAACTATGCATCTCATGTTTCAAATGAATGTTATGCTAATATTTTCTCAAACAAAAAGTGCTTGATAGACGAAGAGGTTCAAATAGATATTCTTACAAAATAAATAAATTCACCTGCAATCACAATTTTTAACTCTCATTTTTTTTTTTACATTTTCTGTTGCATTATACAATAAAATAAATGAAGCATAAGCCAAAATAAAACACTATATATATATTCGCCTTTAAATTTCCTTGTTTCTTTTGTGCAAATCTGCAGCTTTTTCAAGTTACAAAAAGTGGCTGAAAATTCTGACTTAATACTTGGAATCTTTAGAAGAATTTAATGTAACCTTGATTTTTGAAATACGTTATGAGATGCCATTTAATACATTTGTAATGAATATTATACAAAAAAGCTGACTGAGGATAGAACGCTATCATTATAAATAATATAAAAAATATAAGAGAAGGTACTAATATTTTATTGCTAATAAAAAAAAACACATTGATTACTGCACCATTTAAGTATAATCTACATGTGAATAAGGTGTGACTTGTTTATTAAATTGTAACTCCTCTCTACAGGTGATGTTATTTCAAGTACTCTGCGGTTTGTAAGATCCAACCGCAAGACAACATGCAGTGCTATGATGCAACATTTGGAAAAAGAGCTGTCTAGAGAACTGAATAAGGTCAGTACAACAGTAGCATTCACACATTTCTAGCCTGTCCTCAGAGTGACTGCTATTTTAATGTCTGGTTTACCAAAAAGGTTCATTCTGTCATATTTATTCCACTTTTTTTTTTTCTTTTCCTTATATTTCCAGCGTTTGTGGCTTTTCTTTATTTCACTTTTTGCAGAACCAGAATCTTAGCAACACAAACCACCTGGGAAAATCAAATATAAGTTCATGTATATAGGTGCAGTCACTGGAAAATTTAATTGATGTTTCACTTCAACTTTATAGACAAGCTTCACACACCTCTTGGCAATCGAGGTCGCTACAAATCTGGACGGGGGGAAAAAACTGCCAATTATGTACAGCTGTCTCCAAACTAACTTTTCGTTTTGCCCTGTTTTGCTGTTGGAAAATTCCAAAATGTTATAATAAATTATAAATATCCTTCTCTTAAAATTTTTATCTTCTTCCAAATACGTATTTCTCAAAGCCCTAAGTGACAGTCTCTGTAAGGTAGGATTAGTGTATGTTCCCTAAAATGAGAACATTTATATAGAAGGGTAAGTATGTTACAATTTCAGTTCCATTCATACGAGTTTTCTAATTGTTGTCATGGCGTATGTGGCTTCTCAGTATTAAGGTTTCTAACAGTGTAAGTATGTTTTATTTATTTACCCATTAAATTGCTTTTAATGGAAATAATATATAATAACAATAATAATATTAAAGGAGTACTCCAAATCCCTAAAGCACTTTAGCTTCCCGAAGTGCTTTATGCGCGAAGAATGTGTTCTCTTTTGTTAACTTTATACAAAGTGCAGATTTCAATAGAATTAACTTTATTACACCCCTGTCAATCAGACAGTCGGATCTGATACTTGTGGTTGTTTAGCTCAGTGCAGCTAAACTCAATAGGCAGCCATCGCTCAGAGCACCTTCAGCAGACTTCTCCTTGGGTATTTGCTTTTTTTTTTGTATTTGGGCAGTAGAGTGTCCCTTTAAACCAAATACACTTTCCAGTTTTTAATGGTAATAATAACCTGCCACCAAGGCTGGCATAGGAATCCTTTTAAATGTATGTAGTTTTGTCCAACTCTAAATAAAAACATAATTGTATGTTTCAGCTCTTTTTTTTTTTTTCTTCCTTTGTTCTTCTCCCCTAAAGTGTGTATGTAGTGGATGCAGTGTGTATAGTGGATGCAGTATGCCTAGTGGATACAGTGTCTGTGTTTGTGTAGTGGATGCAGTTGGTGTAGTGGATGCAGACATTGTGTTTGTGTAGTGGATGCAATGTGTGTACTGGTTACAGTGTCTGTGTAGTGCACGCAATGTGTGTGTTTGTGGTTTTGGATAAGGGCTGTGGGAGGTGAGAAGTTTTTTAAAATTTATAATAAAGTAAGTTTATTTACCCCTTACCTCTGGCACAGTCTATTCCCTGTGGTCTGATGGCACAGTAGGTTGTAAATGGAAGAGAGAGCACAACAGACACCATCCTTCACGTTCAGACCCCAGGCAGAAGAGGCTCTCAACTCTATGTGTCGCATGAAGCGTTGCCATTTGTTGCAGTGTCGTAAGAGGACTCTGCTGGAGGTGGAACTTCTGTTGGGCCCTCTCTTCATTACAGAAGCAAGAAGTCCCGCACATGCATAAATGTACAGTGGTACTCACTATATTTATATGCACAATGGGGATATAGGGTATGGGCCTCATTTATCTGTACTGACTGTATCTCTCTGATGGCAGCCATGGAAGCAGGGTCGGATTAAGAGTCCATTGGGCCTGGTGCTGACAACTATGATGGGCCTAATTACAGAATCTCATCGACGGAAGACACTAAAACAGTTATGTAGACAGATTGTAGATACTGTACAAGATAGTAACCGTTATCCAGGAGCTTACTTAGTAGAATAAATGAGGTAAAATTAAATGAAAATTTAATAAAAAATAAAATTTAAATAAAACTGGAGAGTGAAAAGAGTAGTCTAAAATTATAGGTTACGTAACGCCCTTAAGTATGCTTTATATAGATTAACCATTAAATGTCTAATATAACTGTATAGTGGGACACAATTGTGTGGAACCCAAGTAGGTAGAAAAAATATATAAAGAAAATAGGATAAATTGTAACCTTACTGCTCAATTGCAGAAATAAAATTAGAAATAAGTATCAATTAGAGGATACAGTAACCAGATGGTTTTAAATGTTCACAAAGTATCCACTATCATCTGTTCAAACAAATAGTTTATAAAGTGAGCAAAACTGGTTTGTATTAGGCAATATATATATATATGTAAATATGGTGTGTTAAAAGTAAAGCAGTATTTTGAGTTTGGGTTGGAAAGTTTAGTTCCAGCCGTTTTGGCGATTGGTCCCCATGGTAACCAAGTGTAAACGAAGGGCCCCAGCTATGACACACGCGCAGTAACGCGGACGTCATGACGCATGCGTAATGACGCACGATGACGTCATCAGGAAGCGACCGGCATTTTCGGCGCGAAAATGATCCGAGAAGCTTGGAGGGGAGGTCCAGACACAGGAGGGGTGAGTGTATTGATTGTTTAGAGTGGGTATATAAGAGAGAGTTATATGAATGTGGAATATGTCCTGATGAAAGTCTAGAATCGCTAGACTGAAACGTTGATATTTTACTTGGAATAATAAAAGTTACTTTTTAAGAAGAAGTCCTTGGAGTGCTGTCAATTCTACTTTCTATAATTTTGCCGATCAAGCACCGGGCATTCTATTGGAGCAAACAGTGAGTGCAGCACCTTTCGAATTTTTCTGTATTTTGATACGGCCTTTGGCTAAGCCGGTTGTGCATGCACCCTGTGCTTGGGGCTCAAGACCCTGGAGTTAATTGTAAATAATTTGACTTTTGCTTTTTTTACCTACTCTTAAAACTTAGCGGAAAGCTGGTCGTCCAAGAGTAAGTTACATTTATCAATATTTTTTAGTTTTTACACTGTTTACATGGAGGATTTTTTTACCTTGGCTGGAGGTTTAACGGAACAAGCGGAGCTATGGCAATACAATGACACCGACGCAGACAGGATTAGATGGGCAGAAACTACCACAGATCTACCTAGTACGGTTACCTTAAGGGAGATCTACTTCGAATTACTTCGACTTAAAAAACGAGAAACAGATTTAGGCCTACACGGCTTATTTCTTTCCGAATACCACAAAAAGCTGCAGATACCCAGGGGCTTCAGGGTTAAAAATATCCCCACTATTGGGAGACTGAAGCCGAAAACCTGCAGGAAATGGATAGCCGTACTTAACAAATGCTCTCTGGACCTAATGTTGGTCATTATTGAAGACGTGAGGGAAGACTTAATCCAAATACGTAGGAGAATCACAGAATTGGAGACGCGACAGACGATACTATTGTCTTCAGTGGAAGCAGCACCTACTCTCCTTAAGCTAGAGGAGAACGTAAAACAGTACAAGGGTGACCTGGTACGGTTTAAAAGGGAGAAACAACAGAAAGTAGATTCAGACTACAAGGAACACACTGTATATAGGTGGCTCAGTGGCCACGAAGACCGCCCAAGATTTGCCAGGAAACGGAGATTCATCCGGAAACCAAGGCAGTTTACGATTGACAAAACGTCAGGGGAGTCAAACTCAGAATCTGACACAAACTCAGCTAGAAATTCAAGAACAGGGCCTTTTTTAGAGGGGACACAGACGGAGTACCCTGGGATACAAACAAGGAACCAACACAGGAACCAGGCGTCAGAAAGAGGTTTACCACGAGACGGGGCCAGAAGGGGAGAACCTTTTGGGGCAAGAGGGAAACCTCCACGGTCCCAACGATAAGACCAGTATTTAACATATCATCTAGACAACTTTTCCCGGATGAGTTTAAGTTGCTGAGTATGGGATTGTCTTTTGTTCCAACTTCGGGTCCTAATCAGCTACAGTGGGAAACTGAACTTTTTAAATTTGGACGCACAATGCGGCTGAAGGACTTTTTCAAAAACCATCCAGCGATAGAAGCAGACAAAAATATGAAATTTAAACCTCCTAGTTCATTTGATCCACTACCGAATCAGGCCACAATTAAAACATTCCTCCGATCAGTAGAAAAGGAAACTAAGATGATCTTCAAGACACAACGGAAGACACACTCCAACTGCACGACGAGAGACAGAGAGATAATCAGATCACTATCTAATGATGACAAAATAGTGATAAGGCCTGCTGATAAGGGTGGAGGCATAGTGGTGATGGACTATGTACAATACAGAGAGGAGATACTGCACCAACTATCAGATCAGCATACTTATGTACAGATTCCGAAAGACCCGACGGCACAACTGCAGAACCATCTTGAAAAAATACTGAAAAGAGGCTTGGAAGCCAACTTTTTGTCCAACGAACTCTATGAGTTTATGATACAACGGAATCCGAGAACCCCCGTTTTATACACCTTACCCAAGGTACATAAAAACATCGAGAAACCACCGGGAAGACCCATAGTGTCGGCGAAAAAAGGAATACTTGAACCGATCGCTCAATGGCTGGATTTCCAGATGAAAGAGACAGTTGTCAATTTACCTACATGCCTGAAGGACACGCCTACATTCTTAAAACGTATCTCGAGCATCGAGCTTCCTCTTGAACCCATCATGTTACTTACTTGTGACGTTAAAAGTCTATATACCGTTATTCCACATCAGGAAGGTATAACGGCAACAAGACTGGTATTGGCTGAATCAACATACTATCAAGGACCTCCTATTGAGTTTACAATAGAACTTCTTGAAGCAGTGTTAACTTGTAACTACTTCCGCTTCGAGCAAAATTGGTACCGCCAGCTTGCAGGGACATCGATGGGGGCGGCGATGGCCCCCATGTATGCAAATTGTTACATGTATAGGTTCGAAATGGAACATATAATGACACCATTCAAGTCCAAGATACTGATGTATGGGAGATACATCGATGACCTGTTTTTCATCATCAAGGGTGACCTAGAGACAGCTACAGAGATGGTGGCAACGATTAACAGGGCGAGTCCTAACATTGAGCTGACTATGACAGCTAGTCCCACGTCTGTGGACTTCCTTGATGTAAGAGTGAGTATTGGAGAAAACAACAAAATAGCATACACCTTATTCACCAAATCTACAGATCGGAATACACTCCTCCATGCCATGAGTTTTCACCCTAACCCGCTAAAGGCATCATTGCCATATTCGCAATTTCTGAGGGTATATAGAAACAACTCTGATACAAATAGAGCTCAAGAGCAGATTAAGACGATGTGGAATAAGTTCCTGGAACGTGGTTATAAAGTAACGACCTTAAACAGTGCTCTGCAGAGATGCAACCAGACGGAGACCATACCTGATACTAAAAGCCAACGCTTGGTTTTTCCAACTGTTTACAATACAGCATCCCCGGCACTGAGGAGATCAGTGAATGCCAACTGGCGGGCAGTTAGAAATGATACCACACTTCCGAACATCTTCTCAGCCCCACCGATGATGAGCTATAGGAGAAATAAGAGCCTCAGGGATCTACTGGTTAGAACGGATCCCCGCCACTGCTATGAGACTAAAACAATGACCAGCAATGCGGGTTGTTATCGCTGCTTGGGATGTGTCACTTGCGGACACATGGTCCCCGGTCGATCGTTTTCACACCCGTTAACGGGGAGACAATACACCATCAGACATCGCCTTACATGTACCAGCGACTACGTTGTCTACAAATTGACATGCCCATGTGGATTGGCCTATGTGGGCAAGACGGATCTGCCTTTGAGGGAACGTATTAGAAACCACCGCTCAAGTATCAGGGTAGCTTATCAGGACAATGGTTCCGAACTGCCCGTGGCTAAACATTTCTTGGAAGCTGGACATGCCCTCACGACACTGAAACTAATGGCAATTGACCAAATACCACCACCAATACGAGGAGGCGACAGGAAGAAAATGCTCCTGCAAAGAGAAATTTATTGGATTAGGACATTGGAAACAACCGCACCTAAAGGTCTTAATGAGAAATACTCACTAGCGGTCTTTCTCTAACTACCTTGGCGGTGTCCATATGCCTCGGGATTTTGATGGTTTTGCATTGACTCCTGATAGGGGGTTATCACACCCGTAGGCCCACCCTTGGGGACAGGCCGACGGACTGAATACCCTAATGATGGATGAGTAAAACATTTGCCGGGTAATTAATGTGGAGTGTCCCACTAGCTATCGATGAAGGACCCATTGACCATGCATGGTAAAGGTTGATGGTCTGGTTGGGGGATCTGAGAATGACACACATGGGACCCACATAAGTATGTACTCTCAAATATGAATAGTTTCCCTTACGGGGATATGACATGTAGGAGGTATATGTCCGTGTAAAGAAATCGAATTTGGAACACAAGGATTGATACTGGGTTAGAGCGAGAGGTTCTAGGATTCCCCGTCTAGACAGGAAGGCGTGTTGGGCCTATGGTTTCTGGTCATAGGACGATTCTAAGCAGATTTTATCTATTGAGTATTACTCTGGGGTCCGGATCTTTACCAAACGAGTAGCCTCATGGAGGCTGGTCTATAGGCTCCGTCTGACATATCCACGAGGATTGATGTTCAGGATACGGAAGGGAGATCCCTGTAGATTAATATAAGAAGCAACACTAGCTGGGTAATTGGTGTTAATACTGGGTGTGACACATGGAAATCCACAGACCTGTAAATATGTAAATATATGTTATACTTTGGCTGGAAAGGGGAACAGGACTTGCAACTTAGATAGGTTGTTTTGGTGGACCCTACAAAGGAGCAGGTTGGCCTGGATCAACTGACTATGACAGCTCTGTTCATATGTGCTGTTTGTTTATGCTACGTTCAAATGCTGTTCAATATATGCTGTTCAAGAGATTCTGGTGAATAGACATAGGTTGTTACTGTCCCTTTAAGTAAATCCGGTATCAGCTCGGTAGTCTTGGACTGTTTAACCTCCGGTCATGAGTGCAATGTAGCAATGTTGTTTTTAATATGCATGCAGTTAGTACTGTAAATATGGTGTGTTAAAAGTAAAGCAGTATTTTGAGTTTGGGTTGGAAAGTTTAGTTCCAGCCGTTTTGGCGATTGGTCCCCATGGTAACCAAGTGTAAACGAAGGGCCCCAGCTATGACACACGCGCAGTAACGCGGACGTCATGACGCATGCGTAATGACGCACGATGACGTCATCAGGAAGCGACCGGCATTTTCGGCGCGAAAATGATCCGAGAAGCTTGGAGGGGAGGTCCAGACACAGGAGGGGTGAGTGTATTGATTGTTTAGAGTGGGTATATAAGAGAGAGTTATATGAATGTGGAATATGTCCTGATGAAAGTCTAGAATCGCTAGACTGAAACGTTGATATTTTACTTGGAATAATAAAAGTTACTTTTTAAGAAGAAGTCCTTGGAGTGCTGTCAATTCTACTTTCTATAATTTTGCCGATCAAGCACCGGGCATTCTATTGGAGCAAACAGTGAGTGCAGCACCTTTCGAATTTTTCTATATATATATATATATATATATATATATATATATATCGCTGGAAACAACTATAGGTATCAAAGTATTATTTATTACAAATTGTTAAAAATCGAAAGTTCAAAAAATGAAGTAAGTATCATATCCACAATATTAATGCCAGTCAATTACGGGTAAAAAATGCAAGACCACCTTGTATTTCAGTTTAGATGGATACGGATGCTGCTTGTAATCCTCTTGCCCAGATCCTAATCGCCGGTGAGGACGGCGTGCGTTCCACAGTGCGTTCCACCTCGAGCCTCACTTCGGGGGAACAGTACTGCTTGTGTGGCGGTGTTAGTGATGCGCCTGGGATCCGGAATATGTGAGTTCTTCTGCAGAGGTACCCTGGCTGGATAAAGATTGTGTGGATATTCCTTCTGGCTGTTCTAGCTGTCTGACGCGTTTCGTAGAGAATAGCTCTACTTCCTCAGAGACGGATAAAGTACCCTCCACATGAGGGTGTTTAAATACCTCTCAGTTGTTAATTTGATAATTGAAAAATTGAAAAATCAAGATAATTTTCTTCCAATTTGTTAAACAATCTTATAGTACTTGTTCAGTATAGTATATATATCCAGAGATTGAATGTATATTTATATAATAAAATAAATGAAAAATCGAAATAAATGATAAATATAAATATAAAACTCTTTATAAAATATAAAATTCTTTCACTTGTTGGGTCATGCTTCTTATACATAATAAAATTAATATGAGCATAATTGGAATTAAGAAAATCAGTATGAGAGGCAGACAGAGATATAAAACAAAAATAAAAATAAAAATAAAAATTAAAAATTAAAAATTAAAAATTAAAATTAAATAAAATAGAAGAAGAAAATCTTCCATAATCACATAATTGTCATATAAATTAAATGAATCGGTTTGTGTATAAATTAAGTTTGTTTTCAAATAATCTAATTATTAGGGATAGATCCATAGATATCTGTTTAGGTGTTTACACATAGATAGCTGCATAAGTCACATCATATGTGGATAAAGATCGAAATATATATAATGAATCAGAGTAAGTATGATGATCTTATAAACCAGAGAATAATCGTATGTCAACGAAATGTACATTAAAAATCATAAAACATTTTCATAAAACATTTTTTGATAGGTCGGTGATAATATGGACAGGAAACTTATCATGCGTCTAAATATATATACAGCGGGAATATTTGGACGGGGTCTGATATCCTGGAACGAGACACAAGTATTAATGCAGAGAACAATTATCATAACTTTATAATTAAGAAAATACGTAATTCAGGAATACATAATTTAAGATATATATAAAATTTAAAAATTAGTTTTAAAATTAATTAATTAGAAAGCAACATAGAATACACTAACTATTTAGGAAACATAATAATATACCTTATAGATAATCATAACAATATATATATTAGAAGATCTATTAAAAAAATCTATTAAAAAATCTATTAAAAATATAAATATCTAAAATATATACCGTATATACTCGAGTATAAGCCGACCCGAATATAAGCCGAGGCCCCTAATTTTACCCCCCAAAACTGTGAAAACTTATTGACTCGAGTATAAGACTAGGGTGGGAAATGCAGCAGCTACTGGTGAATTTCTAAATAAAATTAGATCATAAAAAAATTACCGTATATTAATAGAATATTTATGTACAGTGTGTGTATATAATGAATGCAGTGTGTGCGTATGAGTGCAGTGTGTGCATGAATGCAGTGTGTGTGCGTATGAGTGCAGTGCGTGTGTGAGTGCAGTGCGTGCGTATGAGTGCAGTGCGTGTGTGTATGAGTGCAGTGTGTGTATGAATGCAGTGTGTGTATGAATGCAGTGTATGTATGAATGCAGTGTGTGTATGAGTGCAGTGTGTGTGTATGAGTGCAGTGTGTGTATGAATGCAGTGTGTGTATGAATGCAGTGTGTGTGTATGAGTGCAGTGTGTGTATGAATGCAGTGTGTGTATGAATGCAGTGTGTGTGTAGTGTGTGTATGAGTGCAGTGTGTGTATGAGTGCAGTGTGTGTATGAGTGCAGTGTGTGTATGAATGCAGTGTGTGTATGAATGCAGTGTGTGTGTATGAGTGCAGTGTGTGTATGAGTGCAGTGTGTGTATGAGTGCAGTGTGTGTATGAATGCAGTGGGTGTGTATGAGTGCAGTGTGTGTATGAGTGCAGTGTGTGTATGAGTGCAGTGGGTGTATGAGTGCAGTGTGTGTATGAATGCAGTGTGTGTATGAATGCAGTGTGTGTGTATGAGTGCAGTGTGTGTATGAATGCAGTGTGTGTATGAATGCAGTGTGTGTGTGTATGAGTGCAGTGTGTGTGAGTGCAGTGTGTGTATGAGTGCAGTGTGTGTATGAGTGCAGTGTGTGTATGAGTGCAGTGTGAGTGTGTGTGATGCAGTGTGTGTTTGTGTATGTGTTGGGGGGTGGGCATTTTGATTATTGTTATTTTATTATTTTAATCTTTTTTTTGTTATATTATTTATTTATTTTATTAATTATAATTTTTTGTTAGATTGTTATTTATTATTTAATTATAATTTTTTTATTTTATTATTATAATATATATTTTTTTCGTCCCCCCTCCCTGCTTGCTACATGGCAGGGAGGGGGGCTCTGCTTCCCTGGTGGTCCAGCATTGGTAGTTCAGTGGGGGGGGAGAGGGGGGCTGGCAGAGCTGTAACTTACCTGTCCTGCAGCTCCTGTCAGCTCTCTCCTCCTCCGCGCCGTCCGGTCAGCTCTTCTGTCAGCTCCCACTGTAAGTCTCGCGAGAGCCGCGGCTCTCGCGAGATTTACACTGGGAGCTGACCGAGGTGCTGAACGGACGGCGCGGAGGAGGAGAGAGCTGACAGGAGCTGCAGGACAGGTAAGTTACAGCTCTGCCAGCCCCCACAGCCCCCAGTCTGTATTATGGCAATGCTTAACTAGCATCCTTAACTAGGACTAAAACAATTTAGAGATCTTCTGTTCCTATTACACATATACATGATCTAAGGAGAATTCTAATGTAATGTATCTCTCATAGGTTCTTGGTGAATCCCTATACCTTTCCAGTTTCAGAGCTTTTGTCTAACAGTCTGACTCCCTCTTTTCTGTTTTCTATTATAGTTAGCAGTTTTGTCTACTAAAACAGTTATGCCTCCCAAGTGTCATGTATCTGGTAGAGATGGTGCTGGAGGTAAATACACAGGATATAGCTATCAGAAAACACATGCCCTATGCTAATCTCTCACTTTCATCTTTCAAGTAGATCCACACCCCCTAACAGCAGTGTCCAGTGAAAAAGGATTTTGGTGGGCGGGGTAAAGGGTGGGCCACTGATGTGATGTCAGGATTATATTGACTTAATGTACCCGAGAATAGTCAGAAAACTAGCCGAGGTCAGGAACTCGGAACAAGACATAGCAATAAGGAAAAGCCAAAAGTCAAGGGTACCAGAAATCAGGGAAGTCAAAACAAAGCCAAAGTAAAAAAAAAATAAAAACACGATCAGGAACACACTCTTGGATAACCATCTAAGGGAAACCAGGACAGGGCAATGAGCTAACGAATAAATGAATTTAAATAACCCTCTTGCAGATCCGATTGGCTGTACCTAGCCCTTGACCCCAAAACGTGCATGTGCGTCTTTTGCGTGAAGTCACCTGCACATTGACGTCTTTACTGTGGATGGACGTGGAGCTATATAATTGCGTGGGTCCGCAGCGGCCATCGTGCACCAACATGCCGTACAAACCAGGCATCATGGTAGATGACCACTGAGTGGCACTTCAGAAGGTAATTATCTTTTTTTTTTGCCACGTGGATACGAAGGATACGTGACATGTGAATCACGTAGCCAGAACTGCTCAAAGGAACAAACATGCCCAAAAAGGGAGCGTTTCTGCTTGAAGAATTAGATGGTCAGCATGGCGTAAATGCACGTCTGGCTGCCTGCAAATCATGCAGGATGACCAACCAAGGGCATACTGTACAGGAAGCACCCTGAGCTTGGCATAAATTAGTTTAATGATGATCTAGCTCTACACTATCTATGGACTGTCCCCTAGCGCTCACTGGTCCACTCCTCTCTCAATCTTCTTACTAGCAGGCAGAAGCTCATTTTAAATAGTCTAAGACAGAGAAAATGTGTATGTAGTGAGTGTAGAAGGGAGGGAACATGCCACAGTGTTAGAGAGACTGAAGCAGAAAGAGCATTTACGTAGTGCGCAAACTCAGCTTTACCTTGACTAATTTCTTTGTCAGCCAGTCCACACCAGTTTTGTTGCTCTACATTCCTCTCGTTTCCTTACTTAAGCAAGAGCATGTGAAGAGCAGTAAAAAAATAAATATACATATATTTTTTTAAATCAGTGGGCCTATTCAATAGGCAAGGGCCTAGAGCTGCAGCTCCATCAGCCTGTTAATCTGGTCCTGCCTGGAAGTGGTTATAGTGTTTGAACTTCCCTGACATTGCCCTTCTGTTCAGTGCTAAACGGTTTTTAATGTCCCCAGCCGCCCATCCCCTCTGTGCTGCTTGGGCTAAAGTGGAAGCATTAACATGAGTAGCAAATGGCAGTGGTGATTGGCTGAGATGATCGGCTCACAGACTATCTAAAACAACCATTGCTGGTATGGATTGATATGACTAAGGGAGTGTGTAATCTTTCCCTTATCCATATCTCCAGTGGGGGCCAGGCTGTGGGCGGCCAAGGATCTTCATTCAGTGTTAAACGGATCAAACATGGTTTAGTACTGAATGGTAGGACAGTGACAGGGGGCTCCAAGCACTATATCTAAGTCAATAAGATGAAATAGTCATAGTGCTTATAGTGTCCCTTTAGGGAATATATAGCACAATAAGCCATATTAAAGCCTGCAATGGAGTATATTTTCTGGGTGTTCTTACATGTGTGGTGGTGCTTTGTATTTCTTGTCTATAGGGAGCTCTAACTGACTGCTAGCAAGACGTGGAGAACTCTACATGCCTCTAGCAGTGATTTACACCTTGTGCTGATGTGTGCTAATTAATGATACACAGTAGAATAAAATAAAACAATTGCAGTGGCCATACAGCAGTGTATTCCACTGCCCATTTAATATAATCATTGAAAACCTTAAGGCTAGTCGTAGAATAAACTCATTCATATTCTGCTGCCCGGATTTCTGCTCCCTAGTGAATTCTTCATCTCCAACAGTGCTATAAAATAAAACGAGTTAAGTGAGGGTAGAATATAAAACACAGAATGTAAACTGTGATATAAAGCTGTAAGAATGTAAGCAATCCATTTCTGCCCTTCTCCCTTCTATTCATTATGAACATAGAAGAATATTTAGCGAGACATAAGATGAAAGAGAAGAATAAGTAAGGAGAACATTCATCTTTCTGTTTTAGTTAGCAAGGATTAAGAAAGGTTCCATTTATTTAAGTCAGATACCCTGACCTTCTCCATCTCTGCATACGATTTTCGAGAAATATGCAAATGTGTCGGCTCTTAAGGGTTCCCTTATTATCAACAGCACTTCTTGATTATGTAAATTGGCAATAAATGATTGGCACTCACAAATGTGCCTGGTAGCAGCTTATAGATAATTAGAAAGCCACATACACACAGACTCAAGAAAACCCATTGTGATGGATCGGCAATATAATAACTCTCTATTAATACTTAATGTTGCATGTCAAGAAGGAGAATTTTTTTTTTTTTTGCCAGAGTTGAGTTCGTTTGCTTTAAGAGGATGTGTAAATCATTTTTTTTTTTTTTTACTGACTTTAGCCGGTCAAGTTTTCCTTTTTATTCCCAAGTCGATCCATCTTGAGCTTCAGCCAGCGAGTAATTGAAATCTACTAAGCTGAATGCCATGGAGAAGTCAATCATGAAACAAGAGTATCCCGGCTCTTCTCAATTTCTCAATGTGCCTACATATTATCTCAAGCAATGCTCAAATGTCAAACTAGCTTTCGTATCCCATATAAGACTCATTGTTTTACAGCTGTGCGTTAACTGACCCACTATGCATCTGACATGCTTACTCTTTACTAAGGGATTGGCTGTGAATATTTAACACATATGGGTGAGAGGGGGGGATTGGTTGTATTTCATTTTGTGTTTTTAATGTAATTTATCTGGAAATAAATTAAATCCAGACAGATGTTGAGTTTAGGCCGATTTACTTAAAACATTCAATAAAAAAAAGCAAGGTGTCACTGTGCCGTGGAGCACCTGTAATATCAGTTATTTTGTGAACTAACCATGACTACTTGATGCATGTATGGTAAGTTGTGTTTCATATACTAAGGAACTTGGGGTGTTTATTCACTAAATGTGTAGTATGTTTGCCGCTGACATGCAAAGATAGGTCACAATAGCAGAATTTGGTTTTCGATATACCAACTGTTTTTTTTATTCCTTATTTTATTAATAAACCCATCAGTGTTCTTCAAATTCTAAAAGTGAATTTTGGTTATTTTGGTTTGTATTTCCAAAAACATCAACACATCAACAACAGATGAAGAGGTTGGTTAGTACAAATGACTGATGGTACTGAAGTACGTAATAAAGAGGTTTGTTCTCTAAACAGTGAGTTGTGTCAGTAGATACCGGAACAATATGATTTTGCCCTGATTAGTGGGGAAAATCCCCAATCATATTATTTTTCCAGTTCAGCTATTTTGGAAATATTTGCCAGCCTGGTACGTTCACAGCTGGAGTAACCACGAGTAGACCTAAACCAGCTTCCTTGGGCCCATAGATTAGTAAGTACAATTAAGGCTATTCATAGAATAATAGAGTGCGTTGATGATTCGTGATCAAGCTGGACCCCATTCACCATCCCCATACCAAAATTGGAGGGGGCGTCCTGGCTAAGCAGTATTGGCACTGCACAGGTCATAGTGGGTCCATAGTGGGAGGTATTGGCATTTTGCAATCCCCTCTGGGTTTATTTCCCCTTCAGTGCCACTTCCTGAGTGGTGCAAGCTTAAACCAGTGGGCATCCCCTTTGGCAGTGAGGTTGTCTGCTATTCTCATTGGCAGTGCAGTGGAAGCTTCGTTGTGTGCCTCTTCTGTTACACATTCATTCATCCTTTAGCTATAAAGATCTGTATCCATAACAATATGGTGGCAGGAAGTGGGGTTAAAGGTCAAATGTTGCCTCCTCCCACTCACAGTGGATTTCAAGAGGCTGGGAAAGCAAGACTATTGGAGGTTATGTATAAAAAGTCTTGTGAAATTTCCAAGATATGTTTTCAGTTCAGCTATTTTTGCTTGGAATTCAAAATTACGCTTTGAATTCCTGGCAATAAATATTTTTAGTGAATAACCCTGATGAGCATTTTGAAATCTTCTTGAAGTACAGTGTAGACCAAGCATGTAAAAGTCGCAGGCCGCATGCAGCCCACTATGATATCTTTGCAGTCCAGTGAGCCGCAAGTTTGACATGCTTACTGTTAAGGCAGAGTAGGCACCTGCTCTCCCCACATTGCAGGTGCCTACTCTGCTAAAATTTACCCGGCCAGGGGGAGAGGAAGCTGGCGGCAGTGAGGGAGCTCAGTCTGTTCTTCCTTCTCCTCACTGCTCCCTCCCGTGCGCCCTCTGTGTTGATGCCGGGTGCCGGACTATGACGTCACTCTGGCCCGGCACCTCTAAACTGCGTGCATGAGGGAGCAGTGAGGAGCAGGAAGGGAGAAGATCCCCACTGGACCCCAGGGAGAAGCCCCACACCAGCTCCCCAAGTTAGGCAGCAATAAATAAAATGATTTGTGAGTGTGTGCAAGAATGTGTAAATGTGTGTGTGTGTCTGTCAGTGTGTGTGTGTGTCTGTCAGTGAGTGTGTGTGTGCCTGTCAGTGAGTGAGAGTTTGTGTGTGTGTGACTGTCAGTGAGTGTGTGTGTGCCTGTCAGTGAGTGAGAGTGTGTGTGTGTCTGTCAGTGAGTGTGTGTGTGCCTGTCAGTGAGTGAGAGTTTGTGTGTGTGTGACTGTCAGTGAGTGTGTGTGTGCCTGTCAGTGAGTGAGAGTGTCTGTGTGTCTGTCAGTGAGTGTGTCTGTTAGTGAGTGTGTGTGTCTGTCTGTCAATGAGTGTGTATTGGTCAGTGTTGCAATGGCCGCGGCTGGACAGTGGAGGACCTGGAGGTGCATGGAGGCACGCAACGCCACGTCACATTCCAACGTGACGTCAACGTGCTCCACCTTCATAGGGTTTCAAGTAGTAGTGGGAGGATCTGCTTTGGCACATGGTAGTGACGGCGCCATTGGGGGTATACTAGAGGCTGGACTCCGGAGTCGCATACTGGCAGCGGCAATGTGAGTGGAGTCTGCTTGTTGGCTAATATTTTTTTTTTTTTTAAACAGGGGCCAGGGTTTAGTAGAGGGGGGTGCTGGGGTTTAGAAGAGGGGGTGCTGGTTTTCCTTTTTTTTATCCTGTTCTTTTCAAAATAAATCTAAGTTTCTATGAAAATGTAAGTTTGCTTTTTTTTTGCGGCCCACATAAAGTTAAACCTTGTTTATTTGGCCCGTGCTAGCATTTGAGTTTGACATGCTTGGTGTAGACATTATACATCTCTAAAATTGCTTTGTTATTCTTGCTTAATGCTTGTAATGCCTGGTGTATTATATTTTGTAAGGAGCGATAAGGAAACATTATATGTAAAAAGAATATATAAAACAAAAAACTATTGTGAAAAAAAGATAACATAAAGATAAGATTTGTATTTTACTTTTCAATTATAATTCATTGTAGTGACTATATATAAAAGGTGTAAGCTTAAAATTGTGGGAGGGGTTTTTCAGCCTATTTAAACTCAGGTGACCTCTTCTTAACTGTCATCACTTTTTGGAATTCCCCCTCCTACCTTACCCCTTTCTTATTTAATCTTAACAGGTGGGCCCTCTTTATTACAGGCCTGACCACTCGTCGGTTTTGCACAACACAACCAAATTATATTATAATTGCATCTTATATGTTTAAGGTTTGTTCGGCTGTTTTTGTCCCGGACACACACACACACACACACACACATATATATATATATATATATATATATATATATATATATATAAATATCCAACCTCTGGCACTCAACCTAAAACAAATTTATACACCAGTAACTTGCACCCGGGTGCTTCCCAGCAATAGTATATATATATGCCCCCCCATGTTCCATATATATATATTTGGGAGTCTAGCCAACTCCTTGGTTTTGCACCCCTCCCTGTCACAGGTGCCTCATCTCAGGTCCCTATTTAGTCTTGTACTGCAGAGAGCCTCAGATGGAATTTGTTCCTCAAGTAAGTGGTTTAATCTCATAAGAGCAGACATTAGACTGTGAGAGTAGGACCTGCCAAAGATGGGGTACATTGACGTTGTGGCAGGCTTATGCAATGTATGATCATATAATGTAACTAAATCCCCATTATTTTTTGCCATTAATTACAATTTGTATGCAATTTTAAAATTGTATTTGTTCCTGGCACGCTTAACTTCAGATCTGGACAACTAATTACCATCATATCTTTGGTGGGGATTATACCACCCAAGCGCAGATATTTGAGCAACTTAACGCTCTATCAGATGTGAGTATAATACAATTACATGTATACAATATGTTTACAGTGAGCACTATTGGATATTTTCCTCTTCTTTCATATACCTACCTGCACATCGAGATATTTGCCTCAAAAGTTATATCCAACAGTGGGGATTGTACTGCTGCAAGCAATTTTACTTAGCGCTAGTTTAAGCTCCATAACATGTGAGTGCTACCTCATATACTACTGTTGTGAGCCCTATTTTTCTGCCAAAACAGTCTGCACTATTATTTGTCATTTTATGTCTCCCTACATATATTTACAAGCACCTTAACCAAGAACCAACATTCCCCAATATTCCAGAAACAGCTGGGATTACAATATTTGGACTCAATAGTTGGACTTTTTTGTATTATTATTATATTATTCTATCTGTTCACACTTTTTGGCGCAACCTGTTTTGTTGTATTTTATGATATCGGGATCATGAGTGAGTGAAGGGGAGTGAAGGCTAGCTTTTCTGGTCCAATTACATAGATGAGCTACATTGCTAAAACAAAAATGCTGGCCATGACAGCTAGGTGTCAGAGAAGACAGTGCCTCACAGTTTGCTGCATATGGGGCTGAGTAGCTGCAGACCGATGATGACCCATGTCCACTGCCAAAAGTGCCTTAGTGAGCATCAGAAGTAGACCATGGAGCAATGGAAGAAGGTTACCTGGTCTGATGAATCACATTTTCTTTTCAATCAGGTGGATAACCTGGTGTGTGTGCTTCATTTACATGGGAAAGAGATGGCAGTAGGATGCACTATGAGAAGAAGGAGGTAGTGCTATGCTCTGGGCAATGTTCTGCTGGAAACTTTGTCATTCACGTGGATGTTACTTTGACACGTACCACCAAACCTATAGATTGTTGCAGACCACGCATACCCACTCATGGCAATGTGTTCCCTGATGGAAGTAGCTTATTTCAGCTGGATAATGCCCACTTCCACACTGCAAAAAATGTTCAGGAATAATTTGAGGAACAAGAGTTCAAGGTTTTGCCCCGACCTCCAAATTCCCAACTCTCACTCTGATTGAGCATGTGTGGGATGTGCTGGAACATCAAACCTGATCCATGGAGGCCCCACCTTGCAACTTACAGGATTTAAAGGATCTGCTGCTAAGATACCACAGGACACATTCAGAGGTCTTGTGGAGTCCGTGCCTCAACACATCAGAGCTGTTTTGGCTGCATGGACTGTGGAGGGCTTACATAATATATACATATACAAAAAAATATATATATATACAAATATATATATATATATATATATATATATATATATATATATATATATACATATATATATATATACATATACACATGCACACACACACACACAATATGTAAACATATATAAAAGAAACTACATCTTAGAACAATATTAGCAACATAAAACCATAATTATATTTATGCATTCAGTAACAGATTATATGTTGCATACAATTGAATACTGAATACATTTACATCATTGTTGTTTTATGTTACTAATAGCTTTCTAGGAGCTGCTTCTTATACTTTACGTGGTTCTTTACAGGGAGTTGTATTTATTTTTTGTTTTGTGGGAAATATCTATCTGAATTAGAGCATAATGCTTTACAGTGCTGTTTCTGCATTTTGTTACATTCGTTTATAAAGAATGCAACATACTGTATATAATAAAAATATGTAGAAATTGTTGGAATGAAAATAAACAACAACAATAACCTCATAATTACATATACACAAAAGTAATAAGGAATTATCTCCAAATTCTACATCAATAAATAATACATTTCATACATTTTCAATTTCATAGAATTTCTGTGATTGGGATCATCATGTGATTCAGCAATTGATCCTCCTGGGTTTCACCACCACGACCTTGGTTTCAGCTTGTAGCAATTTGTTATGCTGTTGAAGTTATCCTGGAGCCACGAAACGCGTTAGGTGTTAAGTGTACTCTGCTCTACACATGTACAGGTTCCAATACAGAAAAAAATGCAGCCAATATTATTACATTAAAATATATATATATGTTCCTTATGATTGCATTTTCCTGCACTATAGAACTTTTGGTTAATTATATCTGCTTCAAAATACATATTTTAGCCATCATTTTTCTTTGCTGTTAGGATGGATGCTAATGTCCAATGTAGTATATTCCTTGGAGAGTCTCACCGTATCTTGGTCAACATTGCTAATACTGATATTTATACATTAATTCAGGCCTCCCTCCTTTAACACTTCCAGTATCATAATATTTGTAAGAAACGGCCTGTTTTTTGTGTGCTATCTAGCACTCCAAGAGTAAATTCATAAGCTGTCCTTCGTGCATTCCAGTGATTCATCCTCTTAAGTGAAGATATGGTGAGATTCTCCATTTGTCTCTTCGGATTCTTTGCACTTGAGTGGTTAAGAGCAGTGATGTTTTTCTGATGCACAGTATGTTTTGACATGCATGTTGCATTTTATGTAAAGTATATGTTCTAATAAATGATTTTTCTTGGCTTGATCATGATTACAGTTTGTTGAAATATAATTATACCAATATATTTTATCCCTTTGATACTGTATCCACAGTGATAAGTAGCAAAAGATACAAAACAGAAAATAAGCAATGGTGATTTAAATAGACAATTACCCTTTATATATCTTTATTCCTAACTCAGAAAAATGCTTTAATTTCAATTTCCCAGAAAGGTCTAATGTACCGGTATATCAAGTGAAGCCAGATATATAAATTGAGGTATTTGTAAAATATACAGATCTGGCATATAGATGGTTTTTAGCCACTTGGGAAAGCTTTGTTAATTAAAATTAAAAAACAATATTTTATGAGCATATATATATAATGAACTTATTAAAGGGACACTAGAGGCACCAATACAACTTTATCTCATTGAAGAGATCTGGGTGCAGGGGTTTACATTGCAGGTTCAAGACTGCCTCTGGTGGCTGTCTCCCCAACGGATGAGGCTCTTCCTGCATTTTCCCGGAGTTTAACTTCCTGAAACGACACTGGAGTTCCTTACACATTGCATGAGAATGTCAAGCATCTTGAAAAAACCTGTAGGAAAGCATTGATTCATTGCATGCACATTTTGTTTCCGGGTAGCCGTGACACTGGCGCAAGAGGAGCTCAAGCAAGCGGCGAGTGACATCGGAGCTGCAATCAGGTAAGTGAAAAAAGGGTGTTTTTAGCCCTTTATTTGCCATCAGGGGAGTGCGTGGAGCAGAGGGACACTATCGTGTTAGGAATACAGATTTTTTTTTATTCCACTACAGTGCTCCTTTAAGTGGTGTTTTTTTGTGATAACATTATTATTAATTACATTATTGCTCTTCAATAAAAATGCCAGATTTACTCATTAACACATTTAATGTATGGTACTATTACTTTTGTAGATGATACTGCAGCATTAATTGAGAACATTATCTATTACATTATATATTTAATGATTAAATGGCGCATTTTGTCCTTGTTCTTAAAGAACTGTAAAGCTTAATATAAAAAGCAGCAGTTAAATACTGTGTTCAAAGGATAAAAATGGAAAAAGATTTGGCATTAAAAAATAATGAAAATGAAGAGAAAACAATATATGACATACAGCACAAATCAGGATGCAATTGTACACGCAATATTTTTACTCCACTTTTGTCTTGTCTTGTAATTTTTACACTTGCATTCATATTAGCGTATGCAGTGCGCAGCCATGTTTGCTGTTACCGTGAAGTATAAGACCTGGCATGAAACCCCCCCACTAAACTTAAAGGACACTGCACAGTATGAAGCACTGCCATTCAGTGTCTCCACTATCTGCATGGAGACACTGAACTTTCCTCATAAAGATGCATTGATTCAATGCTTTCTGTGAGGAGATATTTATTGGCTGTGGCTGTGTTTGGCAGATTTGGATCTCTCTCCTTGACAATTCCTATGGGATAAACACTTGTGATTATGTCAGCCAAGCAGGCAGATCAGGGGCAGAGCCAGCAGCATCAGACTGGAATAAAGGTAAGAATTTACTATATTCCAGAGGATACGGGAGGATTGGGGGCTAGATGGTGATTTTAACACTTTAGGGTCAGGAATGCATGTTTGTGTTCCTGACCCTATAGTGCTCCTTTAAGCTTTCTTTTACCCTTGGCTGTTATGTCATGTTTATATTTCATATTTAGTGTATATGTTTATTGCTCTAGCCTGTTTTAAAGTGCAATTTGTTTGTGTATGGTTTTGGTTTCCAGTTCATTGATATAAATAAAATTTATGGGCAAATAAGATCTGGAAGGAATGTTTAAGGAAACACTATAGTCAGCCAGACCACTTGTTCTCAATGAGATTGTCTGGGTGCAGTATATGTGTCCTATTCACTAAAATAGAATGTTTACATTGATACTATCAGCATTGGATTGGACCATAGCGAAGGAGGCCATGCTTCCTCTGTGAAGTCGCGGGAGGTGGAGAGTTGAGCAGTGCTGTTGGAGCTTTAAATCTGGAAAAAGTAATTCTTTACATTTTTGAATTTGTATTGTATCAGGGGAAACCCGAATAAGACTACAAACAAGGACACTAGAGTGTTAGGAATACAAATCTGTATTCCTAACTCTAAAATGTTATTTAAAGTCCTTTAGAAGATGGAACACAATGCTGTGAGAATCCTCATGTCCCAGGAATACAGTCCATCCCATCTCCAACTATGCAATGTTAAAGGACCACTCTATGCACCCAGACCACTTCAGCTTAATGAGGTGGTCTGGGTGCCAGGTCCCTCTAGGATTAACCCTTTATTTTATAAACATAGCAGTTTCAGAGAAACTGCTATGTTTATACTGAGGGTTAATCCAGCCTCCAGAGCCTCTAGTGGCTGTCTCATTGTAAATGCTTTCCTATGCGACCGGCTGAATGCGCGCGCGGCTTCCTCTCTCCAGAGCCCGGCGGGAAGGGGACCCTGAGGGTGGAGGCAACCACAGGGCACTATAGTGCCAGGAAGATGAGTATGTTTTCCTGGCACTATAGTGGTCCTTTAACAACCTGTGGTTTTCAGCAAGCAGACTGGGGACAGCTAAGTGTATCATAGGAACATGTGCACCTAAACTAAACCAATGATTCAGCCTTCTACCTGTTACAATTTTTGCACAATAGTTAGCCTATTCAGCCACACTACATGTGTATATATATACAGTTGCAAGAAAAAAGTATGTGAACCCTTTGGAATGATATGGATTTCTGCACAAATTGGTCATAAAATGTGATCGGATCATCATCTAAGTCACAACAATAGACAATCACAGTCTGCTTAAACTAATAACACACAAAGAATGAAATGCTGCCATGTTTTTATTGAACACACCATGTAAACATTCACAGTGCAGGTGGAAAAAGTATGTGAACCCCTAGACTAATGACATCTCCAAGAGCTAATTTGAGTGAGATGTCAGCCAACTGGAATTCAATCAATGAGATGAGATTGGAGGTGTTGGTTACAGCTTCCCTGCCCTATAAAACACACACACCAGTTCTGGGTTTGCTTTTCACAAGAAGCATTGCCTGATGTGAATGATGCCTCGCACAAAAGAGCTCTCAGAAGACCTACGATTAAGAATTGTTGACTTGCATAAAGCTGGAAAGGGTTATAAAAGTATCTCTAAAAGCCTTGCTGTTCATCAGTCCACGGTAAGACAAATTGTCTATAAATGGAGAAAGTTCAGCACTGCTGCTACTCTCCCTAGGAGTGGCCGTCCTGTAAAGATGACTGCAAGGGCACAGCGCAGACTGCTCAATGAGGTGAAGAAGAATCCTAGAGTGTCAGCTAAAGACTTACAAAAGTCACTGGCAAATGCTAACATCCCTGTTAGCGAATCTACAATACGTAAAACACTAAACAAGAATGGATTTCATGGGAGGATACCACAGAGGAAGCCACTGTCCAAACAAAACATTGCTGCACGTTTACAGTTTGCACAAGAGTACCTGGATGTTCCACAGCAGTACTGCCAAAATATTCTGTGGACAGATGATACCAAAGTTGAGTTGTTTGGAAGAAACACACAACACTATGTGTGGTGAAAAAGAGGCACAGCACACCAACATCAAAACCTCATCCCAACTGTGAAGTATGGTGGTGGGGGCATCATGGTTTGGGGTTGCTTTGCTGTATCAGAGCCTGGACGGATTGCTATCATCGAAGGAAAAATGAATTCCCAAGTTTATCAAGACATTTTGCAGGAGAACTTAAGGCCATCTGTCTACTAGCTGAAGCTCAACAGAAGATGGATGCAACAGGACAATGACCCAAAGCATAGACGTAAATCAACAACAGAATGGCTTAAACAGAAGAAAATACGCCTGCTGAAGTGGCCCAGTCTGAGTCCTGACCTCAACCCGATTGAGATGCTGTGGCATGACCTCAAGAAAGCGATTCACACCAGACATCCCAAGAATATTGCTGAACTTAAACAGTTCTGTAAAGAGGAATGGTCAAGAATTACTCCTGACCGTTGTGCACGTCTGATCTGCAACTACAGGAAACGTTTGGTTGAAGTTATTGCTGCCAAAGGAGGTTCAACCAGTTATTAAATCCAAGGGTTCACATACTTTTTCCAAATGCACTGTGAATGTTTACATGGTGTGTTCAATAAAAACATGGCAACATTTCATTCTTTGTGTGTTATTAGTTTAACCCCTTAAGGACCAAACTTCTGGAATAAAAGGGAATCATGACATGTCACACATGTCATGTATCCTTAAGGGGTTAAGCAGACTGTGGTTGTCTATTGTTGTGACTTAGATGATGATCAGATCACATTTTATTACCAATTTGTGCAGTAATCCATATCATTCCAAAGGGTTCACATACTTTTTCTTGCAACTGTATATGTTACTTAATGTCCCAAGTGAAGTTGGCTAGGGGAGGTGTGGCTAGGGATGAATAAACAAAGGGATTTAACTCATAAATGGCAGAGAATTGAGCAGTGAGATTGCAGGGGCATGATCTATACACCAAAACCACTTCATTAAGCTAAAGTTATTTTTAGTGCTTAGAGGATCCCTTTGAAGAAACAAACATAGCATGTTTGTTCCACGGACTCATCAGTTATCGTCATCATTAAGTCATCATGCACACATAATCTACATGCTTGCCATGAATCCTGACCATCTCTGTCGTATGCTTAGCACTAACATAGAGCCATGTTTCTATGTAGACAATGTAAGACCTTTATTTTATGTACATGGTATCAAGTTGTGTTATCCTTATGTTCCTTTATACGGCTCACTTTTCCTTCACATTTCCTTGAATATTGTGCTCGAGGTGCACTTGGGAATTCTTCATTAATAGGATTCTCCATCAATCAGATGAAATAGTGACCAAAATCACTTTAAATTAATTAAGCCGTTTTGGTGTATAGATCATGCCACCACAGTCTCACTGTTCAATTTTTTTTGCCATTTAGGAATGAAATCACTTTGTTTATAAAGCCCTAACACCCCCCCCCCTCCCTTGCCCGTGACTTACACAGCCCTACTAGCCCCTACACACTCGAGATGAGAGATCTAATTTTTGTCTCTCGAGAGTCAAGAATCATCTGATACAATGCAGCTGTAAGGGTTCTTCACTCCTCACCAACTATCAAGTACCTAGAAACAAGGCTGGTCTCTGCAGCAAGAGTTTTATACACAACCATGCACATACAGATACAGACACACAAACAAACACTTTTATTAGCCTGACTATGGTTCCAAATTGCTAATTACCGCTGTATGCCACATCATAACCACTGTATGCCACAATTAAATACAGAAGTACATTTTCCCCCAACATCACGTCATTAGTCTCTGTCCACCACTTATTACCTAAATAGAAGATCAACCACAGACTAAAATTACATTTGTGACTTTAATATCTATGACCTCTGCATAAAATAGAAAATAATGCTAATTTCCTTTTTAATCATTATTTGTTGGAAACAGCTCGCAGGCACAAAGTTGGACCCCGCTGTGTTTCATATCATGCTTCTCAACTCATTTTCCTGTTCTTTCTTCATATTAGATCTAATTAATCAATGTGCCTGGAATACGGCTTCTCTTAATTATGTGTGCTCAGATATCAAGTACAGGGAAATAGCTCATTTGTTATAGTTCACAAAATTATTTTCTGTATAGCACTGTTAAAATGAAAGGGTGCAGAAATTAGCAAAACTTTAGGATGTTTATGTAAAATAATTGTTAGTGAAATTCTGGTGGTGTATTTTAATTGGGCTATTAGTTTTTTTTTTTTTTTTTTTTAATTTACCAGTAGTGACAAAATCACTGCTGAATACAATTAAATTAAACCAATAGCTGATGGCATACACAAATCAATGAGAAATCTGTTAGTTTTTTTTTTTTTTTCATTTAAAAACATGGTAGCCAAATTCTGTACTTTTAAAAAATATATAACTACCACTGCAGAGTAGTTAAAGGAATGTCATCTATTCTGTCTGTGTCCGTTGAAAAGCTCACAATCTCCTGAATTATATAATTAATTCATGCATTCCAGTTAACAAGCAAATCCGTAACATTGAATTTGTTGAGTACTCAAATTGTGCAAAGAAAAAAAAAATGAATAAATAAATGAAGAAATAAATAAAAAAAAATCTTCTGTGGTACATCTATAATATAATTATTTTTAAGTCGTTGGTAGCTGTTAATGTATAAATAAGTTATGTATTGCTTTTAAACAACAGATTTCATGGTTAAAAGTTAATGGCGACCAGTATATTTTCTCTTTCATAATGTAAACTGCCTGGGCCTATTACAATGTTCAGCAGAGTCAGTATGGTCCTTGATCAAGCTCAGCATGCATGTATAATTTTTGTTTGTGACTTTTGTCACATTGTGTAATCGAAAACATGTTCAATTTCTCTAAATTTTGCTGATGGAAAACACATTTGTTTTATTGCAGTTTTGCTAGAGGACTCAGTAGGGATTCTTCATTATTAACTAAATATACATTTGAACAAACTGATTTGAAGTTAAGAGGGAGCAATAGATCTGTACTCAATATGACAGAATATTATTGTATCCTTCCATTGACATATTGTTTTTTTCAAGGTTCTGATGTGATTTGCCCCTTGTAGGTTATGATTTATGATATTTTCATCTGGCTTAATATTCACCATATGTTTAATTCAGCACATGTTCAATCTGCAGCCTTTTAGGTGGCAAAAAATGTACACCCTTAAGAAATGTATGGATCCTGCATATGATTTTGAGTCTTTTTAGCCCTGCCCACCTCCTGTCCAGACCCACCTCCAATTTACTTACTCCACCCTCTTCATGGACGGACTATTATTATTTAGATATTTTCACTATTTATTTTGTTTATATTTTTCTTAACTGTTGAAGCCTGATCACACTACTTAAAGGATCACTATAGTGTCAGGAAGACAAACTTGTTTTCCTGACACTATATAACCCTTAGGAATCCCCCCCCCCCCCCCCCCCCCCACCATCAGGGCATCCCTCCCTTGGCGCTGAAGGGGTTAAAAACTTCAGCAACTTACCTTAATCTAGCGCCATGCTCCCTCGGCACTAGTGACCTTTCCTCCCCCGCTGACGTCAGCTCCCGAGTGGAGCGGAAGGCACATGCGAGGCAAGAGCCGTACGCGCATTCAAACAGTCCATAGGAAAACATTTCTCAATGTTTTCCTATGGACGTTCTGCACGCTGGATGCAAATTTTGCATCCAGCATTGCATAAGTGCCTCTAGCGGCTGTCAGGAAAACAGCCTCTAGAGGTTGGATTAACTCTGCAATGTAAACATAGCAATTTCTCTGAAACTGCTATGTTTACATCTGAAGGGTTAAAACCTGGGGGACCTGGCACCCAGACCACTTCATTGAGCTGAAGTGGTCTGGGTGACTTTAGTGTCCCTTTAAATATAACGATACATAGCTATATACTGAACATCTCATTTATGTATAGTGGACCATTCGTGCTCCAGTCAGTTCGGTGATTTCAGCATTCTATCCAATATTATGTCCAGAACTTGTAAGTCCTACTATTTCAAGAGGCGAATACCTTCTTCTATAGACTGAATAATGGAGATAGTTCAGTTCCTGGTGTTCCATGTTGTGAATCCCCAACGGCAGGGTATGTGCTGCCTTGTCAGTATGTCGCTGATGTGATGGTAGGATTTCTCGGTCTTAAAGGCGCCTCTAAAGATCAGACAAAAATCTGGATTCCTGCATATTCAGTCTTTCGTCATTCGGTTTCTTCTCTGGAGTATTTATTTTATGTGGCAGCAGTGTGCTTTTAAAAGAATGCATCTTGACAGTGAATTGAGTTTTTGTTTCGACTTCAGGTTCTGTGTATGTGGTCCAAGAGGAACATATTGGATGATACCTTAGAAGGTTTTAAATAGGCGATTTACAAAAGCAGGTAAGTCAACTACTTGAACAATTTTGAGGATGCCCTGCAAA